>NC_059370.1:23543967-23902300 GCF_019703515.2 Myxocyprinus asiaticus | reverse complement strand
GGATCAGTGACACCTTGCTTTTTCATCACTGATGGAGCTGAAGCAGAAGAATGTCTCGAGAGGACTCTTGAAAGGAGATTTTTTTTTTCTTCGTATCATAGTATCATCTCACATCCCTCAAATGAACAAGTTTTTTTTAGTGTTATTGATTTCTTACCATCATTCCATAGTTCTCTCACTTACAATTACCCATCTGTGAGCAAAGGAGAACCATGTCACCTTCACCTGTGGCAACGTTCTTGAAGAAGTGACATGACAAATGGAAAAACAGAGCATGAACTGACTAACTCACTATTGACACAAACGGTCAATAGTTTAATTCTAGCCAATCAAATGTTGTCAACACCAATCTTATGGGTGTTGTAGCAGAGATTTGCTTTCAACAGCTCTTTGTATGGAAAGAGGGGAAAATACTCTTTTACTCTCATACTAATTTCACAGACTTTTATATATATATATATATATATATATATATATATATATATATATATATATATATATATATATATATATATATATATATCATCTGGGTACAGAACATGAAGCAGTTTGATAATGATATAACATGTTCTGCATGTCTGCTGTAAGTGAACGTGCTATAAGCTTGTCCTATCTCAGACATAAAATAGAGTTTTTCAGACTTAAAGAGAACAAATTTAGCTGTCAACTTGGTTTAAAATCTCCCTTTCTAAAGATTATCTTTCATCAACAACCAATTGTATAGCCATTACAGTTATTAATGTATTAACTTAGTTGTTATTACAATGTATTAATAATTGTCAATTTGTGTTATCAGTTGTTAAGGGTTACATTGTAATAGCAATTCCAGCAGACCATTCTACTATTGCCTTACAGCTTGCACAGTTTAAGGAAGAATGCAAATACCAATGTAATTTAAACACTTTACCATTGTAACATTCAAAAATAAAACTTTTATGAAGAAAAACTAATGAATTATATAAGCTGATCCACTGAAATGCTCCTTATAATGGATTACATAAACATTCTTTGGTAGACTGTATGTGCAACTAATTAAGCCAGAGATTCATCGTTCACTTTCTACTTTAATACTTCAATGTTTACTTTCTTGTTATTTAATGCGTGCTTGATAGTTTTGCGCTCTCTCTCTCTCTCTCTCTCTCTCTCTCTCTCTCTCTCTCTCTCTCTCTCTCTCTCATATTCCACCCATCTTCTTTGTAATGCAAATTGGCTGAAATATTTATGATAAACTATAATTGGCCTCTTTTGTTTTGAGATTGGGTTAACTTTTGCCTTTGGAATGTAATTGACACCAGTGGGATCACTACAATAAATAATGTCACTTCATCCATCTTCTGTTAAAACAAGCTTTGTAATGTATTCAGAGGAAAGAGGAGATTCATTGCTTGTGTGTTTGAGCTATACATTCTTGATCTAAGCCTTAAAAATGAGTTTTTTTTGGTGTTGCCTAATTTGTCAGTATAATTTAGTCAGATTAAACAACATGTAGCTCATATGGTGAAGCATGGCATGAGTAACAGTCTGTCTCCCTCATTTTCTTCATGTTCTTCAAGGACTCTTATTTTGAAGTTTTCCACAGGACCACATTTCCCATAGTTCACTTCCCTCATCATTCCCACCTGTTTCCAATCCTCCTCACCTGCCCTCCATTTCATCATTATTCATTGTTTGTATAAATACCCTCTAGTTCTGTTCATCCTTTGTCAGTCCTTGAAGTGTCATGTTGTGTTAAGTTTTGATGTTTAGATTTATAGTTTGTTCCACTCCAGCGTTTGTTCCACTCCTGCGTCTCCTCTTCCACTCCAAGACACCTACGTTACAGAAGGACTGACCCACAAAAACACGGATATACTTACCTGCTCTTCCAGATGTCATCTTCTACTCCAGCGATCCCTCTAATCCTCATCTTCCACTCATCCAAACCCTCTTGAGCATGGAGCCAGCAAAATTATTCTTGGAGCTATTCAGGCAGGATCTTCCCCTCGTAGAATACACTACCAAATTCCTTCACCTCGCTATTTCGACATCAATTCCGGACTTCTACCTAAAGCCTATTTATGGAATGGGACTAAACTTCCACAGCACTTCCGAAGGCGGGAAATCTTCCCTTTGTGGATTACATCATAGCCACCTTGAATTTGCATAATCCTTCAGCTGCATCCCGTCTGGTTCAGGGAATGATTTCTTTGTGGGGGCTCATCCTCTCCTGGTTCCAGTGGTCGATTCCCTGCCGCAGTCAGCGGTAGTGACCACAGTTAATGAGGCAGTGCCCAAGCCTGCCACGGTTAATGAGGCAGTGCCCAAGCCTGCCACGGTTAATGAGGCAGTGCCCAAGCCTGCCACGGTTAATGAGGCAGTGCCCAAGCCTGCCACGGTTAATGAGCCAGTGCCTGTAGCCTCGACCATCCCAGAGCCAGTGCCTGTAGCCTCGACCGTCCCAGAGCCAGTGCCTGTAGCCTGGACCATCCCAGAGCCAATGCCTGTAGCCTTGACCGTCCCAGAGCCAGTGCCTGCAACCTCGACCGTCCCAGAGCCAGTGCCTGCAGCCTCGACCGTCCCAGAACCAGTGCCTGCAGCCTCGACCGTCCCAGAGCCAGTGCCTGCAGCCTCGACCGTCCCAGAGCCAGTGCTTGCAGCCTCGACCATCCCAGAGCCAGTGCCTGTAGCCTCGATCATCCCAGTGCCTGTAGCCTCGACAGACCCCGTAACCACGCTCCCTGCTGGCCAAAAGAGGAGGAGAAGGAAAAGGACTGTTCTCCAGTCTCTGCCAGTGCTCACGACCACGGAGGTCGTTCCCCATTCTCTGCCAGTGCTCACAACCATGGAGGTCGTTCCCCAGTCTCTGCCCATGTCCACAACCATGGAGGTCGTTCCCCAGTCTCTGCCCATGTCCACGACCACGGAGGTCATTCCCCAGCCTCTGCCAGTGCTCACGACCACGGAGGTCGATACCCAGTCTCGGCCTGTACTCTTTTCCACGGCTCTCAGCTCCGAGCCTCCACGGCTTTGCCCCTCAAGCCTCTCACCGCTCCGCCTTCCATAGCTCCACCCCCAGAGTCTTCCATGTCTCCGCCCCTCGAGCCTTTCCTGGCCCTGCCTTTCACGGCTCCTCCACCTTCCATGGCTCCGCCCCCAGTCTTCCACGGCTCCGCCCCCAGAGTCTTCCACAGCTCCGCCCCCAGAGTCTTCCACGGCTCCTCCTTGTGAGGGAAGTGAGTTCCTTGAACATTTCCTAGTTGTTATACTTACTGTATTCTAAACAACAGCGGGAGGCACTTCATTCATGGGTGACTTTAAGACGATTAACGTAACTAACATTTACACGATTGTCATAAAATTTAATTATTAAAATGTGGAAAATGTGTTGTTCGGTGGCTGGATGCTCCCTGGATGCCTGGAAACAATGGAAATTAAAGTGTTTAGATCTCTGAAAAGCAAGCTCAAATGGACACATGGACCACTACAATGAAGCAAGACGGCTGGATATGTGCAGTACTAACAACTGTATTATCTCTGATAAGAGAACAAAATTTATGCCAACCAATTGTAAGTTTGATAGGTAGAGCTCTAAAAGTGTCTATAGATCACTCCCATTATAATGAATAATGCTGCACAAGAAATTTACTATTACATTTAGTCATTTAGCAGATGTTTTTATCCAAAACAACACAAATTAAGAACACAAAAATAAATCCTTACCTTACAAACAGGTCACACAGACAGCTTTATTAAACAGCTTCATTGATTATTAAAGGAGTGATCCAATATTGCTCATCTCTCCGCTGAGGAAATAATTGTGAGCATTTAAACTACGATACAATTTCATTGCTTCTCTCACGTAGACGCTCAGGATCAACAACACATTTGGATGAGTCACTTTAGGTAATTGTGTGATGTTCTTTGATAAAATATGTTAACTCATGGCTGTTGTATCCGGTGTTTAAGAAGTAAGGAATGATGTGCCGGGAGCCAGGGGTGCAAAAAGTATTCTTCTTTATTGAGTGCGACGACAGTGCAACTACATGACTGAGCTTCAAGCTTTTATAACCCTATGTGTATGAGTATTTGGGTATGTGTGTGGAATGTGTGTGTTCACCCAAGAGACTCTGAGGTTTCTACTTGTTTTATCTAATCTCGGGTGAGATTTGTAAAGCATGTGACAACCCCTTCCTTACTGGCACACAAAGGTAAAAGTACAACAAGTAGAAAAATGCAACCTAAGCACAGAATGCTTTCACAGTTCTTCATAGAAAAATATCACACACCAAATAGCCTTATTTAAATGATCCTGTAATGATACTGAAAGTGCTCCTAGGCCAGTGGCATTCAAATTCATGTTATTGTTTACATCCTTGAAATGGTCTATAGAAAAACATTGCAGATGCACACAAAAACATGTTTAAAAAGCCCATAACTTGCCTTATACTTGGAAAAACTACTTGACGTTTTGATGGAACTCTTCTAGTTCAGGTCAGGTTGAAGACCTCTATTGCACGTGTAGATTAACCGAATAGTGATTTTGGTATTCAAAAAGTGGTGCATCGAATGGTTAACAGAATTTCGGCTATCAATGCACATCGCTAGTCTGTATGTATGTTTTGTTGTGTTTTGAATACTTGGGGCTGGAATTATCAAAAATAAATCAATACATTTTCACTTTCCTAACCTAAAGGTCATGTTCAATAAATCCCGAAGGAAGAGTTGTAGTCTGTTGGGCGACCCATTTACCATTGTGCTTCCAATGGAGTCACAGTATAGATAACAGCTGAAGAGAAGGCCATTCCATCATTCAGACATGAACTCATTTGATTTCAGGACAGGACTCGTTATTTTTTATTTTTTTTCTCAACATTATCTGTATTGATTTTGGATCTTAAACACTACAAAAATTCAAACATACAGACAAAAAAACAAGCAAAAAAAAACAAAAAAACAAAAAAACAACAACACATGAGAAACACCACACTTAGGATTACACTAAGGATTTTACCTTCGTACATCTATACATTGATACGTTTGTGTGATAGTTCTTGGTGCATATTAAATCACAGAAAGAAATTATTTGGATCAGATTCTTTCATAAAGTCTATGAAGGGATTCCATATCTTAAAACAAATTTCAGGTTTTCCTTTAACAATATAAGTAAGTTTCTCCATGGCTAAACAATGGGACAGTTCTTGTAACCATTGTTTAAGATTTGAGCCTTCTCTGTCTTTCCAGTGATGGGCGATTCCATGTTTCGTTTGCAGTAAACTGAAAATCAACAGTTTCTTGCATGAGCTTGATAATGTAGGTCTCAGGGAACATATTAAGTATACACACTTTTGGGCACCTAGGGACCCTTTGCTGCAGCACTTGTGTCAAAAAGTCCAAGACCTTTCCCCAAAAGAGTTGAATTACAGGACAATCCCATAGACAATGAAATAAGGTTCCTTTTTCAGAGTTACATTTTATACATTGATCAATAATGTTGGGATTAAATTTGTGTAACAATCCAGGCGCTATATAGACTCTCATCATCCATTTATACTGTAGAAGTTTAAATTTTGTCTACCACTTAACTGAGGCCCTTTTGTGCCCACATTTTAAATCCAGCATCATGCGTTCCTGGTGTAAAATTTTTATTTCCCCAGAGAGGGGAAAATTGTGATAGTTGTGGGCTCTCCAAGATGCTTCAAAACTTCATACTATATCACTATCGTGTGTTTAATAAAGGGATTAGAAGTGATCTTTTTCAGTTTGGGCAGTGGTGCTGAGTACAAATATAAACTCAATGGTAGCTGTCCAACCGTGCTTGCTTCAATCCGTAACCAAGGGGTAGAGTTTTCATCTGCGAACCAGCACACAGCTGCTCTAAGCTGAGCTGCCCAGTAATACCATGTACGGTTGGGAAGCGGTAAAGATTGAAATAAGTATAAGAATTTAGGAAGGACATTCATTTTTAGTATGTTAATTCGTCCAATCTGAGATTTCGGTAAAGATATCCATTTGTTAATTAACTTAGTGATAGATTTAGTCACATAGCTGTAATTACTGGGGATCAAGTCGCTCAGGGCTGGTGTGATATTAATACCTAAATACTTAAAACCTTGTTGTGCATTGTTGAATGGAGTCTGGATAGGGGGTAAGACGCTCTGATTCTTTATGAAATAAAATCATAGATTTGGTCTCATTCACTTTATAGCCCGAAAAGGTTCCAAACATATTAATAAGGCTCAACAGTGCAGGAACTGACGTTTTAAATAACATAATGTCGTCCGCATATAGGGCTAGTTTATGCTCAAGGCCGCCAATACAAATTCCTGAAATATTTTTGTGTTCTCGTATTACAATGGCCATAGGCTCTATGGCCAATGTAAAAAGAAGGGGTGGCAGGGGGCAGCCCTTACATGTGCCTCGGGAAAGCTGAAAAGTTTTAGTGATCACATTGTTAGTCAGTATCTCCACTGTTGGGTTAGAGTACAAGATTCTTATACATTTTATGAAGTAGGGACCAATTCCAAAGTGGGAGAGAGTTTCAAAAAGGTGGTTCCACTCCACACTGTCAAACGCTTTTTCTGCATCTAGGGACAATAAAGCTGTGTCAGGGACTTCTTTTTTAATATGCATAACATTGAGCACACGGCATATATTATGAAAAGCTTGTCTGCCTTTTACAAAGCCATTCTGATCGGAATTGATTAGATGTGGTAGGTATTTGTCCAATCTACTGGCTAAAACTTTGGCAATTATCTTTGTGTCCGAGTTCAAAAGGCTGATGGGTCTGTAGGAACCACATTTCGATGGATCCTTCACCGGTTTTAAAATTAAAATTATAAGTGCTGAATGTAAAGAAGGGAGAATCTCATTTTTATCAAATGATTCATTTATCATATTGAGTAGGGGAGTTATTAATTTGTTACAGAATATTTCATACACGTCTATAGGTATCCCATCGGCACCTGATGCTTTCCCACCATTCATACTACTAATGACTGCACACACCTCTGACTCTTCTTTTGGTCGATCCAAGGTTTTAATATCTTCCTCGGTTAGTGATGGAAGCTTAATCCCATTCATAAATGCATTTTTGTTGGATGGATTTATGGGAGGAGTCGATTTGTATAGGTTTTCGTAATAGTTCCTGAAGACATTATTAATTTCAATAGGGGATATAATCTTTTGTCCATCTAAGTTTTCTGTTTCGTTTATCATTCCTTAATTTTGATGTACTTTTATTTGCCAGGCCAGTAGACTACCAGCCTTCTCTCCTTGGTCGTAATATGTTTGTTTTGGTCTGATTAAGTTAGCTGCCACCTATTAGTAGATAGCTCATTAAATTCAGCTTTAAGTAGCAAAAGTTTATGTCTAAGCTCTGAAGTGTCTTGCTCAGAAATTTCTTCTTCTAAATTTTTAATTTCTTTCTCCAGTAAAATCATTTTTTGGGTGAATTTATTTGTCTTGGACCTAGTAAAGCTAATCATTATTCCCATGATATAGGCTTTAAATGCCTCCCACCTTACAGATGTGGAAGTTTCACTTGTATTCAGCTCAAAAAATATATCAATTTGATTTCCTACAAATTTAACAAACTCGGGGTTGTGCAGCAATTTTGAATCCAGGCACCATCTATACAGACTTTTATGTAAGGTTGTAAAAGTGTAATTGTGTGATAATGATGCATGATCCGATAGAACAATGCTACTGTAGTGACAGTTAGAAATACGGTCGGACAGAGCCTTCGAGACAAGGACATAATCTATTCTAGAATAAGTTTGATATGTTGAAGAGTAACAAGAAAATTCTTTCTTTGTTGGGTTTTGGGATCTCCAGATATCACTTAAATTCAGATCTTTGATATACTGATTAATTATGTGCCTACTTTACGAGTGAGAAGTATCAATACCTGTAGATCGATCTAAATTTGGCACCAGGGTACAATTGAAATCCCCAGCAATTATTAAGCTTCCCTGAAAAGAGGCCAAAGTCAGGAAAAAAAATTTGAAAAAAAAAAAAAAAGAAAAAAAAACGCTGGCACATCCGAATTAGGTCCATATATGCTTACCAGATTACAGTACTCATTAAGCATCTTACCACAAACAATAACATATCTACCCTGAGGGTGACATAAAGTTTTCAACAGGCGAAATGGAACTGATTTGTGTATAAGAATAACTACCCCTCTGGAGTGCGGGCCATATGATGCTGCTATAACCTGGCCTGGCCATCTCCTCTGGAGTCTTATAATTTCATCAGACAATAGATGTGTTTCTTGTAGGAATAACATTTTTCAACACTTTTTTCAATTTAATGGGATTAATAAGTCCCCGAACATTCCATGAAGTTAATGTGATACTGAGGTCAGATGCCATAGAAAGTAGAACAAAAAAAAAAAAAATTGCAACCCCTTTGGTGATCCAACTATTAAGGCAACCCGTCGTCGTGCTGTTCTGTACCAATGTTGTGATATGTATATTTGAAAAAAAAAAATGAAAAAAAGGGAACCACACACACAAAACCTCTACAACTATGCATAAACCTGCTGTGTGCAGGAGAACTATCTGCAAGCAGAACACCCCGCCTTCCCACTTCTACGAATAAAACACTAGTTATTGTATCTAACGGTCCTCTAATAGGAACGCTATTAGGCTGCTAGAACAGCAGGAAGAATAACCATACAAGTGTCCAGAACATTAGTGTCCAAATCAAGCTAATCCACAATCACTCTCATACCCTTTAAGTGTGATGTCCATCAAACAGGTGCTTAAGTACACTGAGTAACCACAGTACTCCATCGACTGGTGTGGAATCTGTAAGAAAATGAAGTCAAACATATGTCAAACTCAGGTGAAATAAATTAACAGCCTCCACAAAGTCTTTCATCTCCGGTATAATACAGTCAGAGATCGTTACTCTAAGTTAGTATGCTCCCTGGCTCGGTCATTATCTCGTAAGTCTGCGATGAACTTACTCGCCTCCTCAAGGGTAGTGCAGAAATGTCGACTGCCATTGTGAAGAATCAGAAGCCTGGCAGGAAAAATCATTCCGTATTTAATCTTCCTCTTGCGGAGCTCTCGCTTCACTTCTTCAAAATGTCTGCGTTGTTTCAGTACCTCCGATGACAGGTCAGGGAAAACCATGATGTGGTGGTCTTGGAACATCACAGTCCCTTTTTCTCGGGCCGCTCTAAGTAATCTGATCTTGTCTGCATAGTTGAGAAATTTAAGTATCATTGTTTTAGGCCTGGTCAAAGTATTCTCATTCTGTTTGCCGCTGCTAGGTAACTTGTGTGCTCGTTCAATGATCACTGGTGCCGGGAAAGTTTCTGCACCCAGCACCTGAGGGAGCCAGATTTCCAGAATGGAGACAGGTTTTTTTCCTTCGATTCCATTTGGAAGGCCCAGAATTCGTATATTCGAGTGGCGGCTTCTACATTCTGCCATATCTAAAGCAGAGGTGAGATCCGATGCTGTTTTTTCTAGTGCGGCCACCCTTCCTTGAAGATTGCTGATGTCATCCTCGGCTTGATTAATTCTGTCCTCGGCCTCGGCGAGTCTCTCAGTAAAGGTAGAAAAATCCTCTCGTACCTCTCTCACTGCCGTCAGAACCTCCTTATATTGTGAAAGGAACTCCATCTTCAGGGCATTTATGGCTGAAAGGATTATGCTGTTGTCGGGTGGAGTAACTTCTGCGATGTCGGCAGTGATAGCGGTCTGCATATCGTCCATGTTCGGCTTGGATGCTAAATCGTTAGCCTCCTCGGACACATCAAAATTCTCTTTCTTTTCTCATTTTCTTTGTGGACGCGACATCATAATATTTTATGAAGCATATAACAAATACAGGGAAAGGAGTTATTTATGGTTTTCAGGACGTGATAAAGCTTTAACCCTGTGGGGTCTGAGGGTGTTTTGGGCCCTGGAGAAGTTTTGACATGCCTTGACATTTGTGCTTTTTTCAGTTGCTTAAAACATATTAATGGCTAAAGACTGATAACACTGTATTCAGCACAAACTGGGCTACAATAATATGTGAGCAACATGTATGTACATGTTTGTATTTGTGAGAAAATAACATTTATGCGTGGTTTTTGAAAAAACAAAAATTGTAAGTCACTGAAATAAGGCCATATAACACATACTAAACATTTGTTCACAAGACTTTTGAGAACTGGATCTTGTAGCCTAGAGTTTTTGCACAAAATGATGTGAAAACCATCCTGATCACTCATTCATACAAAAAATATAGTCATTTAACTTTTGTAAGACACTTTTAGTGTTAGAAAAGCCATATGCTAGGAGGCGTGGATGATCATGAATATTTATGTGATTCACACCTGAGGAGACAAAGACCCCTCCCCTGAGAGAGAATGAATGTGAAGAGACTTAATGATTGAATGTATTGTTTGTAGATTATTCACAAAATCAAGTTTAAGTTAAAAGAAGTAATCTGACTATACATGTTCTTTACATAAAGGTTTTACTTAAAAATTTTAGACCTACACTACCGTTTAAAAGTTTTAGATCAGTAAGATTTTTTAATACTTTTAAAAGAAGTCTTTTCTGCTCACCAAGGCTGCATTTATTTGATCCAAAATACAGCAAAAACAGTGATATTGTGAAATATTTTTACAATTTAAAATAGCTTTTCTATTTAAATATATTGTAAAATGCAATTTATTGCTGTGATCAAAGCTGAATTTTCAGCATCATTACTGCAGTCTTAAGTGTCACATGATCCTTCAGAAATCATTCTAATGTGCTGATTTTCTAATATGGGCATATTTACAGCGCATTTTACACATTTACACCCGAACAGATATTTGCAAGCACAAGCTTCGTTGATGATAATGAGGCAGCAAAAACACTAGTTAAAATATAATCTAAACATTCATATTATTTTTATATCATATTACGTATCATATTATATCATACAGCATACAACTTAAATACCTGCTTTAGCTGAAACAACATTTAAATTTAACTAAAACTTGCCTATTAGGACATATTTCAAATTTAAATACTTTGAATACTGGCTGGCAAGTCTGGAAATATTCCAACTAGTAAAATATGTACGTTTATATAAAATAGCATGTCAACTAATGTAAGTAAAGACTTACTCATCCGAAATTGTATCCTAGGCTGGATCAAGTCGCTCTTCAAACGTTCATTGTCGGATCCCGCTCTTCTTCTGAGGAAAATGTGAACTCTTCGTCACTATCCAGGAGCTTCCTCACCTTTGTAGCGTGCCATCTTCCAAACACACAGGAAAGTGAATGAATCGGATGATGAACTTGATGTTTTTTAAAGCATTGTTGGGGGTGTTTACCATTTGCATTGATCGCCTCAGCACATTACCGTATGAATAGCGCCCTCTGCTGGTGGGTGGGATCACATTAGCGATAATTAGCTGAGCCAGGAGAAACTGTACATTGCTTTGTTTCATACAAATTACATTGCAGGAGAATATTTGTTTTAAATTTGAATTATTTTATTTAAAAGTAAACATTTTAAGCTTTCTTTAGACAGATGTTTCATGTTTGTGTGATAAATATTCGCGGAGTTTCAGTTCATTTTTGTGACGTGTTTCAGAAAGATGCTCGTGGAGACAGAGACGGCTAAAAGCGCACCCTGTTTATTTTCTTTATTTTACAAATGCACAAGGTTTTGTTGTTATTGTGAGTGTACACAAATAAAAGTAGACCCTTTATAGTCTCTAATGATGTCTTACACTTATCTGTATGCCCAAAAATGATGGAGTATTTTAAGTTGTTTCTGCTGTTATGAGGAAAAAATCCAGCAGGACACGCCGGCGCATCCGTCGACCCCTGAGGGTTAAGTACAATAAACTCAGAGAGCGCTGGAAAAATGTAACTGCTCAGCAACTCAACATAACCAGAAGTCTTTCAGGACAGGACTCATTTAGCATTACCACATATATCTGCATCAGCTACATTACATCTTTGCATGCAAGAGTTTTAAGCTTAAGGGTTCCCTTAGTAATGCCAGACTGTAAATCAGAAAGCAAGCACCGCTGGGAGGCTACTAATCCAGTGTAGGGTTTGCATCAGAGTTTTTGTTATATCCTTATGAAAAGCACATAGAGTATCATCCACAGCAAGTCATAAAGGGACTGATTTAAAAGTGCTGAGGGAGACAACCAAAGCCTTAGTAAATCAATGTACGGACTGCCACGCTATATGCAGCCTGTTAAAAATGCAGGGTGCTGCACACCACTAATTTAAAGTCTCATACAGTACATGTCAGTACTCAGGAAAAAACAACAACAACAAAACACAAAATATTTTGGCTTTGCTGAACTGATTGTAGCTTAACCAAGGTTATTTGAATCTTTATTACTTTTCCCCCACCCACTTCTGCATCATGAGTCTTCTGTCAAAGTCTGTTAGGTTACTTCTCTGTATCACTGGTAGAACATTGAATAATTCATGCTATCTGTGTTATTTGTGTTTTTGCTTATTTATGAAGGTGGTATATAGAGTGTCTTTGGATTGGATTCAGGGACTGGAGGCAAATGAAGACATCTTGATGTTGTATTGAAGCCCTTTGCTTAGTGGGTATGGTGATCGGCGGTTGGCATGCTTGATTGTATAAATGTAATAAAATTGGATTCTCTAAGAGTCATCATTCTGCCCACTTACAAAGGGCCATGTCGAATCAGTGCTGTACGGAGAGATTGTGTTACAGGAAGGGAAGTGTGTTCAACAACCCTGTGTGTTTCTGTCTTTCTCCTCATATCTTCTCCTCTCACAAACCCTGACCCCCTGTAGGCGATATCCACCAACACCAACCACAGTAATCTAATTTCAGCAGGGTCTCTCCAACAAAGAGAAGTTGGGGGAAACAATAATAATAATAATAATAATAATAATAATTAAAAACATGAGTGATCGTCTTTACTTTTTGTGAAATGATTTCATGAGTATAGGCAATTGGAAATCGTTGGTAGAGATTTGAGCTCTTAGAGATGTTCATAAGTACATGAGCCTCTGGGTGTGTGTAAGGGTTTGAGGTGTATGGCAAGAGCTTCTCTCTTATTTTCTGTGACTTCCTGACTCTACTTTAATCATTACTTTGTTCTATTTGCATAAATTTTGTGTTTCTTCCACCAAGGTTTGTGGTTTGCAAGTTAAACAGTCAATCCTTTTCTTCCAAAATTCTGCTTCTGGAAAGTTACACTGTCAGCGCGTGTGTGTGTGTGATTGATAGATTTAACTAAAGGAGTGTGACCCAAAGGGAACATTTGCTTTAAAACTGTGTTTTAGTCATCAATAACAGACTGTAATTCTAAAACAAGGCTACAAGAAGAGAGGGAGAAAGTGAAAATATGTGTGGGAGCAAGTAGGAAAAAGATGAAGAAAGAAACGGAGAGAGAAGGAGAGAGTTGAATGACACATGAATAAATGAAAAATGTGGAATTCACAAGTATATATGAGCTATAAGCCGAGAGAGAGAGAGAGAGAGAGAGAGAGAGAGAGAGAGAGAGAGAGAATAGTGAGAAAAAAAGAAAGGAGAAAAGAAACACAGTGACCTGCCTCAGTGAGGGGGTGGAGGTGGGATACCAGGCAAGTCAGCGTCAAACAGCTGAAGTATGAGTTAGCATATGGCACCCAAATCCTGTAAGTGAATACCACACAAACAGGCAAGCATCCCACGGCCGACCTTAATCTTTGATTTCACCTGAGGCCCTAAATGTACAACCAATGACAGGAGATGATAAAGCAGCTGCACAATATTTCCACCAATAGAAATCCAGTGTTAAAATATGCCAGCCATATGCAAGCTGAGAGTTGTAATCTAGCTTTATGTTATTATTCTAAAATGATCTCTAATATTAAAAAATAAAAATAAATAAATAAATAAATTACGTCAACTATATAATTTAATTTATTTGTATGTTCTTTCCACTAGATTATAAACTACACAGGAGTAACACCTGTTTGCTTTGTTTAAACCTTAAAGAGATAGTCCTCCGAAAATGAAAATTCTATCATCCTTTACACAGTAAACATATTAAAGCATACTACAATAAGACATTTGAACTTACAGTAATCAGTGGAAAATATAATGTGTTATACTGCTAACAAGAATGGATTATGGACTGAGCCAATTGTGCCAGTCCCCCGGGGCCTCTAACTGTCAGGGACCACCAGCTGAAAGGAATGCTGTAGTCTGACACCTGTAAACAAGCCACTGCAGATGTGAAATTGATATTGATAGATGCACAATGCTTGGATGTGTGGCAGTGACTACTGTATTACAATGTGCAGTACTACAGTCAATGTATACTATCTTCATTCTTGTAGTTACAAAATTGTGACTATATTTGCCATATTTGCAATGCAAATACATCTAGCAATTGTGACAAGAAGAGGGGGTCTCCACAGAAGCTCGTGCCCCAGGGCCTTGCAGGTTCATATTCTGTCTTTGACTGCTGATCTACTGAACAGACTGATCCATAGATCATTCTCTAGCCTCAAACTCTTGATAACAGTTCTGTAGTAATTTACATAATATACAGTAGTATAGCTGCACAATAATTCAATTATAATTACAGTTACAGCTGCAACAATGAACTTATCGTAAAAAGTGTCAAATATAGCATTCCATTTAGGTATACTCCTGTACTCCATCCAAATGTGTTTTTTGCAGTTTGCACTTGATGTGTAGAATTTATTCAAATTTTTAACAACACTTTTGATTATCATGCTGCTAAAAGGGGCACCATTCACCATTTAGGCAATGCTTGATCTATTAATGTGTAAAACAGCTATAAAGTAGTAAAGGAACACAGCTCTCAACCACGCCTGGCTCCCGCCAGCCATGCTAGGGTGGGCTTAGAGATGTCATAGGTGGGCATTTGTGAATGGGGGATGGAGGATGGGGGGGGGGAGCGGGGGCCAGGGGTTCTTGGAAGACTTATTTTTATATTTGTAATTGGCATTACATGGCATAATTGTAAAGATATTAAGGCCCATTACACCTATATTTCACACTTATTACCCAAATTGAAAAGCCTCACCCAAACTCTTCAACACCTCCAACCCTATTAGCCTCAAACACATTGATTATTATTGTCCAACAAATCTGAATCAATATGAGAGACTGATCCCTGCAGAGTGAGCTGGAGCTGTTTCAGTTTTCTAATTGTCACTTCAGAGTCCTCACTGATAGATACAATAAGCTGGCAGGCCGCAGTGACTCACATTTGAAACTCTCGCCATAGGGAACAAGAGATAAAATGAGAGAAGCACTGAATAAATGAATCACCAGGACGGTATGTGTGAAAGAGAGTGAGTCTACAGTATATGCTGGGTCCCAATTTGCCTACTCATACTATGCCCTTAAACTGTGCACTCTTTTTTGTGATGGAAAAGTGTCTACTCTTCAGTGTGAAGCAAAAAAGGGTACAAGTTTTGGGACATATAATCACATCATAAAATAACGTCTTGAAACCAAAGACCCCTCAGTCGCATTGTTACGTGCATCCTGTCACCGTACATCGACCTGTCAATCATCCTGTAACAATTTTCATGAGATGCACGTTCTTCATTCAATTTTTACTAACATACATTCATTATTCTTAATTACATTTCATATGCTTCCTACCATATTGGAGAAGAAACAGCGTTTGTTAAATACATCAGCTTCACAAACACAATAGATTAAACACAACAGCTTCAGGAGCACCATGGCCTTCCTAATGCCAGACTCTCTCCACTCTCTCTGCTGGTCGCATGGCTGCTTATATGCCGCTCTCCCCATGCTCACTGGAATTAGAGACAGGTGTTAAACATAATCTAGCTCAAGTGCAAGCGCCCTTACCGCTTTCTCTCTGACCACGCCCACGCTGCCACATATCCCCACTGCCCGACTCAGGCCAGGGAGAAATCCGGCCTGTCTACCACAACCCCCCACCCCACCCCACCATACCATACCCCACCCCACCATTTCTGGAAAGGAAGTCGGCAACAGCCATCTGTGCTCCCGGTCTGTGGACCACCATGAACTTAAATGGCTGAAGAGCCAGATACCAACGGGTGATCCGCGCATTGGTATCCTTCATGTGATGGATTCATTGGAGTGGGGCGTGACCCGATCAGAGGGTGAAGGCCCACCCCAACAGGTAGTACCGGAGAGTGAGGACCGCCCACTTGATGGCGAGACATTCCTTTTCTACGGTGCTGTACTTAGTCTCCCTCAGTGAGAGCTTGCGGCTACTGTTCAGCACCGGGTGCTCCCCCCCCCCCCCACCACCTGTGAGAGTACGGCCCCCAGCCCTCCTGACAAAAGGAAGAGAGAAATCGGGTGAATGTAAAAGTGGCCCCCCACAAAGTGCAGCTTTAACCTGCATGAACGCCTGTTGACACTGCTCCATCCACTGGACCGGGTCTGGAGCTCCCTTTTTAGTGAGATCAGTTAGCGGGCTGGTGACATCCGAATAATTTGGCACGAATCTCCTATAATAGCCAGCCAGCCCAAGGAACTGTCTCACCCTCTTTATGGTCTTGGGCCTCAGGCAAGCACACACCTGCCCATGGCCCAAGTGGAACCCCAGATACCGTACCTCCACCCGCCCAATCGCGCACTTCTTGGGGTTTGCTGTGAGTACCACTCATCGCAGCGATCTCAGAACCGCTCTCAGATGCTGCATGTACCGCTGCCAATCATTGCTGTAAATGATGAAGTCATCTAAACAGGCAGCGGCGTAAGCCGAATGTTGTCTGAGGATTCGGTCCATGAGACGCTGAAACGTAGCTGGGACTCCAAACAAACCGAACGGAAGCGTCACAAATTGGTGTAATCCAAACGGTGTGGAAAAGTGTTTTTTCACGTGAAATTGGTGTCAAGGGGATTTGCCAATAACCCTTTGTCAAATCCAGTGTCGAATAAAATCGAGCAGTGCCCAACTGATCGAGCAACACAACAATGTGAGGCATTGGGACATGTCAAATTTTGACACCCCGTTGACTTTTCTATAATCCACATAGAACCGTACAGACCTGTCGCTCTTAGGAACTAGAACAACCGGGCTGGACCAATCACTGTGGGATTTCTCTATTACCCCCATATTGAGCATTGCATCCAATTCTTCCTGGACAATTTTCTTTTTGTGCTCGGGCAATCGGTAGGGACGGCTACGTACCACCACCCCTGGCTCGGTCTCGATGTGGTGCTGGATGAGGTTCGTACAACCTGGTAGAGGGGAATACATGTCTTCAGACTCTTGTTGCAATTTGGCAACCTCTGCGAGCTGATACGGTGAGAGGTGGTCTCCGCAAGTGACCGGGGTGAAATGATTGTATTTTGTATTCACCTCTGGCCCGAGCTCCACCCTATCCAGAACTACCATAGCCACTGTCACAAGGACCACCTTCTTCCACAATTTCAGGAGGTTAAGGTGATATATTTGACGTGCACCCCCTCTATCGGTTCGCTTTACCTCATAATCGAGATCCCCCACTCGTCGTGTGACCTCAAAGGGTCCTTGCCACTTGGCGAGTAATTTGGAGCTCGATGTGGGGTGTAATACGAGTACCTTATCTCCCGGTGCAAATTCCCGTAGCTGAGTTCCCGTCATACAGTCGGCTCTGTCGTTCTTGAGCTTGGAGCAAATTCTCCTGTGTTAGTTGCCCCAAGGTGTGGATATTTGTTCTAAGATCAAAAACATATTGAATTTCATTATTACTGTCTGAAGGTCCCTCCTCCCAAGCTTCGAGTATGACATCAAGCACGTTGTGTGGGCACCGCCCATACAGCAGCTCGAATGGGGAAAACCCAGTGGAGGCTTGCGGGATCTCTCGTACTGCGAATAACAGGGGATCGAGCCATTTGTCCCAATTTCTAGCAACCTCGTGCACGAACTTACGAATCATGTTCTTAAGGGTTTTATTAAATCGCTCCACCAGGCCATTTGTTTGTGGATGGTAAAAATGCTCACGTAGTGTCCGTGACATAAAGGTTGTGCCCTGATCGGTGAGGATTTCTTTAGGAATCCCCACCTGGGAGATTATTTTGAAGAGTGCCTCCGCAACACTATGTGCTGAGATGCTGCGTAGAGGCACTGCTTCCGGATATCGCGTTGCATAGTCCACTAGGACCAATACAAAGCGATGTCCATGTGCTGACCACTCTAATGGCCCAACAAGGTCCATGCCAATTCTCTCAAAGGGGACCTCGATCAACGGAAGGGGGCACAATGGCACTTTTGGGGTGGCCGGCGGATTCACCAGCTGACATTCATGGCAAGCCACACACCACCTGCGGACAACGCCGCCAATGCCCGGCCAATAAAAACGGGCTATAAGACGGTTCAGTGTTTTTCTTTCCCCTAGATGATCCGCCATGGGATTATAATGAGCCGCCTGGAACACCATTTCCCAACGGCTCCGCAGTATTAAGAGCTGGGTTGTATCTTCCTTTGTTTGAGCGTCCTGCATCACTGTATACAACCGCTCATTTATAATTGTGAAATAGGGACATGAAAGTGCGACATTAGGCTGGAGTTGTTGACCATCGATCACTCTCACTTGGTTGAAGGTGTGCTTGAGGGTTTTGTCTCGTGACTGCTCCAAAGGGAAATCCCCTGAGGATGGGAGGGGCTTCAGCCTCTCCCCCACTCACGTCATCCTGATATGGAGCAGACGAAGACGGCCCCAGCTCCGCCTCCCCTGACAGAGCATCGCACATTTCACATCTCATCGCTTTAGTGCAGGTCCCATCTATGCATATTCCCTTTAATACATTTCTAAATTCAGGCCAATTAGTCCCCAAAATCAGCAGATGGGTGAGGTGGGATCTAACAACGGCTTACACTCTATGTTTTGTTCCCTGAAATTTAATCACAAGGGTCACCACAGGATAGTTGTGAATATCCCCATGCACACACTTCACCCTCACTGTTTTAGCTGTGCCCAAAACCTCGTGTTGAACCAAGCACTGGTGGATAGTGGTTTGATTACAACCCGTGTCCACCAATGCTTGGTGAGTACCCCTCCTTGACACTTACTGGTATCTGGTATGCTCCGGCCCAGCTGGGGGCAGCCTGCGGAGTGTTGGGGATCCAGACCACCATCCCCAGCTCCATCACAGGGCACTGATCCTGGAAGTGTCCCGGTTCTCTGCAACTTCAGCAGGCTGGCCCAGGTACTATGCCCGCACCTGCATCGGCGGGTGCCTCCACCTGAGGGGGAGAGCGGCGGGGCACCGTAGATGTTGGGGGTACCAACCCCCGCACACAGGGAACTGGCCTCAGTGATGGGACTCCTCGCCTCCGTGGGCAGGAATGGGCTCTGGGAAGAGAGCAGAGTGAGAGAGCAGAGGGGAGAGGGAAGAGAGTGGGGAAAACACAGGGGAGGCGAGAGAGAGTAGGAGGGCTCTTCTGCCCTTGGGTACGCCACCATATGGTCCTCCGCTAGTCGGACAGCTTCCTCCAGCGATGCCGGGCAGTGGCACTGGACCCACTCTGCCATTACTCTTGGCAGTCGATGGATTAGCTGCTCCAGCACCACCTGGTCGACAACTCCCACAACGTAGCGATCCCCTGCCAGCAGCCATTTCCGGCAGGCATCTCGGAGCCGTTGGGTGAAGGCAAACGGGCAGCCGGTCTTCTCCAGCTTCATGGACCGGAAGAGCTGGCGGTACTGCTCTGGACTGTGGCCAACCCGCTGCAGGATGGACTTCTTCAGGTCTTCGTAGGCCAGGAGGTTAGCCGCCGGCAGTTGTTGTGCAGCAAGCTGGGCTTCCCCAGACAGCAACGGAAGGAGCCGGTCTGCCCATTGATCATGTGGCCAGCTCCAGATCTCGGCGGTTCGCTCGAACAAGTCGAGGAAGGCTTCCGGGTCATCTTCCGCCCCCATCTTCAGAAACGTGGGTGGGGTTCAGGGGGCTGTGGTTGTCCTGGGATGCGGATGGGGCTCTCTTCTGGCTGAGGAGGCTCCAAATCGTATGCCAGTCCTCTGCTTGAGCTCGGAAGATCTCAAAGAACAGGCAGTCTTGGTCTTGGCAAAGCTCAAGCAGGGATTGTTGGTGAGTCTGGTGTAGGCCGGCGAGGGACTTGAGGATCTCAGCCAACTGCGAGGACTCCATGGGGTGTACTTCAATGTCCTGGGTTTCGGCACCAGTGTAACACGACTTCACAGCAGAAGGAAAGGAGAATTTTGGCTTGTGCCGTATGTGAAAATGTACACTGTAAATATGTCCACAGCACTTTGCAGCACAGTTTCCTCATGCTTTTCACTTTAGCGTAATTCCAATTATATTTGAACACAAATACAGAGGACATTCTGTACAGAGTACAGAGGACATTCTTTAATTCTTCGATTAAAGAAAATTAAAGAAAAAAGCCCTGCACCATGGTACAATGATCATACTCATGCTCTCAAGAGAGCAGCTCGGAAAATGGAGCATAAGTGGAAGAATACAAAATTAGAGGTATTTTGCGGTGCATGGAAGGATAGTGTCTGTAGCTACAGACAGGCACTAAAAGCTGCCAGGTCAGCATATTTTAGCAAACTCATAGAAAATATCCACAACAATCCTAGGTGTTTATTCATTACTGTAGCTAAATTGGTTAGGAATAAAGCCTCGACAGAACAAGGTATTCCATCACAGCACAACAGTAATGACTTCATGAATTTCTTTACTGATGAAATTGAAATAATCAGAAATAAAATTGGAATTATGCAATCATCTGTCACAGTACCTCAGAAAACAGTGTCTCATAATTTTCCTCACGTTCAACTTCAATCCTTCGCTGTCATAGGTCATGAAGAGCTAACAAAATTATCGAAACATCCAAAGCCACAACATGTTTGTTAGATCCAATATCAACCAAACTCTTAAAAGAAGTATTCCCAGTAATCTCAGAACCTCTTCTTAATATTATTAACTCCTCACTATCCTTAGGACATGTCCCAAGAAACTTTAAAATGGCAGATATCAAACCGCTTATTAAGAAGCCACAACTTGATCCTGGAGAACTGGCTAATTATAGACCGATTTCAAATCTCCCGTTTATGTCGAAAATACTAGAAAAGGTAGTGTCCTCCCAACTATGTTCACTTCTACAGAGAAATGGTATATATGAACAGTTTCAGTCAGGATTTAGGTCCCATCACAGTACAGAGACTGCACTTATCAGAGTTACAAATGACTTGCTCTTATCATCTGATCGCGGCTGCATTTCACTTCTAGAGCTTTTAGATCTTAGTGCTGCATTCGACACGATAGATCACAACATTCTCTTGAATAGGCTGGAGAATTATGTTGGCATTTGTGGAGTTGCATTAGCATGGTTTAGGTCCTATTTAGCAGACCGCTACCACTTTGTCTATGTAAATGAGGAATTGTCTAACCAAACAAAAGTAAAGTATGGAGTGCCACAGGGATCAGTTTTAGGGCCTTTGCTTTTCTTCTTGTATATGCTTCCCCTGGGATATATTATCAGGAATCGTGGAATAAGTTTCCACTGTTATGCTAACGATACCCAACTTTTTATTTCTTCAAAACCTGATGAGATTTTACAATTCTCCAAATTAGCAGGGTGTATCAATGAAATAAAAGATTGGATGGCCAGAAATTTCCTTCTACTCAATTCTGACAAAACAGAGGTACTAATTATTGGACCAAAAACCTCTAAAAATAAGACGCTAAAATATAATTTGACTCTCGATGGATGTACTGTTACATAATCTTCAACAGCGAAGAACTTAGGTGTTATATTTGAAACCAATCTGTCCTTTGAAAATCAAATTACCAATGTTTGTAGAACAGCATTATTCCACCTAAGAAATATTGCTAAATTACGACACATGCTCTCTGTTGCTGATGCTGAAAAACTAATTCATGCCTTCATGACCTCAAGATTAGATTATTGTAATGCTTTACTGGGAGGATATCCAGCAAGATCAATAAATAAACTCCAATTGGTTCAAAATGCAGCAGCCAGAGTGCTGACTAGAACCAAGAAATGTGATCATATTAGCCCCATTTTATCATCATTACATTGGCTACCTGTTAAATTTCATATTAATTTTAAAATTCTGTTAACTACGTACAAAGCTTTGAATGGTCTAGGTCCACAGTACTTAAGTGACCTTCTACCACTCTATATTCCATCACTTTCATTACGATCACAAAATTCTGGCCTGTTAATAGTTCCTACAATATCAAAATCCACAAAAGGAGGTAGATCCATTTTTTATTTGGCTCCTAAACTATGGAATAGTCTCCCTTACACTGTTCGAGTTGCAGACACACTCACTCAGTTTAAGTCTAGACTAAAGACACATCTATTTAGCCAGGCATAGACCTAATTTATCCTTCAACTCACAATTAGGCTGCTTTAGTTAGGTCTGCCGGAACCCGAAACAGTGATCATGATCTATAACTCTGCAATAAATTGAATGGCATCTATGCTAATATTATTTTATTTGTTTCCCTGTCTCAACCTCGGGACTCCTATCCTGAGGTCACCAGAACCGGCCAGATCCAGCTCTGTTCCTGCTTGGTGTTAGACTCCACTGCTATATGTCGCTGAGTGATGATGAATAATAGCAGCCGGTGCCTGCCAAACATCACTTCAGTCTATTACTATGCACTTCAGAGGATGAACTGATGCCAACTCCAACCATAAGATATGGGATACTTCATATGTCATAGCCTGAACCTTGGACTTAGGATAGACCTCACTGGAATTACCAGCCAGGTCGAACTGCGATGCACCTAACTGATCTCTGCCTACATCACCTCGGTCTAATGATGGACTACACTCTTGAAACAGAATACATAGACTATCATTTAATTGCCAACAAAACCCTTCATCAGCCAGGGCAATTGCATCTATGTGAACTTCTGCAGTTAATCTAGGATGAACTTCAAAGACATTAGTCATTACTCTTACAGTTCATACAAAATCTTTGTTTTAAACACTGACCCTTAACACTTACTTAGTTTAATAATTTTAAACCATGACTTGCACTATACATAAGTCATATTGGCATTATATTCATGATGTTAGACAGAGGGGAACTGGCCCCCACAGTGATGGTTTCTCCCATGGTTATGTTTCTCCATTAACCAACATTTTATGGAGTTTTGTGTTCCTTGCCACAGTCACCCTCGGCTTGCTCACTGGGGTTATAAATACAATTATTATTGAATTACTTATTTTTAAACAATTCACAATCGTATTTTTATCAAACTACACAATGATGACTCTAAGACATTATAGATATTACAGTTTTATCTACTGTTAATGCCTGATCTTCTGTAAAGCTGCTTTGAAACGATGTGTGTTGTGAAAGGCACTATACAAATAAAAATGACTTGACTTGAGCCAAACCATGTTCTCAGCATCCCAACTCCTCTGCAGCTCCCTCTTTTGGCTGATATTTGGGTCTGGTGTTTGCCAAGTAGTCAGTGTCAGTGCTAAGTACTATCGTAGCTTCTGCAATGACTGCTGACCCATAAGTAGGTTATCGACAATAAATCACTGTAGTAAATCAACACTTTCTATTATGAAAGCATGTATTAAGAGAGCATGAAGACTTAGAGTTGGAACTAAACTTTGCAGGAAGGTAGAGATCCATGAACACACTACTTAAATGATGCTGGGCATTCTGATGTCATGATGTAACTTCGTCATAATGTTATTAATCTGTAGAAACATTGTGAAGTCATGATTAATTTGTAGTAACAAACATTAGATTAGATTTAGATTTTTACTTTTCTAAATAATCTCTCAGCATTAGAATCAAAGGAAAACATATTTTGTCTAATTTGTTAGTGTTAAAATCACAAACACAGAAACAATTACTAAAGATTTATTTATTTATTTTTATTTTTATTTTATTTTTTACAAAAGAAAATGAAATAACAGCTGGTGATTCCCAAATATTTTGCATACAGTTGACAGTGTTATAATTTGATTGCTAGCATTGTACTGTACCTTTAAGCCATCTTTAAAAATGTATATTAATCTTTCTTCACAATGTAAGAACCATTAATTGCAAACACCTTTTTAATTTATGTTTGTGAGATTATGACTATAAACTCACTTGAGAATTTTTCTTTTACTAAACTCCACCTTTTGAGGTACAAGAGCCGTCACTGGGGTGTTACCCTCAAGGGGACATTGTTTAGTTCCTCTATAGAGTTTAAAACTCATTCTGGGTATATAATTGTACCCTTAAGGGGAAAAAATGTTACAAAGCTGATGGAAAATGTATCAAAACCTAAAAAAAAAAATAAAAAAAAAGATGAATCTGCATGTAATACAGATCTATAGATTTTCCAGTTAACATTTTTTATTGATTCGTAGATATATAACAAAGAAAAACACAACATATATATACACTGAATCAACATTTAACATTTAACCCCCACTATTACCCCTCCCCAATCACTAACCCCACCCTGACCCCCAACGAACACCCCTAGGGTCACATATAAGAATACACACACACACACACACACACAAAAAGAAAAGAAACCAAAAAAGAAAATATAATAATCATACATAATTAAAACTAAACTTCTTTCTCCACAGCCCCTCCCCGAGAGTCCCCCAAAAACGCTAAATAATTGCCCCATTTCTTATCAAACAAATCCCAAAACCCATCCTTCTACATGGCACCTCCTCCTAAACTGCCACCCTCCCCATCTCCGCACACCACTTGGGAGTAGCCCCCCATGAGGCATCAGTGTATTACTCCCTGCTAATTCAGAGTCTGGGGGATGGAGCTTTAGCTTCTATCAAGAGATTATGGGAGAAAGATTTAAACTTGGTATTGGAGGAGGGAGTGTGGACTAAGATTCTAAAAAAAACGTCAAGTCTGCATCTAGAGACGCAAGAGTGCGCCTTATGCAATTCAAGATTTTACGTAGATTCTATTGGACCCCCTCTAGATTGTATAGGCTTGGTCTTAAAGACACACCCACCTGCTGGCAATGCCAATCAGAAGATGGAGGCACAACCCATGTTTTTTGGTGGTGTGTTAAGATCCAAGAATTTTGGTTGAAGGTTCAGAGTTTTATATGTGACATATTGGGCACTCAAATTTCATTTTGCCCCAGACTCTGTATTTTGGGCGATGGGGCTGTCATCAATATGGGGGATAAACACATAAAGAATTGGGTTCTGACCAGTGTTATGATTGGTAGTCAGGTTATTTTAAGGGGATGGAAGTCGGATGGAGCGCCCTCATTTTAATAAGTTACATTGGATGATTGACAAAGGTGGGCAAGGCCTACCCAAGATTTTGTTTTATTATTATGCAGGTCTCAGACATTTGGCTCATTGGTCGCTTCCACCTGAGAGAGCCCCTCCCTGGTTTTGTACTGAACAGGAGGTTCTTGCCCCTTTTTCACCATTGCAAAGCCTTTCTATCAAACTAATCTGAGAAGTTAAGTTACACCCCGTTATCTCGCATTTTCACTCGGTATTGACAAAAGTGTCCAGAGTGTTTAATTTGGACATTTATTTAAATGTTTCCTCGAGCATATGGCTGAAACCTAAATTATGTATTAATAAGTTCCCTTTCTGCTGTTCATAGTGGATTGTGAGTAGTGATGGGAAGATTGGATCATTTTACTGACTTGAATCTTTGAGTCTTGTTCAGCAAAATGAACAAATCTTTATTCAAGTCATTTCGTTCATTTGAGCAGAATTAAATTAAAATGTTACATTTTCAATAGCCAAATCCCCCCCAACATGTCTACTTATGCAAACTTTGATTATAGTCCCAATAAGGAAAAACTGATAATGCAGCCAAGGACAAATTATGAGAAACAGAAATGATTAGTTCACCTCTGGAATCTTCTTGTCTGTGTCGTTCATTCTTTTGTCACGTGACAGCCGTATGTGCATATACGGCTGTCACATGACAAAAGAACGAACAACTCAGACCAGATGACTCGAGAGGTGAACTAATCATTTCTGTTTCCTGTGCGAGCAATGCATATCATATACGGCTGTCACATGACAAAAGAACGAATGACTTGGACCAGATGATTTGAGAGGTGAACTAATCATTTCTGTTTCCTGTGTGAGCAATGCATACCGTATACGGCTGTCACGTGACAAAAGAACGAAGGACTCGGACCAAAAGAGTTGAAAGGTGAACTAATAATTTCTGTTTCCTGTACAGCGCCTATGCGGTTTTCACGTAACAAATGAATGGAAGTTGCACAACGCACATGCACAAAATGAACGAATCACTCTCAACACAAAATGAACGAATCACTCTCTGAGACTACTCGTTCTTCTGAGTCACATAAAAGATTCATTCAAAATGAACGAATCGTTCATGAACAACCCATTTCTAATTGTGAGGGGGGTTACTACACTCAGTGAATTATATGAGAGTGGAGTGTTGGGATCCTTTGAAAATTTGGTTCAACATTTTGGGATTCCCAGATCTCAGTTCTGTAGATACACTATATTGCCAAAAGTATTCGCTCACCCGTCCAAATAATTGAATTCAGGTGTTCCAATCACTTCCATGGCCACAGGTGTATAAAATGAAGCACCTAGGCATGCAGACTGCTTCTACAACATTTGTGAAAGAATGGGCCGCTCTCAGGAGCTCAGTGAATTCCAGCGTGGTACTGTGATAGGATGCCACCTGTGCAACAAGTCCAGTCGTGAAATTTCCTCACTACTAAATATTCCACAGTCAACTGTCAGTGGTATTATAACAAAGTGGAAGCAATTGGGAATGACAGCAACTCAGCCACGAAGTGGTAGGCCACGTAAAATGACAGAGCGGGGTCAGCAGATGCTGAGGTGCATAGTGTGCAGAGGTCACCAACTTTCTGCAGAGTCAATCGCTACAGACCTCCAAAGTTCATGTGGCCTTCAGATTAGCTCAAGAACAGTGCATAGAGAGCTTCATGGAATGGGTTTCCATGGCCGAGCAGCTGCATCCAAGCCATACATCACCAAGTGCAATGCAAAGCGTCCGATGCAGTGGTGTAAAGCATGCCACCACTGGACTCTAGAGCAGTGGAGACACGTTCTCTGGAGTGACGAATCACGCTTCTCCATCTGGCAATCTGATGGACGAGTCTGGGTTTGGCGGTTGCCAGGAGAACGGTACTTGTCTGACTGCATTGTGCCAACTGTGAAGTTTGGTGGAGGGGGGATTATGGTGTGGGGTTGTTTTTCAGGAGCTGGGCTTGGCCCCTTAGTTCCAGTGAAAGAACTCTGAATGCTTCAGCATACCAAGAGATTTTGGACAATTCCATTCTCCCAACTTTGTGGGAACAGTTTGGGGATGGCCCCTTCCTGTTCCAACATGACTGCGCACCAGTGCACAAAGCAAGGTCCATAAAGACATGGATGAGCGAGTTTGGTGTGGAAGAACTTGACTGGCCTGCACAGAGTCCTGACCTCAACCCGATAGAGCACCTTTGGGCTGAATTAGAGCGAAGACTGCGAGCCAGGCCTTCTCGTCCAACATCAGTGTCTGACCTCACAAATGCGCTTCTGGAAGAATGGTCAAAAATTCCCATAAACACACTCCTAAACCTTGTGGAAATCCTTCCCAGAAGAGTTGAAGCTGTTATAGCTGCAAAGGGTGGGCCGACATCATATTAAACCCTATGGATTAAGAATGGGATGTCACTTAAGTTCATATGCGTCTAAAGGCAGATGAGCGAATACTTTTGGCAATATAGTGTATTTACAGCTGCACCACCTGCTCTGTACTCTTTTTGGGAGATCTATAGATGTTCAACAGTTTTTTTGTTTGTTTTTGTTTTTTTAGGAACATAACAATAGCTGCCAAATAATGTAATTATTTTCTCCATTAACCAAGAGTAATTTATTGTCAAATCAAGTCATTTTTATTTGTATAGCGCTTTTCACAACACACATAGTTTCAAAGCAGCTTTACAGGAAATCACGCATAAAAAAAAATAAAAATATTGTGAGTTGGATAAATTAGGTGTATTCCTGGCTAAATAGATGAGTCTTTAGTCTAGACTTAATCTGAATGAGTGTTTCTGCATCCTGAACACTGCAAGGAGTTAATAATATTAAGAAGAGGTTCTGAGATTACTGGGAATACCTCTTTTAAGATCTTAGTTGGTATTGGATCTAACATACTGTACATGTTGTGGCTTTAGATTTTTTGATAAATTTTGTTAGCTCTTTATGACCTATGACAGCAAAAGATTGAAGTTGCTTGTGAGAAAATGAGACACTGTTTTCTGAGGTGCTGTGACAGCTGATTGCATAGTTTAGATTAAGATTATTAGTGAAGCTATCTTTAGTGGTTGAAAGAATAGTTCTACCTGAATGCGTGGTGTAGATTAAGTGACATTAGCTGATCACAACAAACAAGAGAACTGGTAATGATCTGAGATGTCATCGCTCTGTGGTAGAATTTCTATAGTATCAACATCATCTCTATATGACAGAATTAAATCTAGCATATAAATATGGTGATGAGTTGGTCCTGTCACATTTTGTCTGACTCCAAGAGAGTTGAGAATATCAATAAATGCTAATCCCAATGTGTCATTTTCATTATCTATGTGAATGTTGAAGTCACCAACAATTAAAGCTCTATCTACATTAACTACAAGATCAGATTTGCAAATTCACCAAGGAAACCAGTGTAAGGCCCGGGTGATCAATATACTGTAGTAAGGGCAAAAGATGACAGAGATTTTTATTTATATCTGATGGTGTCATATTAAGCATTATTAGTTCAAAAGACTTAAACTTATATCCTGTCCTCTGAGTAACACCAAAAACGTAACTATAAATTATAGCAACACCTCCTCCTCGACCCTTCAGACAAGGCTCATGTTTATAACAATAACCTGGGGGAATAGATTCATTTAAACTAATATATCAATTTGGTTTTAGCCAGGTTTCAGTCAAACAGAGCGCATCCAAATTATGATCTGTAATAATTTCATTTGCAATTAGTACTTTGGTAGAAAGAGGTCTAATGTTTAGTAGCCCTACCTTTTTATGATGTTTATCTTCATTTTTTTTTCTTCCAAGTTTGACCTTAATAAAACATTTTCTAAATGATTTAGTGAAGGTTTTGTATTTGGTAGTTCGGGGAACAGACACCGTCTCTATATGATATCTAGGTAATACAGTCCATATTTGTTGTAGTTTATGTGACCTGTGTGATGTCTCAAGGCAACTAGCAGACATTCGGTTTAACCAGTTTGTCTGCTTCCTGACCTGGGCCCCAGTTTGTCAGATACTTTCATTATTATGACTATCAGCCAAATTACTAGGGAGGAGAGTGACACCTTCCCTGGAGGGATGGAGTCTGGAGTCTGTCTCTCTTTAGTAAGTCAGGTCTACCCCAAAAACTCTTCCAACTGTCTAAATCTTATTTTGTGTATACTGTATATTATTAAGTGTATATTGTGTAACAGATGTGTAAACTGTGTTATGTGTAAATCAGATGTTTATTGTAATTGTTATACTGCTATGTTGCTTGGAACTGCACCCAAGACTTTCACCCACTGTTGCACTTGTGTATATTGTTGAGTGGCAATAAAGGGATTTGATTTGATCATTCTCCAGAAACCACTTAGACATCCTGCTGTTCAGTGACACTAATCTATTATAAGCCACGAGTGTGTGTGAGCGGGGGGGTGGGGGGTCACACACCTCTTTAACATTATCTTGAGTGATCTCCGACTGACATCATTAGTGCCGAGATGAATAACAATTTTAGAAAATCTACATTTAGTATTAGCCAGCACTTGTAAATTTGATCAGTTGTCAGATGCTCTGGCACCAGTAATGCATTCAACAATAGTGGCTCTATTTCCACGTTCCTTACAATGGAATCACCAGTTATTAGGGCTCTTTCAACATGATACTCAGTGGGTGCATCACTGAGTGGGAAGAATCGATTGGAAATCCTAACAGGAACGGGAGAGTGGTGTCGCTTTGCTGAGCGAGTATGCCGCCGAGACATCACCCAATCACCCTGCTGCGGGGACTCTAGAGCCGGAACCAAAGTGTGTGTGTTGGTTGCTGTTCTACCCACATCAGAAACAGTATCTACCGGCTTCTCTTTCTCACTGACCTCCACTAGTGTTCGATGCGTGTCTCTAGCTCATTCTTCTCCGTACACCTGACTAATTCATTACATTTATCACATGTGAATCCCTCACTGCTAATGGAAGAAGCTATAGTAAACATGTGGCATGTAATGCAGGAAGAAATAACATGAGCGGATGCCATGACTTACCACAGTTGTTTGTTATTATTGGTTGTTCTTGAGCAGCGAGGATTAGAGATCGCGGTGTTTTCTAATCAGCAGATGTTTGAGATTGATGCAATAATCAGTGTAAACACAGTGAAGAAAACAAATGCACACAGTCGTGACGCTAGATGTAGACAAGTGGAAAAAAGAAAAGGAGAAAAAAAACAAGAGAAATGGGTGCGTGCTGTGTGTACACACAGATGAAACTGTAGAAAAGCGGAAAAACCTGAAGCACGCGGTAAAATGGCAAAGGATAAAGCAATGAATGTAAAAGAATACGAATAAGCAATGCTAAGCAGGCTAGCAAGCTACAAGCTATAAACACTCGTGCAGTGTGCCATCAGCAACAGTAACAGATTGTGAAAAATCTTCTATTTGAGAATCTTTTTGCAGCCTCTATATGTGAAGGTCAGGGAACAATGCCACTTCTTATCCCATTGGAATCAACATGGACATTCATCGTCCTCGTTCCTTTGGAACCCTCGCTTTCCTTGTTGGATGGAACAAGACATTGTGTTGATGTAGTGACACTAGGGGTCACTCTTGGGAGCCCCAAACATCTCTGCTTTTTGAAAAAAGGCCAATGGGAATTGGCGAGTGGAATTTGCATGCCACTCCCGCGGACATACAGGTATAAAAGGAGCTGGTATGCAACCACTCATTCAGGTTTTGTGCTGAGGAGCCGAGACAAGGTCCTGGCCATTTCAGCGGGTAGTTCAGTGTTGTGGCAAGAGGGAAACAATGTCTTGTTCCATCCATCAGGGAACGGAGGTTACGAAAGTAACCAGGACGTTCCCTATCTGTCACTCACTCAACGTTGTGTCAATGTAGTGACACTAGGGGTCCCTATACAAAACACCACAACTAGCTGAACTGTGTTAAGTGGACTGGCGGTGTGAGATGGGCAGACCGCTGTGTGCCTCGTAGCCAGCGCACCAGGCCATCACATAACCTCCCCCAACATTCTTATGAGCGTTGAACGGTCCTTCAGGAACAAGTCGACTGCCCAACAAATAGGGACAGGCTAGCCCAGCCATGGCCTCTTTTCCTCTTTTTTCTCCCCAAAAAGAGTGGAATTTGTTAACCGACTGGGAGCCATAAATGTCTACATCGGGAGGTGTCACTCCCAAGGGGAAGACACCACGGAGACCACCCCCCCCAGAGAAGGGGGGGGTATTTTGAATGGAAATACGTACATGGTCTTAACGAGTCTTGTCAGAAGTATGCCATGTGGAGAAGTCCCATGGTAGGTCCTACCCGAGGGGGGAGGAGTTTCTACAAACATAGTGACCGGGGGCAGAGGGGCCTCTGCCCAAGGAAGACGCAGTTTACTGACAGGGAAATGATTTAGCGGAAGATATATCACATGGGGTCACCTATGGGGAACCAGCACATGTGTAGCACCTACCCCAGTACAGGGTTTTATTTAGCACATGTACTGGGCCGGCAGCGAGTTTCTCTGCAAACTCATCTGCAACAAGGCTAAGGAGGAAAGTCATCCAGGGATCACAACTTGTGAACACGACTGGGAGTCAAAAGCACACGTCTTCACCTCATGGGAGGGGAAAGGTGCTATGTGCAAGCGGTACACCTGGCCAGCTGTCCCGGAACTTACCTGCTCGTACCTGACAACACACGGGACGAAACCGGCTCAACCCGGAGATTATAGAACCTTGCAATGGTGTTGGGTGTTGCCCAGCCCGCTGCTCTGCAGATGTCTGCCAAAGAGGTGCCACTGGTCAGGGCCCAGGAGGCCGCTACACTCCTGAGCATGATATGCCATCACGATGGCGTCAACGACCCATTGGGTGATCCTCTGTTTGGAGACAGCGCTTCCTTTCCGCTATCCACCAAAGCAGACAAAGAGCTGCTCTGAGCTTCTAAAGCTCTGCGTGCAATCCAAATAGATGCGTAAAGCATGCACCGGACACAGCAATGCCAAAGCTGGGTCTGCCTCCTCCTGGGGAAGCACTTGCAGGTTCACCACCTGATCCCTAAAAGGGGTCGTGGGAACCTTGGGCACATAGCCCAGTTGGGGTCTCAGGATCAAGTGAGAGTAACCCGGACCGAACTCCAGGCACGATTCACTGACAGAGAACGCCTGCAGGTCCCCTACCCTCTTGATGGAAGTGAGCGTAGTCAGGAGGGCAGTCTTCAAAGAGAGTGCCTTAAGCTCAACTGACTCCAGGGGCTCAAAGGGATCTCCCTGTAGACCCCGAAGGACTACAGAGAGGTCCCATGAGGGGACGAGGTGCGGTCTGGAGGGATTCAACCTCCTAGTGCCTCTCAGGAACCTGATGATCAAGTCGTGCTTCCCCAAATACTTACCATCCACTGCATCATAATGTGCCAAAATGGAGGCCACATACACCTTCAAGGTGGAGGGGGACAGCCGCCCCTTCAGCCTCTCCTGCAGGAAGGAAAGCACCGATCCAACTGCGCATCTCTGGGGGTCTTCACATCGGTAAGTGCTCTAACATTTCTCTCAGCACAGCCACGAGTTTGGGACGCGAGGAATCTCGACATGGCAGTTCCTGTTCCGCCCTGCCACGAGGCCCCGCAGGTACATCAAAGACAACTGTCCCCTTGGTGCCCCTTGCTCGGAGTTTGGAGGCATGGTTAGCGCTCTCCAACCCATCGTGCTGGCTGGCCAGAGTCAATTCGGCAAAGCGCAGGTAGACCTGTTTGCTTCCCGGGAATCCTCCCATTGCCCGCTGTGGTACTCCCTGGCCGAGACTCCCCTCGGCACAGACACGCTAGCACACAACTGGCCCCAGGGTCTGCGCAAGTATGTGTTTCCCCCAGTGAGCCTGCTTACACAGACTTTGTGCAAGGTCAGGGGGGACGAAGAACAGGTCATGTTGGTAGCGCCGTATTGGCCCACCCAGACTTGGTTCTCAGAGCTCCAGCACCTCGTGACAGCCCCTCCCTGGCGAATTCCCTGAGAAAGGACCTTCTTTCTCAGGGACGGGGCACGATTTGGCACCCGCGCCCAGACCTCTGGAACCTCCATGTGTGGCCCCTGGATGGGATGCGGAAGACCTAAGTGGGCTACCACCAGCGGTGGTAGACACTATCACTCAGGCCAGGGCTCCCTCTACGAGGCAGCTGTATGCCTTGAAGTGGTGTCTGTTCACGAATTGGTGTTCTTCCTGAGGTGAAGACCCCCAGAGATGTGCAGTCGGGTCAGTGCTTTCCTTACTGCAGGAGAGGTTGGAGGGGCAGCTGTCTCCCTCCACCTTGAAAGTGTATGTGGCCGCATAGTGACACATCACGATGCAGTGGACGGTAAGTCCTTGGGGAAGCACAATCTGATCATAAGGTTCCTTAGAGGTGCCAGGAGGTTTAATCCTCCTAGGTCGCGCCTCGTTCCCTCGTGGGATCTCTCTGTGGTCCTGCTGGGCCTACAGAGAGCTCCGTTTGAGCCCCTGGAGTTAGTCCAGCTAAAGGCCCTCTCACTGAAGATGGCCCTCCTGACTGCGCTCACTTCCATCAAGAGGGTTGGGAACCTGCAGGCGTTCTCTGTCAGCGATACGTGCCCAAGTTTCCCACTACCCCTTTTAGGAATCAGGTTGTGAACCTGCAAGTGCTGCCCCAGGAGGAGGCAGACCCAGCCTTGTCGTTGCTGTGTCCGGTACGTGCTTTGCTTGTTTACTTGGACCGCACGGAGAGCTTTAGACTCTCTGAGCAGCTCTTTGTCTGTTTTGGGGGACAGCAGAAGTGGAAGGCTGTCTCCAAACAGAGGATTGCCCACTGGATCGTGGATGCCATCGCTTTGGCATACCAGGCCCAGGGCGCGCCACACCCCTTGGAGTACGATCACACTCCACTAAGAGTGTGGCATCCTTCTGGGCCCTGGTGAATGGCGCCTCTCTAACAGACATCTGTAGAGCATCAGGCTAGGCGACAACCAATACCTTTGCCAGTTTCGTCCCGTCTGTTAGCAGGTATGAACAGGTATGCATGCGGGCAGCTGGCTGGTTGTACCACTGGCACACAGCGTCTTTCCCCTCCCTGAGGGGAAAACATGTGCTTTTTTCATCCACGTGAGTTCCCAGGATCGGTGAACCTTGGATGTCTTTCCTCCCTCAGCACCCTGCAGCAGGCGAATTTGGCAGAGGAATTCGATGCCAGGCCCAGTACTTGAGTTAGTATGCCCTGTCAGGTCAGCCCCTGTACTGGGATAGGTGCTCCATATGTGGTGGTTCCCTGTCGGTAACCCCATGTTACATATTTTTCCACGGTATGGTTTCCCTGACGGTAAACCTGTGTCTTCCCTTGGGCAGATCCTGCTCTGCCACCAGTCGCTGCGTTTGTAGAGTTCCTCCCTTCCGGGTAGGACCTACTGCGGAGGCTTCTTTCCATATGTAGTACTTCCCGGTTGGTAAGTCCATGTGATGCATTCTCCACATATTAACCTCCCCTTCGGGCAGGATGTGGTCTCCACGGTGTCTTTTTCCTGTGGGGAAAAAGAACACCTTCCCCGACGCAAATACATCTGGCCCCAGCTGAATGAATTTTCATTTTTTGGGAGAAAAAGAAGAGAAAAGGCCGAAGCATCTGGTGCGGCCTGTTCCCATTGTAAGTACATCTTGTCCCCCCCCCCCCTTGGGGTACGAGGGACCATGTGATGTACGTGGGGCATTGGGAAGGTTACGATGGGGCCGGGTGCACTTGCTACTAGGCACGCAGCGGCCTGCCTGCACCTGCACCGCCGATCCACGTAATACAGTTCAGCTGGTTGTGGCTTTTTGTATAGGGACCCCTAGTTTCACTACATTGACGCAACATCAAGTGAGTGACAGATAGTGAACATCTTGGTTACTGTTGTAACCTCCGTTCCATGATGGAGGGAACGAGGCATTGTGTCCCTCTTGCCACAACACTGAACTACCCGCTGAAATGGCCGGGACTCTGTCTCGGCTTCTCAGCACAAACCTGAATGAGTGGTTGCAAGCCAACTCCTTTTATACCCATATGTCCGGGGGAGAGGCATGCAAATTTGACTCGCCAATTCTCATTGGCCTTTTCTCAAATATCAGAGGTGTTTGGGGCTCCCAAGGGCAACCCCTAGTGTCACTACATCAACACAACATCTCGTTCCCTCCATCAGGGAACGGAGGTTACAACAGTAACCAAGATGTTAATGAATTACCAATGAACAATACTTTTACAGCATTTGCTAATCTTGGTTAATGTTAATTTCAACATTTACTAGTAAATTTTTTAAATCAAACTTGTATTTGTTAACATTATTTAATAATATTATTTAATACACTATAAACTAACATGAACTAACAATGGACAATTGCATTGTAAAAAAGAATTGTTGAGCAAACTTAAAAATTAAACGCAACATGATGTAGTACGATTTTTGGGTTTTCTCAATGACATTTGAAAAACTGTCCTCAGTAACATTGCTTTTCTTAGTCAATGTGAATTTGTTTGTTCTCTAAATGCAAACATTTTTGTTGAGAGAACTACTAATTTCTAGTTCATCTAACTGACAATTCACAATATGAGAACTTTCATTTTGTCACCATTTAAAGTACCTTTATATGAAGTTACCAGCAGTCTTTGCCTCTGAAGGGAGAGGTATGTCTTGCGGGGCAAGGCGGTATGAACAATTGTTTGATGTAGACACCAGTGGCGGGGACGTGCGTTTAAAGTTTAGGCCTTCCGTGTGATTCATGCCATTAAGAAAACAGTTTCACAATGAATAAGACACCCTATGCCTTTGGGCATCATAAATTATGTCGCAGCTATTTAGTAATACTAATTTACATTTTAAAAACACGTCCATGCACGAAAGCCAGACCTTGAAACGACACTTAATGCTCAAGCAAGCCTAATTTTAACTGCAGCATGACTGTTTTGTGAAATGAATGTCTCCCGAACCGAAAATCATAATTTTTAATATGAATCTACCAAGGAGGTCTATAATAGCTGGAAAAATCTATCTAATAATATTTGCGATTTAAATGTTGCTTGCAATAAATTTTGTTTCGTCAGGGTACACGGATATGCTGCATTCCATGCAAGTTGGATGTGGGATATTCCTACTTGATATCTCCGACCATAAATGCATTCCATTCCCTGCTCCCGTTAGCTTAGCAGGGGTTTGTCTCTCATTAGAGATGTCTCCTAGCAAACCAACTGATAAACAATGCTGCAGCGCTAGCATTTGTGCTTCAGGTGTACGATTATCAAAAGAGATTATAATGTTTTATACACCTGTTTCTACAGGCATTTGTTAAACAAGCTTTAATATCATGTAATGTGGAAACAAACTCATTTATCGATATTACATAATAAAGTGAATGTTTATCACTTACTTTGTATATCTCCCCGAGTGTCGACATGTTTGTGTGACATCATGCCCCTGCATCTCGGCGAAATCAGAGTTAAGAATTGAGCCTACAAGTTGTAATTCTGACTTAAAGATGCATTCCATTGCACTTTTCCTAGTAGGAAGTTGTAAAATCTGACTTTCCGAGTTGAATGGAACACAGCACTACTTTTCAAAACTTGATCCGACTCTGAATTCTCAAGCAGTCTAATTTACACTTAGAAAACTCCTGATGTTGCTATAACAATGCAAAAAGCACTTACCAATTTGCTTGACGTGAAAATCAGTCCTTCTTTCCTGTTTAATAAATTAAGCAATCACACGGTCATGCAGTACATCTCCTGTTTTTAAATCCATAAGGATATCTTTCTCAATGGTGATGTGGCAGTGACAGCTGACTCGTCAGCAAGATCTCACGCTCTTCGCTTTCAAATTACCTACATCACTTAAAGCGTGATTGCGTCACTCAAGGCCAGCTAGAAGGCCTCGACCGGGACATATCCTAAAGATCACACCCACCAAGAACAAATAAATCAATCTGATTGGCTGATGAATCTGACATTAATTGCCCATTCATTTGCACTATTGAGGGATTCTGTAGAAATTCTGAAGGCCTGAGGGGGTGGAGCTGAGACTCACGCGCTGCTTCGGCCATGTGATTTGTGAAACAGTTGCACACTTTGCTTGTAAGTATCAAGGAATAAATTCTGACTGGATAAACTTTTCATTTTTCTCTATTTGTTTGTAGATTCATTAAGAGTGGAAAGCGGTTAAAAATACATAGGCAAAAAGCTGATTGAGATTTGCTGGCCCTGAGAATTCGCCACTGGTAGACACACAATAGGCCGCAATCCTTAACACACAAACCTTAATAACGGTGACAATAAACAAACCTCATTAATTTAAAAGATGAGCTCCTAACATCACCACGCAACTATTAACTATCAGTGCCAAAAAAAAAAAAAAAACAACAACAACAACAACAACAACAAAAAGCATAAAGTCAGCAAAGAGCAAGGAACAAGCCTAAAACACTAACCACATAATTTATTAATGTTGCAATGAATGTTGGGAACTCACACATCAGTGTGTAATTTACAAGTAATTTACATATATACTGTATATATACAGTATACACACACACACACACACACACACACACACACACACTGGTGGCCAAAAGTTTGGAATAATGTATATATTTTGCTGTTTCGGAAGGAAATTGGTACTTTAATTCACCAAAGTGGCATTCAGTTGATCACAAAGTATAGTCAGGACATTACTGATATAAAAAACAGCACCATCACTATTTGAAAAAAATCATTTTTGATCAAATCTAGACAGCACCCATTTCCAGCAGCCATCACTCCAACACCTTATCCTTGAGTAATCATGCTACATTGCTAATGTGGTACTAGAAAATTTCTTGCCATTATATCAAACACAGTTGAAAGCTATTTGTTAAATGAAGCTTAACATTGTCTTTGTATTTGTTTTTGAGTTGCCACAGTATGCAATAGACTGGCATGTCTTAAGGTCAATATTAGGTCAAAAATGGCAAAATAGAAATAGCTTTCTCTAGAAACTCATCATGCAATCATTGTTTTGAGGAATGAAGGCTATATAATGCTTGCAATTGCCAAAAAAACTGAAGATTTCATACAAAGGTGTCACTACAGTCCTTGAAGACAAAGGACAACTGGCTCTAACAAGGACAGAAAGAGATGTGGAAGGCTAGATGTACAACTAAACAAGAGGATAAGTACATCAGAGTCTCTAGTTTGAGAAATAGATGCCTCACATGTCCTCAGCTTACAGCTTCATTGAATTCTATTCGATCAAGTAGTTCACCAGTTTCATGTACAACAGTAAAGAGAAAACTCAGGGGTGCAGGCCTTATAGGAAGAATTGCAAAGAAAAAGCCACTTTTGAAACAGAAAAACAAAAAGAAAAGTTTAGAGTGGGTAAAGAAACAGACATTGGACAGCAGATAATTGGAAAAGTGTGTTATGGATCTTAACCCCACTGAGCTTTTGTGGGATCAGCTAGACTGTAAGGTGTGTGAGAAGTGTCCGACAAGACAGCCACATCTATGGCAAGTGCTACAGGAAGAGTGGCGTGAAATGTCACCTGAGTATCTGGACAAACTGACAGCTAGAATGCCAAGGATCTGCAAAGCTATCATTGCTGCACGTGGAGGAATTTTTGATGAGAACTCTTTGAAGTAGTCAAAACAAAACAATAATATTTATTTATTTTTTATTTTTTTTTAATTGTAAAAGTAATTTTTCACGTTATTATTGTCCTGACTATACATTGTTCAATGCCACTTTGGTGAATAAAAGTACAAATTTATGTCCATAAGAGCAAAATCTATATATTATTCCAAACTTTTGGCCGCTCGTGTGTGTGTGTGTGTGTGTGTGTGTGTATATATATATATATATATATATATATATATATATATATATACACACACACATATAGTTGAAGTCAGAAGTTTACATACACTTAGGATAAAGTCATTAAAACTCATTTTTTAACCACTCAACAGATTTAATATTAGCAAACTATAGTTTTGGCAAGTCATTTAGGACATCTACTTTGTACATGACACAAGTCATTTTCCAAAAATTGTTTACAGACAGATTGTTTCACTTTTAATTGACTATATCACAATTCCAATGGGTCAGAAGTTTACATACACTAAGTTAACTGTGCCTTTAAGCAGCTTGGAAAATTCCAGAAAATGATGTCAAGCCTTTAGACAGACATTAGCTTCTGATAAGAGTTGTACTGAATTGGAGGTGTACCTGTGGATGTATTTTAAGGCCTACCTTCAAACTCAGTGCCTCTTTGCTTGACATCATGGGAAAATAAAAAGAAATCAGCCAAGACCTCAGAAAAAAAAAATTGTGGACATCCACAAGTCTAGTTCATCCTCTGGAGCAATTTTCAAATCCCTGAAGGTACCACGTTCATCTGTACCAATGATAGTACGCAAGTATAAACACCATGGGACCATGCAGCCATCATATTGCACAGGAAGGAGATGCATTCTGTCTCCTAGAGATGAACGTAGTTTGGTGCGAAGAGAGCAAATCAATCCCAGAACAACAGCAAAGGACCTTGTGAAGATGCTGGAGGAAACAGGTAGACAAGTATCTATTTCCACAGTAAAACGAGTCCTATACTGATATAACCTGAAAGGCTGCTCAACAAGGAAGAAGCCACTGCTCCAAAACCACCATAAAAAGCCAGACTACAGTTTGCAAGTGCACATGGGGACAAAGATCTTACTTTTTGGAGAAATGTCCTCTGGTCTGATGAAATAATAATTGAACTGTTTGGCCATAATGACCATCGTTATGTTTGGAAGAAAAAGGGTGAGGCTTGCAAGCCAAAGAACACCATCCCAACCATGAAGCATGGGGGTGGCAGCATCATGTTGTGGGGGTGCTTTGCTGCAGGAGGGACTGGTACACTTTACAAAATAGGTGTCACACAATGAACCAGGAGAGAGATGCTGGTTGAACCCAAATGCAGTGTTTTAATGAAGAAGAGTATAAAAATTCAACTAACACAAGGCTTTGAAAACCAAAGGAACTATTTAGCTTCACTGCTACTATGGACAAAACTAAACAAGGAGCAATTAAACATGAAGGTATAAATAGGGGCACAAATGAGGCAAATGCAATACAGCTGAACACAATGATGGGGGACAGGTGAGGATGATGACTGGGCTTCTTGGGAAGTGTAATACAGAAGGTAAATTCAAAATAAGAATCTAGAAGACAGGGGAAAACACAGAACAGTTTGTGACAATAGGTGGCATCATGAGGAATGAAAATTATGTGGATATATTGAAGCAACATCTTAAGACATCAGCCAGGAAGTTAAAGCTCGGTCACAAATGGGTCTTCCAAATGGACAATGACCCCAAGCATACCTGCGAAGTTGTGGCAAAATGGCTTAAAGACAACAAAATCAAGGTATTGGAATGGCCATCACAAAGCCCTGACCTAGGCAGAACAGAAAAAGCATGTGCGAGCAAGGAGGCCTACAAACCTGACTCAGTAACATCAGTTCTGTCTGAAGGAATGGGCCAAAATTCCAGCAACTTATTGTGAGAAGCTTGTGGAAGGCTACCCAAATTGTTTGATCCAAGTTAAACAATTTAAAGGCAATGCTACCAAATACTAACAAAGTGAATGTAAACTTCTGACCTGCTGGGAATGTGATGATAGAAATAAAAGCTGAAATAAATAATTCTCTCTACTATTATTCTCACATTTCACATTCTTAAAATAAAGTAGTGATCCTAACTGACCTAAGGCAGGGAATGTTTTCTACGATTAAATATCAAGAATTGTGTTTAAATGAATTTGGCTAAGGTGTATGTAAACTTCTGACTTCAACCGTATATATATATATATATATATATATATATAGCTCTGGAAAAAATTAAGAGAACACTGCAAAATTATCAGTTTCTCTGGAGTTACTATTTATAGGGATGTGTTGAGTAAAATTAACATTTTTGTTTTATTCTATAAACTACTGACAACATTTCTCCCAAATTCCAAATAAAAATATTGTCATTATAGCATGTATTTGCAGAAAATGACAACTGGTCAAAACAACAAAAAAGATGCCGTGTTGTCAGACCTCAAATAATGCAAAGAAAACAAGTTCATATTCATTTTAAAACAACACAATACTACTGTTTTAACTTAGGAAAAGTTCAGAAATCAATATTTGGTGGAATAACACTGATTTACAATAACAGCTTTCATGCATCTTGATGCTAGTCTTTCTAATTGCTGTCGGGTGACTTTATGCCACTCCTGGTGCAAAAAATCAAGCAGCTCAACTTTGTTTGATGGCTTGTGACCATCCATCTTCTTCTTGGTCACATTCCAGAGGTTTTCAGTAGGGTTCATGTCTGGAGATTGGGCTGGCCATGACAGGGTCTTAATCCTGTGGTTGACCTGGCTGTGTGGCATGGAGCATTGTCCTGCTGGAAAAAACAATTCTAAGAGTTGGGAAACATTGTCAAAGCAGAAGGAAGCAAGTTTTCTTCCAGGATAACCTTGTACATTCTGAATGCACTGTATATATATATATATATATAAGTTCATTGTTTGTTCATGATACCTAATGCATTAACTAACGTTGATGAATGGAACCTTATTGTAAAGTGTCGCTAGCACAAGAAAACTGTGCAAAAGCATGTGTAATTCCTAAGCAGTCAGAGAGTGTCAGGCGTATTTTGTTGGTTCATGTTTTTCATGTCTTTTATTTTGAAAATCTAGTTCCTGTTTCTTGTCATGTGATTTCATGTTTCCCTCCATGTTCATGTGTCTTTTTTTAATCGGTTGATTGTCTTGTTATCCATTTTAGAGTTCTTTGTGTTTGGTTATCTTTGTCATGTGTTCTCCCATGTCATGTATTTAACCCTCATGTTTTCCATGGTCTGGTGTCAGGTATTGATGATTGTTGAATGTAACTGTGGTTGTTAGTTCATGTCAAATCTAGTTGATGCCAAGCCAAGTCTATGTTATGTTTACATTTAATTCATGTTTGTAGTTAGGGTTTTTTGGATACATGTTGGAATAAATTTGCACTTTTTTACACCATCTTTGTCATTGCCAGTGCCAGCACCAACGTTACAGAGAGGTTAAGTGCATAAAAATAGGAACATGTTTGCAGTGTTGGGGAAGCTGTTTGAAACTACTCGTAATTAAGTATTTAAGCTACTTTTTTGAAAAAGTAGTTAGCTACACTACAAGTTACTATCATAAAGTAGCTAGCTCCTTTGAAAGTACTTAATGAGGCAATTTTTTATGTAACTATCAAACCAGTAATATTAATAACAAAATGTACACTAATGACATTAATGTATTAAATACATTTAATGTTTAAATAAACTTAATACATTTAATGAATAGTAACATTCATACAGTTAATAATGGCCATAAAATAAACTGTATAAAATAAAAAGATAAGATGCCATTAAATCATTTTTATATTATACTTCTATAATGAGTCAACGGAATTGAGATCCATGTGCAGCTTTAATAAAAATAAACATAGTAATACAGATAGGTAGGGGTCAATCACCAGCAACAGTAATATCCAAGGTAATCCAGAGATGTAGTCAATAAACAGGCAAGAGGTCAGGGCAGGCGGCAGACAATCACAGGTTATATCCAGGTAAACAAGGCAGTAATAGTAGGCAGGCAGCAACAGGTCAAAACAGGGTAAAAAGTCCAGGATCATACACAGGCAATACCATAAACTCAGAGAACGCTCAGAAATGTCAGCCAGGGCAAGACAAGACTTCACAATGACAGTGAGTAAGTGTGAGTCTTAAATAGCTGAGTGGATTGGAAACAGGTGAACAGGTAATCATTAACAGATACGAGGATTATGGGAAATCCAGAGAGTTAAAGTCAATCCCCAGGTGATGGAGCCCTCTGGTGGTGAGCGGGAGGAACAACAAAGGCGGGATTCATGACAACTTCACACTTTTCAGTCCTGCTGTGGCCAGGTGTAGCGTACTTCCCTAAAGATCACATTTTTATGACAAACTCTGCTTGGGCTGGCATTTCTTGTTCTTGTCACATAATATGTATGTGTGGATAATATGTGAATAAAGACTCAAGGCTTGTTTCTTCCCTCACTTGGGTTCATGCTCATTGTATTTTCTGACTTCTTTGCCATTGATATGCAAGTGCCAGCTTAACAGGTCACATACAGAGGTTGCCCTACAAATATTTTTTCTCTTTTTTCAGGTCCAAAAAAAGTGGACGGATGGTCATCCTAGATTGTTGCATAATAATACATGCAATAAATGATTTCTTTACCAATCATTTTATTTATTTTAAATGAAAATAATAGTTAATTAAATGCTAAAAAATTGAGAAATCAAATAGTTTTGCATGATAGTAATTATTATAATAATATATACTTAATATTTATAAATATTATAATAATAATTCACTCGCTGCTCCCAATAACGCACAGATGATGATAAGCAAAATAAACATATTTAGAACAGAAACAAAATCCCTAAAAAGGCAATAATATATTTAGAATTATTTTATTTAAAATAGTAAAGGTAAATATGCTCTTGTGTGATCTATTAAGAACAAAGTGTCTGAAACATTCTTTGTTACATAGAAGAATAAAATGGTGTTCTTTTATAATTTTCAGATTTACCTGCCCCTGTACGTCTTGTAAAGGTAAACAAACTGTGGTTGCTCGCTTTACATAACCATCAGACAATCTCTTTTTATCCAAGTGAGCTGTAATAAGCTCTCAGTAGATGGCGGTAATTCACTATTTTTGTTTGTGATCTGCCATTACAAAAGAAGATGACAACGCTGTCTGATTCTGATCAGCAGACAGAAATATGCTGTCAGATCGTCTGACGTTTTGCCGGTAAAAGTTTGGCTTCTGCACAATAAGGAAGGCTATTAGTTATAATCTGACCAACATGATGTAGCGTTTGGTCTCGCTACACTGCTACTTGCTGGAAAAAGTAGTTTGCTACTGTCAAGCTACTGAAAATTTAGTTAAGTTAGTAGTGTCGCTACATGTAGTTAGCTACTCCCCAACACTGCATGTTTTTCACTATGTCCAGGCTGTTAAAAGTGAAATGGTTGAATATTGCATTATTTATTCAAAGACAAGGCTATAACTGCACTTTATATTACAGAATGGACTAGATCAGCATATTTCATAGGAAGAAAATAAAAGGGAGTTATTACATATAAGGGAAGTTATTGTTCTATTAATTGTAGTTTGAAATTGCTCTGGGGAAGAGGAGAGGGTGATATCTGCCAAGCTGATGAAAGGAGCTTGGAAGATACCTGAAAGAAGGTCAGACATCTTACCTCATTATCTAATTGGATTTGGCTCTCAAAAGATAGCCTCAATTTCCAAATGAGTGTGCAATTGCTTGGACTCAGTGCACCACCAAAAAATGGGATAAGCCCTCCCTTTAAATGAAACAGAGTGGATACCTGATATGCAATACTGCGTCTCTGTGATTCAATACATTTCAATTTTAATATATATATATATATATATATATATATATATATATATATATATATATATATTTTTTTTTTTTTTTTTTTTACCAGGGTGACTGAATAAAAGTGCTTTCCCCATTTATTTTTTATTTATTTATTTTTTTTTTAATGTTGATGATTAATTGTGATTAGTTTTTTTGATGGTTTGTTATGAGTGGTTTTCAATAGTGTTATAAGTGGAATACTGACTTTTCATCAACTTGAGAGTTCAAGACATTATTCTTGTTCTCCCTGGATATTTCTAATAACATTCGTCCATTTGTATATATGCACTTTTTCTTTACTTAGGAAAGAGAGGGCAAACAAGCAATAGAAGGAGAACCTATTTAAGATGCAATATATTTATTTTTTAACTTGGCAACAGAGGAAATGATTCCACCTATTGCTTTGACACCTAAATCACCATAATGTTACATGATGCCCTGAATTAAAATCAAATAAGCAAATTAAATACAAAATAACCTTTTATGATAGAGCCCCCTTTTCTCCATCTTTCTCTCTGTTTCTCTTTCATGTCATCATAATGTGTACATTTGTCTAAATGGCTCTGGCGTTCTATACATTAGCCCTGCTTAGATTTAAAACACAGCTATTGATTTATGGACAAAGTGCATTCACCTGAAAGCAAAATTATTGATTAAGCCTACATGTCTTAATGTAAAGAGCTCTCTCTTTTGTCTTTGACTCCAACTTTGCTTTGCTTTGTTCAACCACTTCCCTGTTTAAGGACTTTGCTTTTCATCCCAGCTGTTCTAGTTGAAACTTTAAGTTCCCTTTCAAGGAAGCATCAATGTTGCGTAATGATGCAATTGGGTCTATGTCAGTGGTCTCACGTGGTCTGAAGCCTGTATACAATCATGACAATTTATTGGCTGATGGTGCTTAAGCGACGCCCATAGGGAGCCACGTCATGGATCCTATATAGACGAGCATTTGGCGCCATCTCACTAGATTTTATTACTTCAGTGAACAAATTTGTCTAAGCCCGTGTTGGTTGCTAGGGACTCATGCCGAAGCAAGGAGTATGTTCTCCCTTTTGAGTGACAACATGTGATGACATCGTTGGAAATGAGCAGTTTATGTGCGGATTCATCCGCATTGCTGAACAGGCCCGACGGCGCTTCATCGAGGTTCTGTCAAACCATGTGGTCTTTGAAAGGAGCCATTGAGCCTTGAGGCTCCGGCTCTTGTCATAAGAAGGATTGAGGATGGACACAGAACTTTTCCTTGTGTTTCTCTCTCCCTCCGGACAGATGCACCGTTCTCGCCATCGAGACATGCTCCTTTATCTGGCGCACGGCCTAGTTTGGTGCCGTTATGTGTCATGCAGGCCGTTTTCCATCAAGGAAACGCTGGTTTTGGGGTGTTTCATCACAGGAATGCTGGAAAAGGTAGGCACTTGTTTAAAAATACCTAATTTCTTCTATTTTGTCACCCTAGAGAGTTCATGTAATGTAATGAGGCACGTGACGCGGCCCAGGCCTCTCTTTCTTTCTCTCCCGTTTTTGGGTTTGCTGTTGCATGGAGGGCGAGCATCCTCGTGATCGGTGCTCAGGCATGGGGACTTAAGAGGCTCAAAAAAGAGCATTTTTCTCCAATACAATATTGTGAACTGACGCATGGGATGCTTCGTTGACCATTACTATTCTCCCTGGGTCCAATCTGGAGATGGCGAGTGTGTGAAACTCAAATGTTTGCACGGCCGTCTTTTCTTTGATGGGTGAAGAGACGCAATGCTATCTCTGTCCCTGTTCAATTGCGGCACGTATTTTGCACTTCTTGCTCCTTTTAAGATGTGTTAGTTCTGTACTCACTGATTGTGTAGTCTTTCTGTTAAGGAGTTGTTTTTTGAGTTCTCCGTCTGTCATGCTCTTGCTTCTCCTCATGATACACATCAGAAATTCGAGATTTAGCATGTTTGGATTGTCGTGTAGGTCATGATTTGTGTATGGAGGACCAACATGTCATACAGGTGCATCTCAATAAATTAGAATGTCCTGGAAAAGTTCATTTATTTCAGTAATTCAACTCAAATTGTGAAACTCGTGTATTAAATAAATTCAATGCACACAGACTGAAGTAGTTTAAGTCTTTGGTTCTTTTAATTGTGATGATTTTGGCTCACATTTAACAAAAACCCACCAATTCACTATCTCAAAAAATTAGAATATGGTGACATGCCAATCAGCTAATCAACTCAAAACACCTGCAAAGGTTTCCTGAGCCTTCAAAATGGTCTCTCAGTTTGGTTCACTAGGCTACACAATCATGGGGAAGACTGCTGATCTGACAGTTGTCCAGAAGACAATCATTGACACCCTTCACAAGGAGGGTAAGCCACAAACATTCATTGCCAAAGAAGCTGGCTGTTCACAGAGTGCTGTATCCATGCATGTTAACAGAAAGTTGAGTGGAAGGAAAAAGTGTGGAAGAAAAAGATGCAAAACCAACCAAGAGAACTGCACCCTTGTGAGGATTGTCAAGCAAAATCGATTCAAGAATTTGGGTGAACTTCACAAGGAATGGACTGAGGCTGGGGTCAAGGCATCAAGAGCCACCACACAGACGTGTCAAGGAATTTGGCTACAGTTGTCGTATTCCTCTTGTTAAGCCACTCCTGAACCACAGACAACGTCAGAGGCGTCTTACCTGGGCTAAGGAGCAGAAGAACTGGACTGTTGCCCAGTGGTCCAAAGTCCTCTTTTCAGATGAGAGCAAGTTTTGTATTTCATTTGGAAACCAAGGTCCTAGAGTCTGGAGGAAGGGTGGAGAAGCTCATAGCCCAAGTTGCTTGAAGTCCAGTGTTAAGTTTCCACAGTCTGTGATGATTTGGGGTGCAATGTCATCTGCTGGTGTTGGTCCATTGTGTTTTTTGAAAACCAAAGTCACTGCACCCGTTTACCAAGAAATTTTGAAGCACTTCATGCTTCCTTCTGCTGACCAGCTTTTTAAAGATGCTGATTTCATTTTCCAGCAGGATTTGTCACCTGCCCACACTGCCAAAAGCACCAAAAGTTGGTTAAATGACCATGGTGTTGGTGTGCTTGACTGGCCAGCAAACTAGAGAATCTATGGGGTATTGTCAAGAGGAAAATGAGAAACAAGAAACCAAAAAATGCAGATGAGCTGAAGGCCACTGTCAAAGAAACCTGGGCTTCCATACCACCTCAGCAGTGCCACAAACTGATCACCTCCATGCCACGCCGAACTGAGGCAGTAATTAAAGCAAAAGGAGCCCCTACCAAGTATTGAGTACATATACAGTAAATGAACATACTTTCCAGAAGGCTAACAATTCACTAAATTTTTTTTTATTGGTCTTATGATGTATTCTAATTTTTTGAGATAGTGAATTGGTGGGTTTTTGTTAAATGTGAGCCAAAATCATCACAATTAAAAGAACCAAAGACTTAAACTACTTCAGTCTGTGTGCATTGAATTTATTTAATACACGAGTTTCACAATTTGAGTTGAATTACTGAAATAAATGAACTTTTCCACGACATTCTAATTTATTGAGATGCACCTGTAATTTATGTACAGATTGGATTATAGTTTCTGCTTTATGTATGGAGGCAAATTGGTATCAAAATTCACCTATGGAGGCCAATTGCTATAAAAATTCACCTTTGGAGGCCAACTGGCATCAAAATTTGCCTATCAAAGGGAGTTTATGGCTCAGTTTTCCCCCGCGACATACGCTGTGGAGTGAGTTTGGAAAAAAAAAGTTATTAAACTAAAATTAATGTTAATTTCTTTCCCATGTTTACACATTCTTCCCCGTTCTAATGCTAGGGAAGATGGGCTATCTGGTGTTCTCTGCTGTAAATACATTCAGAGTGACCCATTTTTTTATATTTGCCTGATCGAATTCGGCCTCTGTCCCCATGGCCAAGGGTCTCGGGACAGGCATAGTGGAATTCGATGTATAATAATTACAAGTATTCACGAATCACACACCCATAAATGTCACATGCTGTTCCCCCCATAATAAATGCTGGGGCCATTGTGGCAAACCTGTTTGCTCTCAATTCCCTCCATGTTTGCACATTCTTCTCCACTCTATGCTAGGGAAGATGATTTACATGGCGTCCTCTGCTGTAAATATATTCAGAGTGACTTCTTTTTATAATTGCTTGATCGAATTCGGCCTCTGTCCCCATGGCCAAGGTTTTGGGATAGTCATAACATAATTTGATGTACAATAAGCACAAGTGCTCTTCTACAATGTTCATACACTCTTTTAAAACACCAGGAAAGATTTGTATTTCTGTAAATATTCCTGCTGTATTCCTAAATATAATTAAGGCAAACATTGTTAAACCCTATTCAATCAGCCACAATGATGGAGGTGTGAGTGCTTCCCTCCACTGAGTCGCTGGTTGCAAGGCGGCCACCAAAGATAAGGCAAGAACGCCATCTAGTGGTTACCCATTGCACTGCAATAGAGAATCATGCATTAATTCCTCTGTCTGCCCATGTTACGGCTTGGTAGCAGTTACAAGGCACTCCGAATTGGGTAATCCAAACGAGATAAAATTTGTTTTTGTTCTTACAGCATAATGTCACAAGTGCAGCCGGGGGACTGTTTTGTGACAATAGATTTTAAGGATGCTTGTTTCCACATTAATTTTACACCAAGGCAGGCATTTTCCCAGGTTTGCTTTTAGGGGCAAAGTGTACCGATTTTGCGTCCTTCTTTACAGACTTGCGTTAGCACCTCGTACATTCACAAAATGCATGGATTTAGCACTGACACCCTTGAGGCATCATGGCATCCATATTTTGAATTATCTTGAAGACTAGTTGGTGTTATCTCACTCAGAGAGTTTGACTACCCAACATCGAGATGTCATTCTCAGTCACTTAAACAGTCTAGGGCTGCGAGTGTACCTAGACAAGGGCATCTTGTTGCCGAGTCAACAGACTATGTTTCTAGAAGTGGAGCTAGACTCACGGACAATGCAGGCGTGCCTATCTCCGGCTCGCGTTCTGTCATTATGCAAGTGTCTAGCCATGTTCAGTGTGGGACATGTTCTCCCTGTGAGAACATTTCACAGGCTTTGGGGGCTTATGATCACGGCATCCACTGTCATTTCCCTGGGCATGTTGCATGTGAGACCTTTTCAGTGTTGGGTGAGCTCCATAAAGGGACTTCAACCACTGACGCATGCGTTTCATCCCATCAAAGCAACGCGTGGGTGCTACCAAGCTCTTTTACCATGGAAATGGAACCGCTTTCTGTGGAATGGGCATTCCATTGGGACAGGTGTGTTGCCACAAAGTGACAACGACAGATGCCTCCTCTGTGGGTTGAGGCGCTGTGTATAAGAACTGTCCCGCTCAAGGAGTATGGATGGGTCAGCAGCTGAATTGGCACATAAACTGTCTGGAGATGTTAGCAGTGCTGATGGATTTAAGGTTTCTCATTCTGGAATGGACATGTTGTCTCAGGCGTGGGGCAGCATTTGGCACCCCCGGCCCGAGTTATGGAAATTGTGGGTTTGGCCCCTCAACAGGGCCCTCTTTTGAATGATGGTTTATCCCCCGCTGTGGTTGATACCATCTTACAATCCACTGCCCAATTGGTTCAGTGCTGAATTTTTTTGCAAGAAATATTTGTGGCCAGGGTTACCCCAGCAATGCTTAAAGTTTACGTTGCCGCTATAGTGACTGAGCATGTTTTGGTGAATGGAGTTTCTATTGGAAGACATTCTCGTCTCTTGATTTATGCATGGAGCATGCAGGCTTAGACCTTTTTGTCCCGTCCACATCCCTTTATGGGATTTATCTATGGTGTTAGAGTCACTCTCGCATGCTCTGTTCGAGCCTTTAACATCAGTATCGGATACATTTCTGACTCTTAAAATGGCCCTGTTATTAGCACTGGCACCGTTTAAGAGAGTTGGTGATTTGCATGCCCTGTCGATCAATCCCTTGTGCATGGATTTTGCACCAGGGTTATCTAAGGTCGTGCTCGTGAATTTCACTCAGGGAAATGTTAATGAAAACACCAGATTTAACCAAATAGGTCACACGTGTTCATTCTACACACAGGGCAGAAGACATGGGTCCAGATAAAAACAGATATCTTTATTTAGGACAAAACACAATAAAATTTATAAAATCAGTGTTTCAAACCAATAAAGCAAGAACACTTAAAATGGCACATGCAGTATTGGAATTCAGTCACAGAGTTCCCATTCACATACTGTATATATATATATATATATATATATATATATATATATATATATATATATATATATACAGTACTGTGCAAAAGTCTTAGGCACATAAGATGTTTCACAAAAACATTTGTCTTAAGATGGTTATTTATATATTTATCTGTAGTGTGTCAATAGGTAATATACATTTTATACTCCCAAACATTCCTTCTGCAAATAGAATATAATAGAATAGAAGAACATGTAGCCCTGCAATTGATGGCATGGCCCCACAGAGACCCCCACTGAACATCAAGTCAGTCTGGGATTACATGAAGAGACAGAAGCAATTGAGACAGCCTAAATATATAGAAGAACTGTGGCGAATTCTCCAAGAAGCTTGGATCATCCTATCTGCCAACAACCAAGAAAAATTGTGTCCAGGTGTCCCTAGGAGAATTGGTGCTGTTTTGAAGGCAAAGTTGGTCACTCCAAATATTGATTTAGCTTTTTTATGTTTACTAGACTTTAGATGTTAATTGAAAAATGAAAACTAATTATGGCAGTATTTTTTGAAGAAATCCTCACTATGCAACATTTTTCACAAGTGCCTAAAACTTTTGCACAGTACATATATAGTGTATACTATATAGTTGTCACAAACTACGTTTCCATCCAAGGATTTTTTAGCGAAAAAAGTTTTAGCGCATCAAAATAAAGCTGATGGAAATGCAAATTATCGCTAAAATTTCACAAGTGTCGACATAATATTTTGCCATTTAACTCTAGCGCATAAACTCTATGTCGATACATCAAATGTCACGAAAAACTGGTTTGGAAACACTTTTTGTCGAGAAAATTGGCATTAACGCAAAGATGTAGTGTCACATGACAGAATTTGCCCACAATCATGACGACAGTATACCTCCTTGAAAGCCAATTCATTGTACATGATTATGTATTGATCTGAACGGCATAAAGATCTGATCACTGCAAACATGACACTTCCAGGAGTGCCAACACAAATATCTTGTATCATTCACATCAACAAGTGCACGGAGAACAAATGAATGGTCACTGTTTGTGATTAATTTAATCGCGGTAGCCATCTGTTTATTTATTAAAGTTGCTTTTTCACACCATTCAAAATAATAGACGGCAGTCATGGAATTAGTCCACGATACTAAAAACATATAATTTCTGTGCACAAAGATGTTTTAAATTAAAAATAAATACACAATACTAGGAGAAAAGCTTCAGAGTGCTTTTTTTTGGAACACTATAGCCCAGTTCTATAAAATTATTGTTTAGCTTTTGAAAAAATGCTGGCAAAATTCCCTATATTAAATTAAATAAATTACCAAACGAAAAACGCATTAAATTAAAAAAAATAAATTACCAAACGTAAAATTTTTAGACCTATATATGCCTTTTCTTTACACAAACTTAAATTAGCCGCACCCTGTTCTGTAGACGAATAAAGTCGGCTGAATGACACTTTCTGCACTTCAAGACTATAAACTATCAGAACTATTTGTCCAATGCGGAGTTCACTTTCAGAAAATGAGCTTTTGAACCTTTTAAAACTTTACCTCAGATCGCATTTGCTGAGATTCTTCAGAAAATGTAAATTGCATTATGATGCTAAAATAAATTTTAGATGACAAACAAGTTCAGTTGGTCGTTAAAACTTGCTGGACAAATATGCGGGACATAATGCATTTGTGATGGCAATGCTTTAAATTAGATGATTGTTCAAAATAGCCTATTGAATATCAGGAATGTATCATATGTAAACCCTGATATTACACTGCATCAGTTTTTCTTTAATAGCTGTGCACACAGCATATACACATGGATGGATGGATGGTCCTTATACTAAGACTGAAAGTTTCCCCCACTACTTGGTGCAGGTTGCCAGCTTGAACAGTGCCGTGACGATTCGTTTTCGGGTCAGAACCGATGGCAACATGCGACATCAGGACCAATATTTCAGTCCTGTCAGAAGGACAACTGCTCCCTTTTGATTGCAATTCCTCGTTTTCTGATTGCATTTGTGAATTAAAAATGACAGTAAGCTGGCTAATTTCAATGAATTGTCTCAATACTCTCCCCATTTTACCAAAACTTTGGAGGAAAAAATTAGGGACATCTGGCAGGTGAATTAGCGATAAACACACATTTCTGAATGGAAATGGCTTAAGGGCAGATTTATTTTGCGCTAAACCAAAACTTATGCGACAAAGTGTTTTTTTAGGCATGACGTCATCACATAAACCATTTTTATCGATAAAAGGCCATTTGAATGGAAACAGGCAGAAGACAGCAAATTTCACAAAAAAATGTTTACGCATTTTCACATTGTCGATAACAAAATAGCGTGAAAAGTGGATGGAAACTATGCTACAGTCTGTCTCCCTGATGTTTTCCTAAGGACTCTTATATTGAAGTTTTCCCCTGGACTACATCTCCCAGAATCCACTGCCCCAATCACTTTCATCTGTTTCCAATCCTCCTCACCTGTCCTCCATTCCATCATCAGTCATTGTTTGTATAAATACCCTCCTGTTTTGTTCATTCCTTTGTCAGTCCTTTAAGTTTTATGTTGTGTTGTTTTAGCCTGTTTAGCTTTATTGTTTGTTCCACTCCAGTGTTTTTTCCACTCCAGTGTTTTTTCCTCTCCAGCGTGCTTCCTTATTGGGGACTTGGGGGATGCCCATGCATCTCCTCTCTTCCTCTCCACTAACCTAATGTTACAGAAGGACTGACCTCCAAACGGATTTAGCAACCACCAATTTCACCAGAGTCATGGAGTTTACCGGTTTATTTACGGATTTATTCAAACAAGACCTTCCTCTCCCTGAATACACCAAGTTCTTTCAACTCATCACTTCCTCCACTATCTCGGACCCCTACCTCTGTGCTATCTACAGAATGGGTTTGAACTTTCATCGTCCCACAGCTCTTCTGCAAGTGAAGAATCTTCCCTTTTTGGAATATGTCCGAGCCACGCTGAACCTCCATTACCCCTCGCCTGCACTGACTTGTATGACAGAGAAGGTGACTCCTCCCACAGTGGACACCCTCCAGCCTGCCACGGCTCCTTCCTCGACGCCTGCCACGGCTCCTTCCTCGACGCCTGCCACGGCTCCTCCTTTGATGCCTGCCACGGTTAACGAGCCAGCGCCAGCAGCCCCGACCGTCCCAGAGCCAGCGCCAGTAGCCCCGACCGTCCCAGCACCAGTAACCCCGACCGTCCCAGAGCCAACTCTTGTGGAGCTAATAGACCTGGATTTGATTCCCACCCTAATTCCCACCCTAACTACCCTTCTTCCTCTGCTGGTTCCAGCCAGCATAATGGACACCCTGGTTCCGTCCAGTGCCCTGGCCTTTCCTCCTCCACTGGCTCCACTTAGGACATTTCCTCCACCTCCTCCTCCTGGTCACCTGGCTCCTCCCATGTCACCAGCTCAACCTTCGCCCCCTGCGAAACCATGGTCATGGGGAACCTCAAATCCTTCGACTCCGCCTAGACACTCCGAGCCATGGACTCCGCCTTGGTCCCTCGTTCCCTCAGTCTCACCTCTGCTCTGTCACTTCAACTCCACCGTGGTCCTTCAGCCAATCGGCTTCTTCGGGGTCCCTCATCCCTCCAGCTCCAACTTGGTCAGTTGGTCACCTGGCTCCACCTTGGTTCTCCGATCCTCTAGCTACACTTCGTCACTCCGAACCTCCGGCTTCACCGGGGACCTCCTTCCATATGGCTCCACCTCAGTCCTCAGTCCCACCGGCTCAGCCTCTGTCTTCAGATCCCTCAGCCTGCCTTGATCCTCCAAGCCTTCGGAGCTACCTCGGTCCTCCGAACATCCGGCTCCACCCTGGCCCTTCGAGCTGTCGGCTACTCTCCAGGCACGAAGTTCCTTGGCTCCACCCCTCCAGTCTCTCAAGGCTCCACCTTCCACGGCTCTGCCCCTCGAGCCTCTCACAGCTCCGCCTCCCACGGCTCCACCCTCAGAGACTCCTCTTACAGCGGCTCTGCCCCTCCCTCCCCCAGTGGCTCCACCTCCTGACCCAGTCCCTGCCCTGTGGCCGCCTCCCAGGTCCCCGGATCCATTCCCAGACCTGAAGCCGCCCCCCAGGCCCCCGGATCCATTCCCAGCCCTGAAGCCGCCCCCCAGGCCTCCTGCTCATCCTCCTTGGATCCTTCTTCACCTTCTGCATCACCCTACACTCCTAATCTGTCTTTGGACACCAGGAGTCGCCCTTTAAAAGGGGGGGGGGTGGCAGGGTGTAATGTCACAGTCTGTCTCCCTCATGTTTTCCTAAGGACTCTTATTTTGAAGTTTTCCCCTGGACTACGTCTCCCAGAATCCACTGCCCTCATCACTTCCATCTGTTTCCAATCCTCCTCACCTGTCCTCCATTCCATCATCGGTCATTGTTTGTATAAATACCCTCCTGTTTTGTTAATTCCTTTGTCAGTCCTTTAAGTTTTATGTTGTGTTGTTTTAGCCTGTTTAGCTTTATTGTTTTTTCCACTCCAGCGAATTTCCTTGATTGTTCTCTGATATTTGTTCCTCTCCAGCGTGCTTCCTTACTGGGGACTTGGGGGATGCTCCTGCTTCTCCTCTCTTCCTTTCCATTAACCTAACGTTACAATAGTATATAGAATATAGTGTGTGTGTGTGTGTGTGTGTGTGTGTATATATATAAAATGTAAAAATAGCGATGAGTCCATGACACAAAAATTGACTTTCAATTAGAAATCATAACTACAGGGCTGAGGCTTTCCAACAGAAGGCATGCTAGAGCAAGGGAACAATGGGTCCTAAGAAAAATCACACTCCACCACACAACCGTGCACACAAATACACACACACACAATTAAGTCCAATATAGGTGACAAACACAGCATTCGGTGAGAGGGACACCATCACCAATGAAGGGAAAGAAAGCTAGGCTCTCTGCCTTGGGCACACAGCTCCTACAATGGACAAAACAAACACAAAATAAATAAATTGGCAAACCAGTTGGCACTGTACGAGTAGGCCCTTGTTATAAATATTGAGCAAGGCTAAAGCAGATCCAACTGGCTGTTTTTATCATAAATTGTATAACTGGCAGAGATTTAGTTAATTCTAAAAGACTTTGCTTAACTAATTATATAACAGTCTTCAAGTTGTAAATGACAAACATGTTGTTAGGGTTTCTTTGATTTTTTTCTACAGTTATTGTTGATCTGTTTTTCAACATACCCATTAGTGTATGTGTTTAGTATTTTCAATATGCTTTTCGAACAATCAATCCTATAAAGTAAAACACCAATAAAACTATGGGAATTATATTCTGACCAAAAAATTATACAAATAATGAAAGGCCTACCTCAGGAAAAAAAATATGTAAATAAATATTAATATGTATGATTTACGTGGAGTTTTACAAACAAAGTTCAGGAGGAGCATGTTCATTTAATCTGACCAATCACAACGTCAAAGCAAGCATATATTAACCACAGCTTAAAAACGCTGTGACAATTCTTCCGGCATCCCTCCTCCACATTCTGTCTGTTTATTATTAAACTCAAGTAAAGTCCGGAGGGGTGTTCAGAGCTCGGGTCAAGTCTCGAGCTCGAGCCCTCCACTATGAACAGCGAGGCAAATCCTTTCACCTTTACCTCTATTAAAGGATTGCATCAACATGTAAACTACTAAAACGTATTTATTGTACATTTGGACAGACAAAATGTGCAACATTAACATATTTACAGCATCTTAAATGCAAGTGCTTGTACCACAGCATCTTAAATGCAAGTGCTTGTACATATGCAAAGCATTACAAGTCATTGTACAAATCTTTGTGAATCCTCTGATGACTGTTCGGATTATAAATTCCCGGAAGCTTCATGAGGATTCTGCTGCAATCCCATAGCAGGACTTGATTTATTATTGAATGATGCAGATACTTTGATCAAGTATGACCTTCCTATGGCATGATTATGTATCAATTATATCCAGATGAGGCTAATAAAAATATAATGATTCCACTCTTTGAATGGCTAAATGTAATTATAATCAAAGCTCAACAAGTATGAAATATAAGTTAAAAAAATAAAATAAAATAAAAATTATGTTACAGTGTAATATTAAGAAGTGTGTTTTAGTTGCAATTTTTCCAAAACGTCAGATTCTTTGAACCCCAAAGGATTCGTAAACATTTGTATGTCTCTATAGTTGTTCAAAGGTGGGGTTTACATGCAAGATGCAGTCAATACGTCTGTACATTTGAACTGTGTGTTTAGTGTGTATGCATGTACAAAAATGTATGTGTGATAGAACCACACTTTATGCATGAATACCTACAAATAGTTGCGTGATGTTTACTGTTTTCTAGCGACGTGCTGTGGAGTATGTTAAATATTTTGACTTTTGTTTTTGCATAAATGTCAAGTTAGTTTTAAAATAAATGTATATTTACCTTTATTGAATCAACAAAGAAATTTGAAAATTAAAAAGTCTCTCTCTCTCTCTCTCTCTCTCTCTGTCTCTCTTGCTTCTCTACAGTGCTTTGTGCTTCACAGTGAGTGGGAGAGTCACTTTTCAACTAGATGGACTGAAAAGCTTTGACCTTCTCAGCTGTGATTTCTCATAAAACTGTTCAGTAAGTGCTCACTCTCATTCTCCCTTTGTTTTTCCTCCCTCAATCAGTTCAGTTTATACGTTACTTTATTGAAGACTCTCTTTATTAACAATATTTAAGCATTAAATAATACAAATGAATTTAAAAGCCCAGTCATGAAAATACCTTCCCTCTCTCCCTTCATTTAAAACAATCTGTCTCAAACTTACAGGAACTTCTCTTCCTCCTCACTTATTCACAGAGATACTCTACTGCCTGGTTCTTGCAACAGTATTGGCAACCAGGGGTGTAAAAAGTACTCAGAAATTATACTTAAGTGAAAGTATGGATATTGAGTGAACATTTTACTCAATTAAAAGTCCAAGTATTTAGCCAAAAACATACTTGAGTGAAAGTAAAAAATTATTCACATTAAATTGTACTGAAGTATTAAAAAAGTAAAAAGTAACTTTTTTCTAGATAGAATGAAATCAAGAGAGGAGATTGTGTGAGAGAAGATGTTATTAAATTCGATTGGTTTGTTAAGTCACCTTTTTACTGTCTCCAACATATTTTTCCCCAGTGGCATTCGCAACCTGGTCATAGAATCATGTTAAAATAACTACATTTTTGCAAAATGATTTTTATGTGGCCTGTTGTATGTAACACAGCAATTTCCTGGTGAAATAAACACTAGAGGCGCTAAAACAACAATGCCTTTTATCCCCTTTCACTCAAATCATGAGTAAAACTACAGATTATCAGTTAATAAACACTTACTTTTCAATCTGTTCCTCACACAATGGTATCTTATGATATCTAAACACAGCTCATGACTCATTTTAACATTTGCATTACATAACTACACTGTAAAAAATGTCCCCGTTAAATTACAGTAAACTACTGGCAGCTACATTTGCCAGCATGAAACTGTTATTCTACAGTGTACCTACTGTAATCTACAACAACAGTTTATTACTGTAAACAATATTACAGTACTGTACTGTATAAAATATAAGCTTTACAGTATAATCCTGTAAGCAGTTTGGTTGCCATTATACTGTCATTTTAGTGTTCCTACTGTAATCTTCATAAACCGTTTATTACTGTAAAATTAAAGTACTGTATAATGTGAGGTCACGTGACACCATGCAAGGAGCAGATGTGTCAGCGACAAGCTCTGCGCACTTTGTTGAATTTTCGATTATTTTCATGTTATATTCTGGTGAATTTTGAAATACGCAGTTACACATTTGTCCTTTCTTGCAAAACATGGCAAAGAAGTCAAAATCCTCGGGCTCTGGAGACATTAAAAGACACTTACGTGTTCAGGATGAAAGCCCCGAAAGGCCTACAGACCGGGGACTCGATTTAGATGGCGCGGCGGGAGAGGAGATCCAGCGTCAGTTGTCCAACATGTCGGTGATGTTGATGAAGATTCTTGCTGACTTGGAGGATCTCGCTGTAATACGTCGATTGATTACAGCAATGGAAATAAAATTCTCTGAGTTAGGTACAAGAGTGACTGATGTTGAAAAACGAATCGATTTTCTGGAATCTTCGGAGAGGGAATTAACCGCTAATCAACCTGCGACCAAAGTTGATTTGGAACATCTCCTTGAAAAGCTTGAAGATCTTGAGGATAGAAGCCGCAGGAATAACGTTCGAATTGTTGGAATTCCTGAGCATGAGGAGGGCAGAGATATGGTGAAATTCCTAGATGAGTTTTTCCTGAGTCTGCTCGACATAATAGGCCACAAGCTGGAAATCGAGCGAGCTCACAGAGTGCCGGCTCACAGATCTGCTGAAGGAGATAGGCCCAGATCGATTCTGGCCAGATTTCTGAGATCATCCGATAAAGATCTTGTGTTGCACCAGGCGAGGAGCAAAGGGAAGCTTTCTTGGAAGAACCATAATATTTTCTTGTTCCCGGACTTTGCGAGTTCGACAAGAGAGAAACACGATCGGTTCAAGGAATGCAAGAAACTCTTACATCAGAAAAAGATCTCGTTTGCTCTGATGTTTCCTGCCAAACTGAGAATAGAAACGAAGGTCGGTCGCAAAGTATTTACATGTCCAAAACAGGCAATATCTTTTATAGAATCAATGTCTGAGTAAACCATTGGATCTTTCTCATGTGAGTGGGCCTGACTCGCTGTACTTACTCTTGAGGAAGCTGGGCGACATTTAGGGTTTTTTGCGTTGGCTCCGCCTAGCGGCTGGAGCTTGTTTTGTGAATAACACTTTTCCTTAAAGAAACTTTTGCATTGATGAATGATTACTTTTGCATTGAAGTTCCCAGACAGATTGAGAGTGGACATTACGGATGACCGCAAAATATCTACATGCTCACACAAAGGATGTCTTTTATAAAGTTGACGGATTGTGTAAGTCATGGTATATACGTTTATGCGGCCTCTGAGTGAATTGACTTGACCATTCGGGGAACAGGGATACCGGTTTTTTTTCTTTTTGTATTGGTTCCGCCTAGTGGCTGGAGCTTGTTCTATTGAATAACACTCCTTTGGAACAGCTGTGGATTAATCTGTTCGTTCTTCGTGCTTATTCCTCCTGCTGGCTGTAGTTTGTTTTGTTGAGTTTTTTTTTACGAGACATTGGAATGATTACATCATCCGCTGAACTCATAACAGCCGGCTCACTGAACATTCGTTTGTCTGTCCGAGGAATCTGAACGGTTTTATATCAGCTGGAATTTGTTTTGTGGATGATCACACCATTGAGACAGTTCTGTGAATGATTCTACACATTCTTTGTGTTCAAGCTTCCTATTTGCTGGATTTATTTTACAAAATATTTTCTGTTATGTAATTTGTGAGGCAAAATTGAGCAATCCGATGGCAAAGTTGTCGTGGGGACTCGTGGGCATTCATGGACCTTTTGAGTTTTAAGGGATTGACGCCGGTTGGCGCTGTCGTGCACGGGGTTAATGTACACGTTTTTCTTTTTTCTGTTTGTTTTGTTCAGGGGGATGTTCGGGGGTTGATTGTTTCACTAATGGGGAAAGTGGTCTGTATAATTTTGTTTTTCACACACAATTTTTTTTTTTTTATTATATCAATATCAGTTGTTAATATGAGTGTACTATCTCTCTCCACATGGAATGTGAATGGGTTGGGGCACCCCATAAAAAGAAGGAAGGTTATTTCTTTTCTTAAACGTAAGAAATATGATATAGTGTTTCTTCAAGAAACACATCTCTCCCTGCAGGAAGCTGAAAAATTTGGGAAGATATGGGGTGGACATGTTTTCTTTAGTGCTGGCTCAATTAAGAGCAAGGGAGTCATTATATTGATTAATAAACATCTACAATTCAAATGTCTCAAACAGACTAAAGATAAATTAGGAAGAGTCATTATTGTGTTAGTTGAAATTCAAGGGCAAAGATTGATTTTGGCTAATATTTATGCACCTAACACTGATGATCAAGGCTTTTTTATAGATCTTGAAGGGATGTTGCAAGCCACTGGCACCCCTCATGATATAATATTGGGAGGAGACTTTATTCTTTTGATGGACTCAGTCATTGATCATAGTGAAGCAAAAGTGTGTAAGCCCCCTAGAGCAACATTGACACTTCACAGGTCTTACGGAAATCTTGGTCTTACGGATATTTGGAGACTTTTGAACCCATCTGGTAGGGACTATACATTTTTTTTTCATCAGTCCATAAGATTTATTCTAGAATAGATTTTTTTTTTTTTTTTTTTTTTTTTTGATATCCAGATCCGTTATTTCATCTGTTGCAGATTGCTCAATTGGAAAGATTTTAGTCTCAGATCACGCCCTGGTGAGTTTAGAGGTGATGCCACATATAGAGAAAAAGAAATCATTTAGTTGCCACCTTAATGTGTCCCTTTTGCAAAATCCTGATTTCCAACAAATGTTAAAGACTGAAATCAATGTTTATATGGAGACCAACTGGTCCTCGGTATCCTCTGTGGGCATGGCTTGGGAGGCACTTAAGGCGGTTCTTAGGGGTCGGATCATACAGTATGCCTCATTCATCAAAAAATCCAATGCACGAGAACTTGTGGAGTTGGAAGAGAATATTAAAAGTGCAGAGGCAGAGCTGCAGTGGATGGAGATGGAGCTTTAACTTCTATTAAGAAATTATGGGAGGAAGATTTTAATTTGGTATTGGAGGAGGGAGTGTGGACTAAGATTCTGAAAAATGTCAAGTCTGCATCTAGAGATGCAAGGGTTCGCCTTATGCAATTTAAGATTTTACAAAGACTTTATTGGACCCCCTCTAGATTATTCAGGCTTGGTCTTAAAGACACACCCACATGCTGGCGATGCCAATCAGAAGTTGGAGACATAGCTCATGTTTTTTGGGGATGCGTTAAGAACGAAGATTTTTGGTTAAAGATTCAGAATTATTTGCGTGACATTCTGGACACTCAAATTTTACTTTGCCCCAGACTTTGCATTTTGGGCGATGGGGAAGTTATAAATTCGGGTGACAAATATATAAAAAATTGGGTTCTGACTAGTGTGATGATCGGTAGACAAATTATTTTAAGGGGATGGAAGTCAGACGGAGCGCCACCATTTCCAGAGTGGTGTGCAGATATGGGGAGTGTGGCGGCTTATGAGAGGATGATAGATGGAAGGCTGGGGCGGGAGGACTTATTTTTCAGGAAGTGGGGTAGGTATTAGGCAGTTTTGGAGGACTCTAGGGGAAGGCATGAGGAGGGAGATGTTTAGTTTAATTATATATATTTATTATATATTTTATTTTTTATTTTATTTTTTATTTTATTGTTTGTTTGTGTGTATTATTTTATGTGACCACAGGGGTGTTCTTTGGGTAGGGTGGGGTTGGTGTTTGGGGAGGGATGTTAATGAGCGTTAAAAGTTAAATGTTGATTTGGTGTATATATATTGTGTTTTTCTCTGTTGTGCTTTCTTTTTGAATCAATAAAAAATGTTAATTACAAAAGTACTGTATAATGTGATCTTTACAGTATCCAATACAGTATCAAACACATTCAGTAACTGACAAATTTCAAGTAATGAAATTCTTGTCAAATACAATCCATAAGAACAATTAATAATGTCAAACAGGCTCTCAACAATCTGTATACAACTTGCATACCACTTAATGTACCCTGCCATCAGTATCCATCTTTCATTATGATAATGTGCAATAGCAAGCTTAAAGAGTTAAAGAACAAATCTGGAAATTCACAATTGAGACAACTTAACTGAACATAACACAATGCTGAGACTTGTCACCTAAAAATGACAGCATGAACATCTGGTTGCTGTGTGGGCTATTCCTCTGTGAAAGTGAGGTCCTGTGTGGAGATGTGTTGTGGACTACATAAAGCCCCATTCAAAGTCCATGAAGTTTTTTATAAGGGTGGCCACATGGGGATTCACAGCTGCTGCCTTTTTCTGGACCAGCTTCCCCGTCTTCTTGGACACCACTTTCACCTGGCTGGCCTTTGTTCCCCTCTCGGTGTTTATACCAATGTGCCTAAAATGTAAAAACAGAGAAAGCATACAAGATATTAGGTATGGTAAGTAAAGATTATTTGCACTTTAGACAGGACCCCATCACACTGACCAAATAAAAAATCTAAGATGTTTTCTTATGATAATGACCTCTGTGTCTCATAGTTATGAGAGAATGATCTCATTTTGATAAACTATTTTATCACTCTATTTCTATGTTTCTTTCTATCTCTATCCCCTCTCTTCTCATATCAAATTCAAATGTAAATGACCTTTATTGGCAAACACGACAGATGTGAGAGCAACCTAATAACGTTCTGTATAACTATCTGGTGTATTACTCTATATATTAGCATGTAATGTGTATACTTTTCTGACACTTTATTTTGTTCTGCAGTGCTTTGGCAACACAAAAATTACTGTCATGCCAATAAAGTTCTTTTAAATTTGATATTAAAAGAGAGGATGGGGGATAAAGATAAAGAGAGTAATTCTCTCTCTTTACCTCCCACCCATCGCTTTAATTCTCTCATACATGGAAGCGCCTCAAACACACCTCACACCTCCTTTTGGCAACCATGTTAGTCGATTGGATTGTTCAGACTGGTCGTGGTGTGGCATGGGGCTCTGCACAAGGCTGGTGCAATGATAGTTTCAGTGTCTAGTTGGTTTTAAAGGGAAGAAGAGAACTGCCAATAACCATGCAGACTGCATTTTCTAATTGACCTTTCAGAAACAGTGGTGATGCTATTTCTAACAAACTTTGCTGACAGGACATTGTGAAATTTGATCAAAATATGAAAGAAAATCAAGAGAAATTAAACTTCAGGAGAGCAGTGGGACAGGGAAACATGGCGCACACAGAGCTCCACGCAGTGACATGGCCAGTCTGAACAGTCTTATCCCTTAACATGCTTTGAAGTATTTCCGTGTTTGAGAGAAATAAAGAGAGAGAGAGGTGGGGTGTGAGGTAAAGAGAGATAATTACTCTCTCTCTCTTTAAAAACATGTAGTGTGATAATACATTTGGTCTGAACCCAGCATTACACTTGAATGCACGTGCCAGCTTCAACTTATTTTCAAAAGGAACAACTGTAATTGTAAAGTCGATACAGGAACAAAAGAGAGACCCACTGATTTAAGGTACAGCTTACAGTAAATGACAATTCAACATTCCTGAACAGAGCTGGAAAGAGGGGCAAAATATCCAAACAATATTTAGGACTAGCAGAGGATTTACCTTTGAACAAACTCCAATGTCCTTGCAGCTTCCTCTTGGTATTGCAAGTTGAACACATAGTATGTGGCGAAAACTGCAGCAAGCCCTGTGATGAAGCTTGGTTGGATGCCTTCACAGATGACACGGCTTTCAATGCTGATCATCAAATGTTCAATTGTGACTTCGTCACCAGCAACTGATGCAGAAAACAATTATAGTTAATGTCCCGAAACAGTATCAAATATGGGGATTAGGGCCCTATCCAGGCATTTTTAAGGTATTGCGATTGGCTACAACACACCCAATGAAATTTAGCAATATATATTTTTTTACTCTATTTACATCGAGTATCATAATTATATGATAATTATACTTGGGATGGCTAAAACAACATAGATGAGAGAACTACATCTATAGGAGAGCACAACAAAACATAGGTTTAAGAGACAGATATGACTTATGTTCTATACTCCATGCCTTGCTTATGTGACACTTACCCAGCAGTATCAGTCGTGGACTGGCTGGGAGGGTCAGGGTGTGCTCAACATCGGCTGAAATGACAGACATCTATAGAACATGGACAATGGTATCCATATTAAGAACGGAATTGTGTGTACAGTCATAGCAGACATAACAAAACTTACATCAGCAAGTAATATCAGTCCCTCTGTTCTCTCATCGAAGTAGGCCATCAGTAGCTGGATGACACGAAGACTCAACTCCCCATCTGCACCCTGGGAGATGACAGACTGTACGTCTTTGTTCTTGTCCTTAAATACTTTACTATTCCTTGTCCACATTATTCAATGGATAGCTCCAAGGCATGCAACACGCTAGTAAGTGACAGTAGGTAAAAAGGTACGGCCACTGGATTCTTAAATCTTCAATGGAAGGTGCTGGAGTCTGATTTATTTGGTTACGCTGAAGACAGAATGTTGTTTTCATGAGGTTTATCACTTCTGCCCTCTCTCCACTGTGAATACTTTCCTGCCTGTAGATGTTCTCCAGTTGTTGCCGCTTTGGTGGCGGTTCTGGCTTAAATTGTGTGCATCCGTAAGAATCACTTGGCATCTGCAGTTGTCCAGTCTTGATGTTCGGTTTCATTTCAATGTCTCTGCACATTTCATGTTCTCAATTCTTATTTTTACTTGAGAAAGGAGTGAAGTAAAACAACCACCAATGAGGACACCTCCTGGTGTCATATCGGCAAAACTACTGGGGTACTGCTTAATGATGTTTCGGCAGATGATGAGACATTCATTGCGTGTGGGGTTAGCCTCATACTTTCTTATTTCATCCACAAAGATTTGTATCATCTGGCGTCGCTTGTCAGGAGCAGGTCTCTTGCTGTTGTCAATGGCTGACTTCACTTCCTCTGGCATTTTATCCCATTGGACTTCAAAGGTTTCTTGCCAGTTACTGGATATGTTGGCTGATTGGCTTACCCTCCTCGAAGTACAAGGTGAAGATGCTTGTGAAGAGCATGACAGGGGTGGAAAGCTGGACAGTGAAGATGAAGAGGAACAAGGCAATGGACTGGAGTGCGAAGACAGACTTGTATGTGCTGAGTCAACTGGCAAGATTTCGAGATCAAGTGTGACTTTTGTAGTTTCTGAAACACATATGAAACTAAATTATATTACATAACTATTTTCACAGTATTTGTCCCATATGTATGCACATTAATATCATAAACACTAGATTGTGAATTTGCATGGCAATTCAGTTTACTTTGGGCCTTTGGGAGACTGTGTAAAGTCTGTGGCAAGCCCAAATCACTACTTATTTCTGTTTTCATTCCATATGACAGCTGAGTTCAAACAGTCTTGTTTTTGATTAATTACTGTAGCTTTAACTGGACAGGACAACTACTAACACTACATTGACAATAATTACCCATTTTGAATGCTTCCAGAAGTTTCCTTTGCTGTATAACAGGCAAGAGGTCTCTGATGTCATCCTGTTGCACATAATTGAGGTCTTCAATTGATTCCATACCTGAGCTTTAAAGTGCACTGATAACCTGTTGTTGAGTATCCTCAGACAGGCTGGGCAAAGCCTTGAGGATGATGACCTTTATTTCATCACAGATTGATGACATTAATCTAAAATGTGGGGACAGAATGGTAAAGAGTGCCCCAAACTTAATATTTAGGCAGTGGGTAGTAATCAAGCAGCTCTCCTTGACTGACACAGTAGTAGGCTTCCTGCATTGGTCTAATGTGATAAGCATTAATGTAAGGTTGCCGAAGAGCCTGATATACCTTAATGATAAAGTACACTGCTGAATTCTTATGAATGACAGCCTTTTTGATTTGTCCTAATACAAGGCCATCATCATTATGATCTATCACAACAAACATGTTGCTCTTACATGTTGTCCCTTTTACTGTTACATCATGACTAATGAGGGTATTTAGAGGATCGAAGTTAAGATGAGCAACTGACTGTCTTGTATTATCATTGTAATCTCCCACAATAAATTAAGTTCCCTTCTCTACCGCAACAGGTGGTGGGAATAGGGTCCCAGCACTTAGAAAAGATTGCAATAGCTGTCTTTCAGCAAGGGTTCCGCAGAGGTTTTTAAAATTATGCAGTTTTCTTGCACACTGCTTGAAATAAGTTTGCTTACTTTCAAATCTCAATGTCCACAGTCGGATGAGTGGCCCAAAGTAAACAATGAGTTCTGGATAATGATTTAGGTAGTAATGCTTAGGCTTAAGTGGATGATCCCCAAAAGTCTGCATTCTGATTTGCAAATACTCATCTATCAGAACTCTTAAATATGCTACCTGGCCTGTGGAAATGGTTGTAGCACAAACAAGCTCCACAATCTCTCTCAGCTGTAAGATAAGCTGCCATACCTCACTGTCTCCAGGGCTTTTTTATTTTATCACCAATCAATACTGGCAACATTCACAGGAAACACCAATTCTGAACTGCATGTCCAGAGAGTTTTCCAGCCCCTGGTTTCACCTCACAAGGTTTGTTATTGGCATCATTACCTAAATATTTAAACTGGTTAATGTGCCGATTCAGTTCAACATAAGTGAACTCTTTTTCTTTAGAAACAAGGTGGTTGAAGTATATTGCCAAATCGGTTGAGACAATGCCCTCAAAAAGGTCATGGCCAAGACAAGCAGGTAATCCAGGCTGACATACATGAAAATATGTGAGCACATTGAAGATGGAGTCAAATTTAATGCCACCACAGTCACTTGCTTCCACATTATGACTCCGAGCCTCAACATTTTTCTGATATGACTGTGGTGTGCGGTCAGGGACTTGGCCAGAGGATCTGCCAGAAATGCTTCCCAATTAATCTCACAATATCTGCAAAAATGTGATCTCTTGCTAAAATTTTCAGTGAAGCCCCCAATGTTGTGTGAACCCAAATTGTCACCTGCTATGGCACACAGGATTCTCTTGCTCAAGATCCTTTAAATCTTTCACAAGAGAGCCAAACACTAGATCCTGTCCAAAATACTTATAGTCTTGCTCTCAACAAAGCTGCACAAATTGCATCTGATCGATACAAAATATTTTGCAAAATATTTGCAATGGTCAGATACACGCCCAAAATCTTGTGCTTTTTCCTCCCAGACCCTAGGGGTTTACTACTTCAAAGGACTCCTGATAAAGGATTATGCCTAATGAAGAGGCCGTGTGCTTGAGCAGCATGTTATTTTCAATAATTGTACCATCCCACAAATCCTGAACAACATTATCAGGTTGGACTCTAGATTTACTTGCTGTAGTTGCTCCCTCACTAACTCTAAGGACAAGAGAGATGTAATGGTGTTTTTCACTGGAACATATTGTGCAAAACATTCTTTGCCAGACTCATTGTGACCAAGACAAATGGGCACTGGCTCCACATAATTGAAGTTACTTTTAAAAAATGTATTTCTCTTATGGTCAGTTTTGAGTGTGTAGGTATTGCATGCCCTGTGGAGATCCTCACTTTTCAAGGTATCTATCACATCATCAGGAAGTCCAAGCGAAGTAAACTTTTCTTGAAGTTTGGAAATTAGGTGTGACTGATTTATATCATGTATTTCCTGATAGTGTTCAATGATTGTTTGAATAGTAGAGGATGGAAGGAGCAATTTAGCTTGTAGTTTCAGATAAAACAAGGCAACATTTCTGAGAAACTGTCCTTCATCTGCTTTTTCTGGGTAGACCTCCATTTCTTCATAACTAGACTGACTGGGATTCTCAAGTTGCATATCACAACACTCATCATTAAAATCACCAGTGCTGCTTGGATTTGCTATCGAGTCAACTAGACTTCCTTCAGAGCAATCTTTATGCTTTCTTGACACATGCGATGTGAATGTAGACTTAACAGTCAATTTTGTCACATTGTCTGAAAGGGCATGTAACTGTCTTGCCTTTGGTAATATGACTTTTCAGATGTAAGAGAAGACCCCGGACATCCTCACATTTAGAGCTTCGTCAATATGACATGTTAAATCTCCTGCACTATCCAGTTTAGTCCTATTCTTTCCATCTTTTTGGCTATAAGTGTGAAACTTGAAGGCTGAAAACTTAGAAAAAGCTTTCATGCATTCAGGGAAACGTCATGGTTACTTGTGTAACCTCCATTCCTTGATGGAGGGAACGAGACGTTGTGTCGATGTAGTGACACTAGGGGTCACTCTTGGGAGCCCAAGACACCTCTGGTCTTTGATAAAAGGCCAATGAAAACTGGCGAGTGGTATTTGCATGCCACTCCCCCGGACATACGGGTATAAAAGGAGCTGGTATGCAACCACTCATTCAGGTTTTATGCTGAGGAGCCGATATAAGGTCCAGCCATTTCAGTGGGTAGTTCAGCGTTGTGGCAGGAGGGACACAACGTCTCGTTCCCTCCATCAGGGAATGGAGGTTACACAAGTAACCATGACATTCCCTATCTGTCACTCACTTGACGTTGTATCGATGTAGTGACACTAGGGGTCCCTATACGAAATGCCACAATTGGCTGAACTGTGTTACGTGAACTGGCGGTGTGTGGTGGGCAGACTACTGTGTGTCTCATAGCCAGCACACCAGGTCGACACGTAACCTCCCCCAACATAGTTATGAGTGTTGAACGGCCCTTTGGGGACAAGTCGACTACCCAAGAGATAGAGACAAGCTTAACCCAGTCGTGGCCTCTTTTCCCCTTTTCTTTTTTCCACTCCCTAAAAAAGAAGGGGGATTATCCGACTGGGCCGCCAGGCCTAGTCGGGGGGTGTCCTTCCCAAGGGGAAGACACCGCGGAGACCACATCTCGCCCAAAGAGAGGAGGGGATATTTAAGTGGAAGAATACATCACATGGTCTTTCCAACCATGTGGAGAGTCTTCAAGCTAGATCCTACCCAATGGGGGAGGAGTTACTACAAACATGGAGACTGGGGCAGATGGGCTCTGCCCAAGGAAGACGCAGTTTGCCAACAGGGAAACGAATTAGCGGAAAATATATATCGCATGGGGTTAGCCTTACAGGGAACCGCCACATGCGGAGCACCTACCCCAGAACAGGACTCTTAGTTAGCACATGCACTGGGCCGGCAGCAAATCTCTCTGAAAGCTCAACTGCCACAGGGCTCGGAGGAAGTCAACCAGGGAATAAAGTTTGTGAATACTACTGGGAATCAATGGCGCACGTCTTCAGCTCAAAAGGAGGTGGAAGGCGCTATTTGCAAGCGATACACCCGGCCGGCTATCCCGGGCTTATCCTCTTGTATTGTGTCCCAGAACCTGGGACGAAACCGGTTCCACCCGGAGGTTGTAGAACCTTGAAAAGGTGTTGGGTGTTGCCCAACCTACTGCTCAGCAAATGTCTCTTAGAGAGGCACCCATGGCCAGGGCCCAGGAGGCCGCTGCACCCCTGGTAGAATGGGCTCGTAGCCCTACCGGGGGCGGCATGTCCTGGGCGTGATATGCCATAGTTATGGTGTCAATGAGCCAGTGGGCGATCCTCTGCTTGGAGACAGTGCTTCCTTTCCATTGTGCACCAAAGCAGACAAAGAGCTGCTCAGAGTTCCTAAAGCTCTGCGTGCGATCCAAATAGATGCGTAAAGCGCACACCGGACACAGCAACGATAGGGCTGGGTCTGCCTCCTCCTGGGGCAGCGCTTGCAGGTTCACCACCTGGTCCCTAAAAGGGGTGGTGGGAACCTTGGGCACACAGCCTGGTCGGGGTCTCAGGATCACGTGAGAGTAACCCGGACCAAACTCCAGGCACGTTTTGCTGACAGAGAACGCTTGCAGTTCTCCTACCCTCTTGATGGAAGTGAGCGCAGTCAGGAGGGCAGTCTTCAAGGAAAGTGCCTTAAGCTCGGCTGACTGCAAAGGCTCAAAGGGGGCTCTCTGTAGACCCTGAAGAACTACAGAGAGGTCCCATGAGGGAACGAGGCACGGTCTGGAGGGATTCAGCCTCCTGGCGCCTCTTAGGAACCTGATGATCAGGTCATGCTTCCCTAAGGACTTACCGTCGACTGTGTTGTGGTGTGCTGCTATGGTGGCAACGTACATCTTCAAGGTGGAAGGGGACAGCCTCCATTCCAACCTCTCCTGCAGGAAGGAAAGCACTGGTCCGACTGCGCATCTCTGGGGGTCTTCCCGTTGGGAAGAACACCACTTAGTGAACAGACACCACTTAAAGGCATAAAGGCGCCTAGCCTGAGTGATCGTGTCTACCACCGCAGGTCTTCCGTGTCCCATCCAGGGGCCAGACATGGAGATTCCAGAGGTCTGGTCACGGATGCCAGAGAGTTTCTCACAGAATAATACAATTATTGACAAAACAGAGCAGCCAGTTAACTAAATGTTAGCTATATAAATGTAGAGCACCTTCTGTCAACCTTTTGACTATTTTTTACATCAACTTGCATAACAAGAAAGTTTCCCTCTCTAGGTGGGGAGAAAAGCAAAATGGCAGATCCTACAAACCTTTATACTTGAAATAATAGCCCCACAACAAATAGTAAAATAGAGCCTAGTCTCTGATGTAGATTTTTACAACAAATCAATGGAGGATCACATCTTACCTCGGACATTTGATTAGATTGCGAATTAACATAAGTTAAATGCGAATGACCAAGCTAGCTAACTTAGTTTGTTGATTTGACTGCTTAGAAATTCTATGAAAAACTATGAAAATCAAATACATCGACACGTTACTGGTAATGTGGTTCAACAGAAATATATAATATTTTGTCCACTCAGCAGCTAAAGGGGAGTCTGCTAGCTAATGTTAACTGAAAACATGTGCATGCATGCTTGCATGTCCAAGTAATGTCAAGCGGTAATTTTGACTTTGTTTGGCTTGTCATTTCTGCAAAAAACATTCAATACCAAAAAAAAAAAAAAAAAGACATAAGGTAACGCTGACTTTAATGAGATCGCAATTACCTTAACTATATGTAGGCGAGGAGGAATGCAGCAGGTGATTGCTCCGTCTACTTTGGTGCTGGCAGGGTCAAAGTCAGGGTGAAAATCGTCTTCTTCAATTCTTCCACCAATCTCGAATAAAATCAATGATTATAATATTTTATGCCTATTTTTTATTTCTTTATATTGACTGTGTGTTAAATTAGTTGATGGGACTTGATGCATCATGATTTTGCTCAGATGAGTTATGGGTGGCGTCAAGCAACAGAGTCAAACACGAGTCTGACTTAACTGAAAAAGAAAAAAATATTATATTATACCGTAAGACTGAACAGTAGCTTGCTGTTAATATTCTGTTCCTCAAAGGCATCATCATTTACAGCATTCAACTGTATTAATAAAGAACGATACATTACTGTACAAAATTCCCTGTATTTTTACAGCAATTTTTACAGTGTAATTACATTTACAATCTGTTTTAAGTGTGATCAAATTGCGCAGTAACTCAACTGAGAGAGTGTTGCATATTATGATTCTTGAAGATAAAGCAAGTCGACACCTGAGCCGAATGCCATCATAGAAGCACTACAAAATGACGTGGTTGCTTCAGAAATTGTGTTTTCCATCTCACATTTGCTTTTTATGACACTATCTGTTAAGCTTAGTTTTAAGGTTAAGGGTAGGGAGGTAGGTTAATTTTTATTTAAATCTTGATAGATCATTAACCTTAAAACCTCATCTGTTCAGGAGAACATTTCACTCGCTTTTAGCGCCATACAGTGGACATTTCAATTCAGAACTGCCCTGAGACTTCTAACGAACCACATCATTTTATTTTGCAAAAGCACCCAGACCATTGAGACAAAAAAAAAAAAAATGAAAAGAAAAATAAGCTTTGAAGAAAATTAATAATGTTGTTGGTCTTGTGAATTGTTTTCTGAGGTTTGCAACCAAACCTGGGTGTTGAGCAGATGGATGAATTCAATAAAATTCATAATTAATATTTACTCAGATTCCATTATTTATATCATCATCATTATCATTACTGTTTTTTTTTAGTTATTATAATTATTACTGTAGTTGCCTAACAACGAGAACAATAATAATTTAGCTAATGGTGGTAGAAATTCATAGATATGATTTAAATATAAAGGCATATACACATTTAATTACAAATGCCTTTTGTTTATATATATATATATATATATATATATATATATATATATATATATATATTCAATGTGAATGATTATTTTTGACTTCATAACTGTCCAATTTTAGAAGTAGCAGGAGTTTCGAGAAAAAAAAAAAAAAAAAACAGTCAGTCTTTCGCATTTGATGCTCATAGTTTTAAATGAATACATACCATTCAGTCGGGTGGTCACATATGGTCTAGTCGCACAAATATTTGAATGGATCTGAGCTCTAATCAGATCCGAAATTCCGCCTCCACAGATGGTCGGAACTCCACACAGCCACCGTGCAACACTCCATTTGAAATGACTGACCTCTGGTCTGTCATCTGTCATTTTTCGGATGCAGTGAAAAGGTGGCTTCAGTTCAGTACGACAAAAGAAAATTATCTACAAAAAGTACTTTTCAAGTTTAAATAAAATTTTAAGGAGTAAAAAAACAAAAACAAAATATTTGTAAACGTAATTAAGTTAAAGTAAAATTATTCAGTTTAAACTGCACTTGAGTAAAGTACAAATCCCCAAAAAATAATACTAGTATAATACTTAATTTTTACTCAATTACTTTACACCCCTGTTGGCAACATCTGTTGGTGTGGTCACCTAGTCTCAGTATTTTCCCATGCGGCATCAGACTGATCCCACAGGAAAATCAGTGACAGATGGTTGAATGTTTTGCCTGCTAAAATCGGTCTACACTTTCCAGATTTCCAAACTGGCACCCAGTCATGTGCATGCTCATCTTCGGAACTGCGTTCTTTCACTTACTTTGAATGGATGTGACGTGAAAGGTGCAGTACATCTTGTTTTTGGAAACATTTCAAATCAAAATCAAATCACTTTTATTGTCACACAGCCATATACACAAGTGCAATGGTGTGTGAAATTCTTGGGTACAGTTCTGATCAACATAGCAGTCATGACAGTGATGAGACATATACCAATTTACAATAACATCAAATTAACACAGCACAATTTAAAGTCTAATATACACATAATTACACACAACACAATATACAAATAATAACATACACTGTACAGTATACAATATACCGTACAGGGTACAGTATTGTATACAATATACAATTTGAATAATAATTACATTATTATACTCTTAAATATATACCCTAAACCCAAACCCTAAACTATATCAGAAACCCTAACCATAACAGTACTGAAACCAAAACACTTTTCTTTCACTTTATTCTTTGAATGGATGAGACGTGCAGAGGTGAGTAGAGTAGCCAAAAACTGTACTCAAGTAAAGGTACAATTACTTGAAAAAAATAATTACTCAAGTAGAATTAAAAGTAATGATGTTAATAATTACTTGAGTAAGAGTAAAAAATATCCAATTAAAAGAATACTCAAGTAGCGAGTAACTAGTTAATTTCATATGTAATATAATGGACATTTAATCTCCAATATTCCATTACATAATACACATTTAACATGTATTACATAATAATAATAATTATTATTATTATGATTATTATTATTATTATTTAATCATTATGTTGTTCCAAACCTGTATGACTTTCTTTATTTAATGCAACACAATTAAGGAGATGTCAGACAGAATGTTATCCTCAGTCACCATTCACTTTCTCTGCATGTTTTTTTTCCTCCATATTTTATAAGGGAATGGTGATTGAGTTGTTTTCACACCTAGTTCATTTGAGCACTCCAAGCACTTTCAAAGCAGAATAACGTGTATATGTGAACAACCCAAGTGGTCTCAGACCCCTCTAAAAGGACCCAAAAGTGAACCGTACTCAGACCACCTGAGGAGGTGGGTTTGTGGGTCCTTTTGTGGTTCGATAGATTTGTGCGATGTGAAAGCGAAGAGGTACCAATCTGCTTTGCATTTTATGACATAAGTTCTTCATGGCTTGCCATACATAGCTGCATTACATACTTCATATTCCAGTCACAATTTACTGTCCACATATGGGAATTTTAAACAAATATAGATATATCATGATTACATGATGTGTTTTTGTGCCTCATATTCGGTTCTTGTTGTATTATTTGATCACCTAAAATAAACGGACCAGCCGCATTCAGAGCAGAGCAGCATGCTAAGATGAACCGCTTTAAAGAGCACTGATGGGTGTACCATCTAAGGAGGTTCGCGCCAAACTCCTACGAAAATGGGAGGGGAAAGGCGCTATACGCATGCGGTACACCCGGCCAGCTGTCCCGGAACTTACCTGTTCGGACCTGACAACACATGGGACGAAACCGGCTCAACTTGGAGATTATAGAACCTCACAAAGGTGTTGGGTGTCACCCAGCCTACTGCTCTGCAGATGTCTGCCAAAGAGGCGCCACTGGTCAGGGCCCAGGAGGCCGCTACACTCCTAGTAGAGTGGGCTCGTAGCGCCATGGCGGGCGGAACGTCCTGAGCGTGATATGCCATCATGATGGCATCAATGACCCAGTGGGCAATCCTCTGTTTGGAGACAGTGCTTCCTTTCCTCTGTCCACCAAAGCAGACAAAGAGCTGCTCGGAGCTTCTAAAGCTCTGCGTGCGATCCAAATAGATGCGTAAAGCATGCACCGGACACAGCAACGCCAAAGCTGGGTCTGCCTCCTCCTGGGGCAGTGCTTGCAGGTTCACCACTTGATCCCTAAATGGGGTCGTGGGAACCGTGGGCACATAGCCCAATCGAGGTCTCAGGATCACATGAGAGTAGCCTGGAACGAACTGCAGGCACGTTTCGCTGACAGAGAACACCTGCAGGTCCCCTACCCTCTTGATGGAAGTGAGCACAGTCAGGAGGGCAATCTTCAAAGAGAGTGCCTTAAGCTCAGTTGACTCCAGGGGCTCGAAGGGGGCTCCCTGTAGAGCCCGAAGGACTACAGAGAAGTCCCATGAAGGGATGAGATGCAGTCTGGAGGGATTCAAACTCTTAGTGCCACTCAGGAACCTGATGATCAGGTTGTGCTTCCCTAAGGACTTACCGTCCACTGTGTCATGGTGTGCCGCTATATTGGCTACATACACCTACAAGGTGGAGGGGGACAGCCGCCCCTCCAGCCTCTCCTGCAGGAAGGAAAGCACTGATCCGACTGCGCATCTCTGGGGGTCTTCGCATTGGGAAGAACACCACTTAGTGAACAGACGCCACTTCAAAGCATACAGGCACCTCGTAGAGGGAGCCCTAGCCTAAGTGATCATGTCTATCATCGCTGGTGGTAGGCCACATCCCATCCAAGGGCCAGATGTGGAGATTCCAGAGGTCTGATCGCGGGTGCCAGATGGTGCCCCATACCTGAGAAAGAAGGTCCTTCCTCAGGGGAATTCGCTGGGGGGGGGGGCTGTCACGAGGAGCGTGAGGTCCAAGAACCACGTCATTGTGGGCCAGTAGGGTGCTACTAGAATGACCTGCTCCTTGTCCTCCCTGACCTTGCAAAGGGTCTGTGCAAGTAGGCTCACTGGGGGAAACGCATATTTGCGTAGTCCAGGGGGCCAGCTGTTTTCCAGCGCATCTATACTGAGGGGTGCCTCGGTCAGGGCGTACCAAAGCAGGCAGTGGGAGGATTCCCGGGAAGCAAACAGGTCTACCTGTGCTCGACCGAATTGATTCCTGTCTGAACACCTTCAGACAGTTCAGCGCCGACTGTGCACACTCGTTCGTGAGGCGTGCCGTCATCGAGACTGAGTCCAACTCCAAGCTGAGAAAAGAGATGCTCTGAACCGGGGAGAGCTTGCTCTTTTCCCAGTTGACCCAAAGCCTGAGCACCAGGTCCCTGTGTGTGCACAGTAACTATCGAGAGTGAGCTAGGATCAGCCAGTCATCGAGGTAGTTGAGTATGTGAATGCCCACTTCCCTTAGCGGGGCAAGGGCTGCCTCTGCGACCTTTGTGAAGATGTGAGGGGACAAGGACAGACTGAAGGGGAGGACCTTGTACTGGTACACCTGACCCTCGAAAGCAAACTGCAGGAAGGGTCTGTGTCAAGGTAAAACCGAGACGTGGAAGTATGCGTCCTTCAGGTCTACCACCGCGAACCAATCTTGATGCCAGACGCTCGCTAAAATGCGTTTTTGAGTCAGCATCTTGAACAGGAGTCTGTGTAAGGCCCGGTTCAGAACTCACAGGTCCAAGATTGACCGCAGCCCACCACCTTTCTTCAGTACGATGAAGTAAGGGCTGTAAAACCCTTTCTTCATCTTGGCTGGAGGGACAGGCTCTATCGCGCCCTTGTGCAGAAGGGTCGCGATCTCCGCACGCAAGGTAGCGGCACCTGGCGAACTGAATCGAGTAGCCGAGTCGGATAGTCCGGGTCAGCCATTGTGACGGGTTGGAAAACGCAAGCCATGCGTCCAAACTCCGGGCGATGGGGACCAAGGGGATAAATACGTCGGAGGGTGGGGCCTCGCGGTGGGGTGGAGCCTGAGTCCCATGGCCATGCTGAGTCCAGGGACATCGAAGCACTTACCTGGCTCCTGATACCCACCATAATATTGGTTGAGGAGGGGGGAGGAGGAACATCTGCGGGCACTGGTGTGCTACGTTTAGGAGCGGGTTTGGTTATTAGCAATAATTAATAATTATCAAAGATAATTATTAATTATTAAAATCAATAGAACATTGATGAGAATCAATGTTAGCTTTTTCTAATCCTTTAAATCAACAATTATCAAAGATAATCATTAATTGTTAACAACAATTAAAATTAACAGTGATGGTTGTTGAATTTGAATGATCAATAAGCTAAAGATAATTATCAAAAATCAATAGTATATTAATAAGGATTAACACTGATGGGGCACCACCCTGGAACCAGGGACTAATAACCAGATAGTATAACAGTCTCAATATTAGATTGTTTTCTTAGGAAAATCGACATCCGAATAATATCGATTTTTGAAAAAAAAAAAAAAAATGAATGAAGGCTTGAATCCGAGCACTGACATCCTGTCAGCATGACACAGGTGTATGCGAAACAAACCAAAGCACTTCTCTTTGTAATATAACATAGTTTATTTATGCAGTAATATCAATTAATAATTAATACAATGCAGTCAATAAACTTCCGACTTACAACTACAAACTAAACAGTGATATGATTAGATATGGAAACTAAAATAATCCTATAACACATAAGGTGTGTGTGTGAGAGTGTGTGTGTGTGTGTGTGTAAGGAGGGATGTGCACAAAATGGCGGACGTGACTCTCATGGAGAGTATGTCATGCGAGACTTCCGGCCAGGGAATATGGCCGCGAATGTGGGCGGAGAGAAACCAGTCAATGGTATCTTAGGGACAAAGCTGAGCTTTATCACGAAGCTATCTACTAGCCAAAAATGTGTGCCAGAATGTTTGTGAGGGGTCGCGTGTGTGTGTGTGGTTAGTACGAGAGAGAGAGTGAATTAAGTGACGGCTCCAAAGCCGATTTCGCGATCGTGGGAGAGAAAGCAGCTGTTAGTTTATCACTCAGAGAGGTGGTGGACGGCTCGTAAACCGTCCCGCGGTCTTTTATTCTTTAATGGATAAACTCAGTTTGCCGGTCTCACCCGCGATGGCGGAAATGCACAACAGCCCAATGTAGTTGGATTACAATACAACAAATCAAATTCGTGATAATTAATACCCTGAGTATTAATAATGAGCGGACATGGCGGTCCGTAAACTGTACAAGCAAAAACCTTGATACACAAGAATAACACACTGTAATATTCTATCTCTGCCCCGACGTAAACCTCTTACTTGAATCGCATGAGGACACAGAATGTGTGTTCATCCGTCCTTTAACTCCGACTCGGTTCCTCGACGCTCGGGTGATGACGGGAGGATGTTTTCTCGCTCTGTCGGCGGGCGGTACAGCTGCTGACAACGTTGACTTGATTGAAGATGGAAGAGAAATCTTTTCTCTCTTCACTTCTGCAGGCAAATGGATGAAGATGCGGATTGCTCGGCGGTCTCCTTCGGATCCGTTAGAGTGTTCGGTGGAACACAGAGTAATCTCAACTCGTCCAGCGAGATGGAGATTGTATGGCCACAGTTTCAAGTCGGACGTTACTTCCTTGTGCCAAGAGGCTGCACCTGAGAGCAGCGATGAGCTGCGTCTACACACGGCGAGCAAAGTTGCTGGAAGCAAATCCCGGAAGTATTTCAGAGGTGTTTCTACTCCTGATGATGTCATGGTTGAGGTGTGTTCTGTCGTGTGCCTCATCCAATAGGAGTTGAGAGTTCGATCCTTTAGTGAGCAAGGCTTCATGGGATTTGTAGTCTGTTTTGGACTCCCTTTGTTTGATTTTGGAGCTTTTTTATCAGTAAGATTTCTGACTTAATATGGGGGCCTGAGTTAGGTTTTACGACTGTGTTAGGCCTGCCTTTGTCTTCTATCTGAATAGAAGTGGCGCCTGTCCAGAATTTGGCACAAAGGGTTCGAATTTATGGAAAACTAAAACGTCAATTTACAGTGTGATCATGTTGGTTGCATAAAGTTGTTTTGGTGTGCTGAGCTTTAGAAATTGTCACTTTTTTGCCTGTAACACACAGTATGTGTCAATCAGAGTCGACAGACTGTCGATAGACTGAAGGTCTTTTATAGCACACCATTAAAGACACAGCGGTGACATGGAAATGCTAGGATGAAGAAATTGGGATTCTATTATGTGTATTTGATGAGGAAATGCTATGCATTCTCATTCTATGAGCATAGTCCCCGGTAGTGCAGAAATCAAATAGTCTGCAATTACATCTTAAGTAATACCTCTGATAGGGAACCCTATCAACTGTGGCTTACAATAAACCGAGGCAATGTTTTTCATTGGCCATCTGAACACTGTGATGATGGTGTATGATATAGTTTGAGTGGATTTGAAAAGATGGTTCCCAGAGGTTGTGCTGGACTGGTGGTACCCTTTAATGTGACATTTACTCAGAGGATATAAATAAGAGTGGGGCATATATGGAGGATGGCAGAGAATGAGCTTGCTGAGGATTGAAATAGAAAGGAAGGTTGAAGTAAGAAAATGAAAGGGTAAATGAAAGTGAACATGAATGCATAGAGCAGGGCTAGAAGAGAGCAGAGGCAAAGACTGGAAAAAAGCTAAAACGTAACAGACTTGGTAGGAGGGAAATAGAAGGAGAGACTAAATGGCCCTTCAAGGATAGTGGAATGGAGAGTTTAAAGGCAAAATGAACAATAACAAACTACAAATGAGCCAATTACTGACTTTTAGGGTGGTGTAAATCAAACACATTACCCACAGTGTTACTACACTATTGCCCTAAACTGTGACATGTTGTCCTACCATGTCGCTATTTCCATAAACTTGAAAATGAACCTGGGCTATTGATCTTCTTTTATTGATTTTACCGTTGGAAGGCAGTTTGGCTGCTTGCATTTGTATCAACTCTCTAGCTTGCCAATGCCCACTCAAAGCTGCAGTGGCAATCCGTTGCCACCTTTACAATTTATGTGTGCTGCCTGGGTCACCCTCTCACTTCAGAGTGAGTTGGCTTAGGTAATTACTCCACTGCCATCAGAGCAGGAGAAAATGTATGCCATATATAGTGGGAGGAGAGTCAGCTTGTTATAATATTATCAATCAATGTTTTTTAAGCCACCATTCTGAAATATTCTCAGTGCAAAACCGTGCCGATCCGGCCCAGTTCGCGCAGTAACGGTTTCTATTTCCACTGTGGTGCATTGAAATCAGGATAATGTAAAAAACAGATCCATCTGATGGCAACAGAGTGACAGTTAAACATTGGAGGGAATGCGATATGGAGGATGATTGTATGTTCCAGTTTTTTAGGACTGCTTTTCCCCTGGTTTTTATTCTGCTCATAGCCTGCACAGGAAAGACATGGCCCATGTCGCAAAAAGCAAAGAGAAAAAGCTTACCTTCATTTGCTGAGGGGTTGTGAATGCCACTGGCAGAGGTGGGTAGAGTTGCCAAAAACTGTCCTCAAGTAAAAGTACAATTACTTAAAATAATTTAATTAAAGATATATAATAATTACTCAAGTAGAATAAATGTACTAACATAAATAATTACTTGAGTAAGAGTAAGAAAGTATCCAATTAAAAGAGTACTCAAGTAGTGAGTAACACGTTACTTTCACAAATGATATAATGGAGGTTAACTCCCTACATTCCATTACTTAATACACATTTAACATGTATCACAGAATTATTATTTTTATTATTATTATTATTAATGGAAATTCTGTCATCATTCACCATCATGTTGTTCCAAACCAGTATGACTTTCTTTCTTCCATGCAACACAATAAGGAGATTTTAGACAGAATGTTTGTCTGAGTCACCAGTCACCAGTTACTTTCAGTGAATGTATTTTTTTCTCTATATTTTGAAAGTAAATGGTGACCGAGACTGTATATTTTGTGTTGCACAAAATACAAAGGGTCACAGGGGTTTGGAACAACATGAGGGTAGGGAAATGATGCCGGAATATTATATTATGGCTGAGCTATCACTTTAAAGGGGTAGTTCACCCAAAAATGAAAATTCTCTCGTCATTTACTGACCCTCATGCCATCCCAGATGTGTATGACTTCCTTTCTTTTGCAGAACACAAATTATGATTTTTAGGAGAATATTTCCGGTCAGTACAATGCAAGTGAATGGGTGCCAAAATTTTGATGCTCCAAAAAGCAAATGCAGGCACCATAAAAGTAGTCCATACAACTCCAGTAGTTAAATCCATATCTTCAGAAGTGATATGATAGGTGTGGCTGAGAAACAGATCAATATTTAAGTAATTTTTTGCTAGAAGTTATTCTCCCAGCCCAGCAGGGGGCGATATGCAAAGAATGTGAATTGTCAAAAACACAAGAAGAAGAATATGAAAGTGATCTGTTTCTCATCCACACATATCACATAGCTTCTAAAGATATGGATTTAACCACTGGAGTCTTATCGATTACTTTTATGCTGACTTATGCGATTTTTTTAGCTTTAAAATGTTGGCACCCATTCACTTGCATTGTATGGACCAAAGGAGCAGAGAGTTTTTTCTAAAAATCTTCATTTGAGTTAAGTAGATGAAGGACAGTCATACACATCTGGCATGAGGGTAAGTAAATGATGAGAGAATTTTCATTTTTTGGTGAACTATCCCTTTAAGGGCTCTTGTCAGATCTGGATGAATTGTCAATAAGAAGAGAGGTTTTGAAATCTTTCTATTAATTATTACTGTGAAAACATGAACAATGTCCCACAGGGACATTATGTATATAATGCTGAAATATAAACCAAAGCAAGATAATGTTTTATTAATGCCTACTTTCACTATTTCGTAGCTTTTAGTTGTTAGTTCAGTGTAGTTACAGTTTTCTGTGTCAAAATAATTTAGATCATTAGTTCTGTACAGCAGTACCACCCTAAATGCAGAGTACGCAGCCTGAATAGGGCACTGTTCGTGCTCCAGTTGTCAATTACACATTCGGCAGAGCAAAAGGCAGATATTGACTTAGGGGAAAATGGTGTTGCATGACGAAACTTTTTTCACTGTGCGGAGCGAAGAAAGTGTTTCATTTGAAGAGCATGATGCTGCAATAGTGAATGACTCGGCTTGAGTGACAGTCTGTGACAGCGCGCGCAGCTGTGTAAACTTGCGCTGTCGTTAAAGTCCCACTCAATAATCTCTCAAAAAATTACGCATTAATTATAATTAAACCCTGTAATGTAACGGCAGGAACGCCGCCCATTGCAACAAAGTAAAAGTACATTTTTTTCATTAGAAATTTACTTGAGTGAGAGTAAGAAGTACCCACTTTTAAACCTACTCTAAAAGTATTTATTTATTTTTTTCATAAAGTTACTCAAGTAAATGTTATGGAGCAAATGTAGCATGTTACTACCCACCTCTGGCCACCGGACATGAACACACAGAAAGGTAAAAGTTCTCAAACTAGCTTAAAAGCATATTTATTAACAAAATATAATATAAGTATTACATGAAAATAGTAGAGATGAGAATATATTGATGCATTTTGAGTTTTAATGAGCTAGTAATCTACTTCCCTGATGAAAAAGACATGTAGAAAATATAGGCTACAATACTAGCTAAACCATCATAATAAAATCATGAAGTTACACTAAATATATGCTATTATTTTGTAGCCAAGTTGAGAAATTTCATGTAACTGAACTCTAGTCATAAATTGGACATGGCCCCTTTAAGTTTTGTGACATTGAAGTTTTGCAACACCTGTTTTCTGTCACTCTCTCATGTTAGAAGCGTGAGAACATACATTGTGCAAGAGAGCACCCGGTTTTGTTCATTGGTTGATAATTCTTTGGGTAAATATAAAATTTTACACTAAATGCTTATAAATTACATTAAATGTGTGTTCAGAAAAGTCGTATGTTAAAATTTAGTGTTTGTTATGGATAATTTTTGAAGGATGCATATGAATTGGATCTGTGGAGTTTGACCACATTTTCTACATATGCGAGAACTGGGTATGCAAATTAAGAATTAATCATATCTCATTTAATGATTTATAGCCCAGAGTGTTTTCCATTTTAGTGAATAAGTGTAATAAGTGTTATATGTGAAAACATGGGTTATGAGAATTATATTGTTTTAAACTGTAATACATGTCCTTAAAGCCTGGTTAAAAAAAGCATAAAATGCTTTAAGTGATTTAAGCATGTGTTAAATGCATAAAATGCTTGGTGTGATTTAAGCATGATTTAAATGCATCCAATTCTGTGAATGATATAAGGATGTATTCAGTATGTGTTGAGGCATGTGGGTAGGCTAATGCCCTGTGTTTTCATTTAACATTAGCCTCCAGAGGTGGGTAGTAATGCGCTACATTTACTTTTAGAGTAGGTTTAAAAGTGGGTGCTTTTTACTCTCACTCAAGTAAATTTCTAATGATTTATTTTAACTTTTACTTCTTTACAATGGGTGGTGTTCCTGTCATTACATTACTGGGTTTAATTTTAATTAATGTGTAATTTATTGAGAGATTATTGAATGGGACTTTTACAAGAGCGGAAGTTCACACAGCTGTGTGCGCTGTCACAGACTGTCACTCAAGTCATCAGTGCTGCAGCATCAAACTCTTCAAAGTGAAACACTTTCTTCACTCTGCACAGTGAAAAAAAAAGAATAGTTTCGTCATGCAATGCCTTCATTTAACACCAAGACAAGCTGATATTTCAAGATTAAAATCACAGCTCCAACTTAAGGCAGCACACTGAGGTAAGTTTTGGCTCTAATCCTAACGCGGGCTTTTCTGTGTAATGAGATGGTCATTTTCAGGGTGATAATGTAACTGGGCTCTTATGACACCAGTTTTTAAGTGTACATTTTTAAATCAGTGCAGCAATATGTCAGTGCGCTTTGTCCCGCATCCCGCATGTCATGAGCAGTATTTACGCATTTACCCCGCGCCCTTGCGGGGGTACTGGAAATTGTCGCAGCTACTTCAGGCGGATTAAATGTATACATCCATGTAAACATCCAAGTTAAGTGTAAATCACTGCCATTCGAGCGATCAACAACTGGAGCGCGAACAGACAGCATTTCTGCATGTGTGAGATGTGCGGGTGCGAGGCAATCGTATGGCGAAGAGAGTGGCTGTGTCCACAGTCGTTCACTGATTCACTATTTCCTATATAGTGAATGGCAGTTAGTGCACTATATCTCAGCACTAAGTGAACAAAATGAGTGAATTCGGACACTGACATATACACCGAGTGTCGGAGCTCTGGAGCTGTCACAGAAACAACGTCACATATGAAATTTTTGAATACTTGGGCCTTGCTTGTTATTCTTATTAAATAATATATTAATACAATAAATCTTCATTCTGTTTATATACTGTATGTTAATATAAAGAGTAAACACATTTTATCAAATAAAGAGTACATTTTAAAATGTATCTGTATGTTTTGTCTCTCTATATGTTATTATGTTAGTTTAATCAAGTTATGATTTGTCAAAAAGTAACTTACTACATTCAGCATGAAATAAAACATTGCAGGAGTGAAGGAAGCAGTAAACTCCCAGCGAGTACATCTTCCCCATGGTGGATTGTGGGCAATTAACTATTGTCGAGTGTACATCAAATGTACACTTGAAATTAGAGTGCATTGTGGGTAAGAATGAGTGAACAAATGTAGGGAATGAGTGGCTCACTCAGAAGACACTCCTACAAAATGGCAGACACCCAAAATTGTGCACTATAGTGGACAGGGGGCGGTTTCAGACATAGCGAGTGTTCCACGACCGGAGTTGGTGCCCTACGCACTAGGCTGCGTATATGCATTTAGAGAGCAGCGGTACTGCTGTACAGAACTAATGATCTAAATACTTACAACACTGAAAACTGTAACTACACTGAAATAAGAATCCACACATGAGTTTAAAAGCTATGAAATAGCGAAAGAAGGCATCAATAAAGCATGATCTTGCTTTGGTTTATATTTCAGCATTATATATAATGTCCTTGTGGGACATTTTTATGTTTTCACTGTAATAATTACTAGAAATGTTTCCAAACCTCTCTTATTGACAAATTCATCCAGATCTGACAAGAGCCCTTAAAGGGATAGTTCACCCAAAAATTACAATTCTAATTATTTACTCTCCCGCATGCCATTCCAGATGTGTATGACTTTCTTTCATCTGCTGAACTCAAATGAAAATTTCTCAGCTCTGTACAATGCAAGTGAATGGGTGGCAACATTTTAAAGCTAAACAAAATCACATAAATCAGCATAAAAGTAATCCATAAGACTCCAGTGGTTAAATCAGTATTTTCAGAAGCGATGTGATAGGTGTGGATGAGAAACAAAGAAACAGATCACTTTCTTCTGCTTGTAAAAGTACAATTACTTAAAAAAATGATTAGTACTGCAAAAAAATAAAAATAAATAAATAAAACTACTAACATAAATAATTACTTGAGTAAGAGTAAGAAAGTATCCAATTAAAAGAGTACTCAAGTAGTGAGTAACTCGTTACTTTCACAAATGACATAACAGATGTTTACTCCCCTATATTCCATTACATAATACACATTGAACATGTACTGCAGAATTATTATTATTATTAATGGAAATTCTGTCATCATTCACCATCATGTTGTTCCAGACCTGTATGACTTTCTTTCTTCCATGCAATACAATAAGGAGATATTAGACAGAATGTTTGCTTGAGTCACTATTTACTTTCAGTGAATGTTTTTTTTTTTTTTTCTCAATATTTTGAAAGTGAATGGTGACTGAGACTGTCAGTCCATAACATTCTGTCTAACTTATTTTGTGTTCCACATAATACAAAGCGTCACACTGGTTTGGAACAACATGAGGGGAGGGTAATTATGACAGAATATTAAATTATGGCTGAGCTATCACTTTAAAGAGATAGTTTACCCAAAAATGAAAATTCTCTCATCATTTACTCACCCTCATGCCATCCCAGATGTGTATGACTTCCTTTCTTCTGCAGAACTCAAATTAAGATTTTTAAAAGAATATTTTAGCTCTGTAGGCCAAAATGTTGATGCTCCAAAAAGCACATAAAAGCAGCATAAAAGTAATCCATAAGACTCCAGTGGTTAAATCCATGTCTTCAGAAATTATATGATATGTGTGGGTGAGAAACAGATCAATATTTGTCATTTTTTGCTAGACAGCAGGGGGCGATATGCAGAGAAGAATGTGAATCACCAAAAACACTTACTGGAGTACAGTTTTTGGCTAGTCTACACACCTCTGTTAGCCTCTACCGTATTTCTTTCTACTGATTTTTCATTGTGCTGAAATTCAGTGAATCATATTTGTTCTCATTTGGGACATTGTTCTTCACAATACATATATTGTTTTGTTCCATATGTGCTCAGAATCGTTTGGCCCGATGGTGCAGAAGCATCTTTTGTTTCGGCTCAGGCAGGAAAAACTTAAAACCTGACGCACCATCTCCAGGAGCATCATCCCATGGAAGTTACGGAGATAAATGTAAGTGAAAATACAGGATCTAGGATAATATATTATAGATCCCCTTTCATAAAACACTAGATCGAATAGAGTTTAAGGGTGTGTTCACACTTGTAGTTTGGTTCTCTTGGTCCGCACCAAAAAAGAAAATGATACATTTAGTCCTGGTTCGCTTAGTGTTCACACTGGCATTTTTTAACACCGAACCTAAGCTACAAAACAAAAGGCATAAGGATAAGGTCACAAACTGATTGGACAGCTTTTATGACGTATATTTTGCGACGGAACTTGCCGAACATCCAAAACTATGCTGGCTGCTGGGCTAAATGTGCTCGTTGGATTTATGTATGTATGTATGTGTATATATATATATATATATATATATATATATATATATATATATATATATATATATACAGGTGCATCTCAATAAATTAGAATGTCGTGGAAAAGTTCATTTATTTCAGTAATTCAACTCAAATTGTGAAACTCGTGTATTAAATAAATTCAATGCACACAGACTGAAGTAGTTTAAGTCTTTGGTTCTTTTAATTGTGATGATTTTGGCTCACATTTAACAAAAACCCACCAATTCACTATCTCAAAAAATTAGAATACATCATAAGACCAATAAAAAAAACATTTTTAGTGAATTGTTGGCCTTCTGGAAAGTATGTTCATTTACTGTATATGTACTCAATACTTGGTAGGGGCTCCTTTTGCTTTAATTACTGCCTCAATTCGGCGTGGCATGGAGGTGATCAGTTTGTGGCACTGCTGAGGTGGTATGGAAGCCCAGGTTTCTTTAACAGTGGCCGTCAGCTCATCTGCATTATTTGGTCTCTTGTTTCTCATTTTCCTCTTGACAATACCCCATAGATTCTCTATGGGGTTCAGGTCTGGTGAGTTTACTGGCCAGTCAAGCACACCAACACCATGGTCATTTAACCAACTTTTGGTGCTTTTGGCAGTGTGGGCAGGTGCCAAATCCTGCTGGAAAATGAAATCAGCATCTTTAAAAAGCTGGTCAGCAGAAGGAAGCATGAATTGCTCCAAAATTTCTTGGTAAACGGGTGCAGTAACTTTAGTTTTCAAAAAACACAGTGGACCAACACCAGCAGATGACATTGCACCCCAAATCCTCACAGACTGTGGAAACTTAACAGTGGACTTCAAGCAACTTGGGCTATGAGCTTCTCCACCCTTCCTCCAGACTCTAGGACCTTGGTTTCCAAATGAAATACAAAACTTGCTCTCATCTGAAAAGAGGACTTTGGACCACTGGGCAACAGTCCAGTTCTTCTTCTCCTTAGCCCAGGTAAGACGCCTTTGACGTTGTCTGTGGTTCAGGAGTGGCTTAACAAGAGGAATACCACAACTGTAGCCAAATTCCTTGACATGTCTGTGTGTGGTGGCTCTTGATGCCTTGACCCCAGCCTCAGTCCATTCCTTGTGAAGTTCACCCAACTTCTTGAATCGATTTTGCTTGACAATCATAAGGCTGCGGTTCTCTCGGTTGGTTGTGCATCTTTTTCTTCCACACTTTTACCTTCCACTCAACTTTCTGTTAACATGCTTGGATACAGCACTCTGTGAACAGCCAGCTTCTTTGGCAATGAATGTTTGTGGCTTACCCTCCTTGTGAAGGGTGTTAATGATTGTCTTCTGGACAACTGTCAGATCAGCAGTCTTCCCCATGATTGTGTAGCCTAGTGAACCAAACTGAGAGACCATTTTGAAGGCTCAGGAAACCTTTGCAGGTGTTTTGAGTTGATTAGCTGATTGGCATGTCACCATATTCTAATTTTTTGAGATAGTGAATTGGTGGGTTTTTGTTAAATGTGAGCTAAAATCATCACAATTAAAAGAACCAAAGACTTAAACTACTTCAGTCTGTGTGCACTGAATTTATTTAATACACGAGTTTCACAATTTGAGTTGAATTACTGAAATAAATGAACTTTTCCACGACATTCTAATTTATTGAGATGCACCTGTATATATATATATATATATGGTGGTATTTTTACCAGCTGAGAACAAACAAAGAGCTAATAAAATGTGTAAAGGAGTCAAAACAGCATCAGGAATTCCTCCGTTGCACACATAAATGAAGATATGCTGTAAGGACGGCTGACAGCGGTTCCGACACCTGTACTGAACTGTAATGGGCAACATAGCTCCTATGATGAGAAGAACCAGGTATGTTTGAGGTCAGTATTACTTCCTATTATTGGTCCGTTTAGACATCTTTGGTCCATGCTGCATTCATATATCAGTCGAACCGCACCAGAGTTTGTTTGGAAGCGGACCGAGACCCACTATTCAGGGGGTCTCGGTCTGCTTGTTTGGGGCACACCAAGGTTCGGATGGCAGCATTCACACTTGTTCAAATGAACTGCACTAACAGAGCAATCGTACCAGAGTTCGTTTTAATCAAACCAAACCTGCCAAGTGTGAACACACCCTTAATGATTTGTAATGACACATTAGGTTCATATGTAGACTAACATTATATCTGTGCTTTCTTAAACATATTTAAGTGCTTATATGCAATGTTATGATGGGCTGACTGTTTGTTCATGCATTTATTTGCTTAAGTGCAGTGCAGCAGTAGGTCTACAATGTGTTTAATACAACTACTAATAATAATTTATTTGCAAAGTACTAGATAGGGTTTAAAAAGTGCTTTAGGTATACAGGAAATAGACAGTCATACTGTAGCAGATTTGTCTGTCTGTCCGTTTGTCCTTCCGTCCATCCATCCATCCATCTATCTATCTACCTGTCCGTCCGAGTCCTAGTGCTTAAAGCTTCTGCAGTTGGAAGTGTGCTGCTTTAGTGAAGTTTGGACCACAGAACTCTGCTGTTTGGAGTCACAGAGCTTTACATGGCAGATATGGTGAAGACTGTGAAGGGGAGATGTTGCTGCAAAAGCTGAAAGGAGATATGGAGAGAGGGGGGCTATCGGCCTAGGGCGGGCAGTACTGGCTGGCAGAATGCTGGGTACGGAAGGCCATGAGGTGCAGTGCTGGCAGCCTGAGTACAGCAATTCCAGAGCCCAGTGCCTCAGCTTAGAGAGAATATTGACAGCCTCACAGAGGAGCAGGTGACATGAGTCAGTGACAGGCTGTAAAAGGACTGATGTTTGTGTGAGTTAATGTGTGTGTGTAATATCAAAGCCAAGTGAAGCCAGGGGAAAGTCTATGGTTTTTCAGTCTGTGTGCTGTGAATTTAAACTAATGGCAAACTGCAAGCTGTACATGCAAAACCTTCCCGATGAAGCTGTCACTGAAGAGAACAGACAGTGTGTGGTTATGGAAGCATCAAATTGGTAATGACTCTGAAAATATTTGAACATCACTGATTAAATGCATAATTGAATTTGTGTCATTTCAAAAGTGCTCTCTGTTATTGCGGTTCTTTTATTTTAAGTGGGTATAATAAATACATCATAACATCACGTATTAATACTTTACTGCATTTGCAGGGGAGATAATTTTTTTCATTTTTTTTTTCCATTCTTTTAATAAAGCTGATCTGGCATCATAAATTACAGAATGTGCTTGATTTCTCCAGCTAGTGTATCTTATTATTTTTTTCATCAGTGCCACTAGTCCTGATGATCAGGAATGGGACACACTGTGCCAGGCAGGCAGCAAGAGAAAGCCTATGGACTCTTCACATATCTGCAGTTCCCTATCTGTCACTCACTCGACATTGTGTCGATGTAGTGACACTAGGGGTCACTCTTGGGAGCCCGAGACACCTCTGGTCTTTGATAAAAGGCCAATGAAAATTGGCTTGTGGTATTTGCATGCCACTCCCCCAGACATACGGGTATAAAAGGAGCTGGTATGCAACCACTCATTCAGATTTTGTCTTCGGAGCCAAACGGTCATGCTCATTGAGCTGAATTCTACTGTTCGTTCACCTCTGCTGGATCTGATGGCGCATTTCAGCGGCTTCTCCCTCCTCTGCACTGGTGCACTGCAGAGAACGCCCCTGGGCGCTTCGGCAGAAAACAAGAGAGTATATTTTCTGAAAGAGCTTTTTTCCTCTAAAAAAATATATATTTCTCTAAAAGAGCGGCACACACGGAACGTCTTTTTAAAGATGACTTTCCAATTGTGTGTTATTCCTGGTTGCGGTTGTTATCTCTCAACTTCGGATGGTCATGATTGCTGTCTTTCGTGTCTGGGCGCGACCCACACGAAGGCAGTGTTTGTGGATGGTTCATTTTCTCATTGCGAGAACATGACCATGGCCATGTTGCGGTCGCGGCCTCTGTCCTTCTACCTACGGGTTTGAGGCCAGTGCTGGGGGCGATTTGGGGACCCCAATGGGATCGTCTCTGCCGGGAATCACCACGCGGACCTCCCATTCCCCAGTATGCTCATCTGCCCCAATTGGGCTTCCGGATGAGTTTGCTGGCTTGTCTCACGGCGAGTCTGGCTTCTTGTTCGGAGCCCGCGAAGATGATGAGCTCTCGAGTGCAGCATCGGAGAGCGGGCTTGTCCAGTCGGACACAGAAGCCTCAGCTGGGCTTCCCACTTCAGGGACGATTGCCCAGTCACAGGCCGATGCCGAAATGACAGAAATGCTTTCCCGGGCGGCCGCGAGTGTCGGGTTAGAGTGGAACCCTCCGCTCTCCCCTGAACCCTCGCGGCTTGATGATTGGTTCCTGGGCTCACGGTGCCGCTCAAAGCAGCCACGCCCCGCTCCAGTGCCATTCTTCCCGGAAGTGCACGAGGAGCTGACGAAATCGTGGGAGGCACCTTTTACTGCCAGGCACATGATTCCGCAGTTCCCCCGCTCTCACTACCCTCGATGGCGGGGCGGCCAGAGGCTATATGGTGATTCCCCTGGTGGATAAGTTGCTCGCGGTGCACCCATGCCCGCAGAGCGCCGCCACCTGGCGCGGACGCCCTAACATCCCGTCCAAGCCCTGTAGGCTCACGTCGTCCCTGACGGCTAAAGCCTACAGCACTACTGGACAAGCCGCCTCTGCCCTGCATGCCATGGCTCTCCTGCATGTCCACCAAGCCAAGGCGTTGAAAGAACTGCACGAGGTTAGTTCCGCCCCAGATTTGATTCAGGATCTGCGCTTGGCTACCGACCTCGCTCTCCGAGCAACAAAGGTCACGGCGCTTTCTCTTTGTCAGACGATGGCCTTGCTGCCCCCATGTCCCAGGCTGGCCTATTTGGCGACACCATCGAGGACTTTGCCCAGCAGTTCTCAGCGGTGAAGCAGCAGACGGAGGCAATCCGGCACATCCTGACCCGGCGCAGCTCAAGATCCCGCACCCCCTGGCGCCATGGGACACATCGCATGGTCATCACGCCGGTCTGTCACCATCTTTTCAGCCCTTGGACCGACCTCTCATTCTACGGGCAGGTGTTCCTTTAGAACTGGTCTCCAGGCGCATCATGGTCACGACAGATGCCTCCAAAATGGGCTGGGGTGCTGTTTGCAATGGGCACGCAGCCGCCGGCATCTGGACGGCTCCGCGACTGCATTGTCACATCAACTGCCTCGAGTTGTTGGCAATTCTGCTCATCCTGCGGAGGTTCCGGCCGTTGATCCAGGGCAAGCACGTGTTAGTTCGGACAGACAACACGGCAACGGTAGCATACATCAACCGTCAAGGCGGTCTGTGCTCTCGTTGTATGTCACTACTCACCCGCCGTCTCCTCCTTTGGAGTCAGCAGCACTTCAAGTCGCTGGGAGCCACTCAAATCCCGGGCAACCTCAACACTACAGCAGATGCGCTGTCACAGCAGGTTACCCTCAGGGGAGAGTGGAGACTCCACCCTCAGGTGGTCCAGCTGATTTGGAGTCGATTCGGACGGGCACAGGTGGACCTGTTCGCCTCCCAAAAATCCTCCCACTGCCCGCTCTGGTACGCACTCACCGAGGCTCCCTTCAGCATAGACGTGCTGGCACACAGCTGGCCCCCTGGCCTACGCAAATATGCGTTTCCCCCAGTGAGCCTACTTGCACAGACCCTGTGCAAGTTCAGGGAGGAGGAGCAGGTCGTCCTGGTAGCACCCTACTGGCCCACCCAGACCTGGTTCTCGGACCTCATGCTCCTCATGACAGCTCCCCCCTGGCGAATTCCCCTGAGGAAGGACCTTCTTTCTTAGGGATGGGGCACCCTCTGGTGCGGTGTTAGACACGATCACTCAGGCTTGGGCCCCCTCTACGAGGCGCCTGTATGCCTTTAAGTGGCGTCTGTTCGCTAAGTGGTGTTCTTCCTGACGGGAAGACCCCCAGAGATGTGCATTCGGATCAGTGCTTTCCTTCCTGCAGGAGAGGTTGGAAGGGAGGCTGTCCCCTTCCACCTTGAAGGTGTACATTGCTGCCATAGCAGTGCACTACAACGCAGTCGACGGTAAGTCCTTAGGGAAGCACGACCTGATCATCAGGTTCCTAAGACGTGCCAGGAGGCTGAATCCCTCCAGACTGCGCCTCGTTCTACAGAGAGCCCCCTTTGAGCCTTTGCAGTCAGCTGAGCTTAAGGCACTCTCCTAGAAGACCTCCTGCCCTCCTACCCTCCCATCAAGAGGGTAGGAGACCTGCAAGCGTTATATGTCAGCAAAACGTGCCTGGAGTTTGGTCTGGGCTACTCTCACATGATCCTGAGACCCCAACCGGGCTATGTGCCCAAGGTTCCCACCTCCCCTTTTAGGGACAAGTGGTGAACCTGCAAGCGCTGCCCCAGGAGGAGGCACACCCAGCCCTGTCATTGCTGCATCCGGTGCGCGCTTTACGCATCTATTTGGATCGCACGCAGAGCTTTAGAATCTCTGAGCAGCTCTTTGTCTGCTTTGGTGCACAGTGGAAAGGAAGCACTGTCTCCAAGCAGAGGATCGCCCACTGGCTCATCGACGCCATAACTATGGCATGTCATGCCCAGGACATGCCGCCCCCGGTAGGGTTACGAGCCCATTCTACCAGGGGTGTAGCAGCTTCCTGGGCCCTGGCCAGGGGTGCCTCTCTAACAGACATTTGCAGAGCAGCAGGCTGGGAAACACCCAACACCTTTGCAAGGTTCTTCAACCTCCGTGTGGAACCGGTTTCGTCCCAGGTAGTGGCACGCAACACAAGCGGATAAGCCCGGGATAGCCGGCCGGGTGTATCGCTTGCACATAGCGCCTTCCACCTCCTTTTGAGCTGAAGACGTGCGCCATTAATTCCCAGTAGTGCTCACAAACTTTGTTCCCTGGTTGACTTCCTACGAGCCCTGTGGCAGTTGAGTTTTCGGAGAGATTTGCTGCCGGCCCAGTACACGTGCTAACTAAGAGTCCTGTTCTGGGGTAGGTGCTCCGCATGTGGCAGTTCCCAGTAAGGCTAACCCCATGCGATATGTATCTTCCGCTAATTCATTTCCCTGTTGGCAAACTGCGTCTTCCTTGGGCAGAGCCCCTCTGCCCTAGTCTCCATGTTTGTAGTAACTGCTCCCCCATTGGGCAGGATCTACCTTGAAGATGGAGTGGTGGTGGCATAGTGGGCTAAAGTACATAACTGGTAATCAGTCCCCACAGCCACCACCATTGTGTCCTTGAGCAAGGCACTTAACTCCAGGTTGCTCCAGGGGAATTGTCCCTGTAATAAGTGCACTGTAATTCACTTTGGATAAATGCGTCTGCCAAATGCATAAATTTAAATGTAAATGTAAGACTCTCCACATGGTTGGGAAGACCATGTGACATATCCTTCCACTTAAATATCCCCACCACTCTTTGGGCAAGGTGTGGTCTCCACTGTGTCTTCCCCTTGGGAGGGACACCCCCCAATTAGACCTGGTGGCCCAGTCGGATAATCCCCCTTCTTTTTTCGGGGAGTGGAAAAAAGAGAAGGGGAAAAGAGGCCACGACTGGGTTAAGCCTGTCTCTATCTCTTGGGTAGTCGACTTGTCCCCAAAAGGGCCGTTCGACACTCATAACTATATTGGGGGAGGTTACGTGTCGACCTGGTATGCTGGCTATGAGGCACACAGTAGTAGGCCCACCACACAGCACCAGTTCACGTAACACAGTTCAGCCAATTGTGGCGTTTCGTATAGGGACCCCTAGTGTCACTACATCGACACAACGTCGAGTGAGTGACAGATAGGGAACATCATGGTTACTTGTGTAACCTCCGTTCCCTGATGGAGGGAACGAGACGTTGTGTCCCTCCTGCCACAACGCTGAACTACCCGCTGAAATGGCCGGACCTTATAGCGGCTCCTCAACATAAAACCTGAATGAGTGGTTGCATACCAGCTCCTTTTATACCCGTATGTCCGGGGGAGTGGCATGCAAATACCACTCGCCAATTTTCATTGGCCTTTTATCAAAGACCAGAGGTGTCTCGGGCTCCCAAGAGTGACCCCTAGTGTCACTACATCGACACAACATCTCGTTTCCTCCATCAGGGAACGGAGGTTACACAAGTAACCATGATGACTTCTCTCCTGATCACTAGACATGCCACATATCAGAAGCCTCATACATCAGCTGGCATGCAAAAAAGCACTTCACATGGACTAAATAATACATCAGCATGCATTTGAGCCAGGGCTGCTGTCCCATGGGTTTGAGTTTTGGGCACTAAATGTCAGTCGGCTTGGCTATGGTGCAATGATGTCACATTCTTCTTGGTGTCCTGTGGTGGGACTGTTATGGGGTCTAAATGCACGGAAAATCCGACAGTGAACATGCACTGTTTAGGCATAATTAGGGCACAAACATACACAAATGTTTGTTTACAGTGAGACTGTCACACTTAAGTTTTGTCTGTGAGTGAGTTTGAGCCACAAACATCTTACTAACATGGTTAAACAATACCATCTTGAACTCTGAGATTATAATCTAAAGTGATTTAGAATTTATATTCAAATTAATGTAGTCTTTATTAGCATGTTGATTTATTAAGTTTATCTTGTGAACTAAAAATGCAAAAGGTTGCATTTGACATACGGTGGGTTTCAAAGGTCTCCACATTGAAAATAAAGCATTTAAAATTCAATTTAAACCTGTAAATAAACAGAAAGGGAAAACATAAAACAAAGAACCATTAAGTAAATAGATCAGATATTTAAGATTCTGAACTGTTTCAAGGCCACTAATCAAAAAGCAAATAAGCATTGTGACACTGACCATGTTAACTAAAAAAAAAAAAAAAAAAAAAAAACAACAACAACAACAAAAAAAAAAACACCCAGTGTTGGGTCACACCCTCCAAAAAGAGGCTTTTGCATGTATCAATTGCCAGATGCACACTCACTTACAATACGGCTCTCACTAAATAATACTATTTTAGTTTTATTCAATATAATATGGTATTTCTTCATACATATATTTATTTATAGGATTATACAATATCATTATAAAATCTCTGCTTTTTATCAAGTGTAAGAGTAGTTGATGGAAATACCCGTGTATGACACTTTTCTCGTAAACTCATACAGTAATTCACAAAGAAGAAAATACAATATTATGTGCACTTCAAGCCATTGCAAAACTGATGTATACTAAAACGTAATCTGAATTTCAAACCGTAAATATTGTGACCATGTTAAAGTTGCACTTTTCTTCCGTGCAGCCTCCGAGACACGGAGGCTGCACGGAAGAGGACCAGTGCTAACTGCTCGTTTCGCAGAAGCCAGACAGGTTTGGCAAACTGGTGCGCACTGGCTGGCCTACTTCAATCAAGCGCTGGATAGAACCACCACTTAAAATATTTGCAATATTTCTCCAGTTAAAACAATGTTTAAAACATTAAATAATGCCATAATTTGGGCAGACATTGTTAGTAGACTTTTTTCTTCTTCTAAAAGTTATAGGAGTTCTATGGTCATCAGTATGTCATCAGTTATAATGTCATACTCTAAAATAACAGAATAAAACTTTTTTTTCATGATTAATAATTTAATTTCACATTAATGTGTGTCATTAATGGGTGTTTTATGTATTTCTGTTCTCAAAGTCTCTTTTTTGCCACAATGATAGCATTATGCACAGCACAAATCAAGTAAATACCTGCCTTTTATTCGTATTAATTTGCTATCGCAGTTTCTGTTTCTGAAATTAGTTTAAGGCTTGATAATTAATTTTGCAGGTGAAATTTGATTAATTTGTATCAACCTTCATTATCCACATTTGGAAGCATGCTTCTAAATTGCATATTAATTTTGGGGAAACATGCAAAAAAGGCCTTGACGCAATCCTTTTAAGTTTGCACATACACGCAAACCTTTAGTAAATCAGGGCCATAGACTTTTAAGTAGGTTAAGTTCCCTTTCATAGGACTCAAGCTGCGTAATCGCATTGGGACACGCCCTGAACCCTTGTACAATATCGCCAATTTATGGGCTGGTGGTGCTTAAGCGATGCCCCTTAGGGAGCTACTTCATAAAAGCGCTCGCTTTGGCATCATCGAGCCAGATTTTCTGTTCTTCAGTATACGATTTTGTCTAAGCCCGTGTTTGTTCCAATGACTCACGTCGAAGCGACGACTATTAATCCTCCCTTTTGAGTGGTGAACATGTAAGGACATTGTTTATACAGCGTAGATTTCAGAACAATTTTAATGTGTTTTTTTCCAAACATTACAAGGGTCCGACAGGGACAGCTGCACTTTTCAAGGCTTGCAATTTCTCACCACGAGGCGTTATCCCCACTTGTTCCAGTTCCACTGCCTCCAGATTTGGAGCTCAGTGTGTGGGAGCAGTTTGGAATTTCAGCTTTGTGTCTGAGAAGTTTGGAGTGCGAACGGACATTAGGTTCTTCCTGAGCAAAAGCACAAGTCTCGTCGGACATGCTCTGATGCCTAGCTCGGCGGCCATTTTCTGTTGAACAATGAGGGGACTGGAATAAGAGAATATTCTCCAACGGAGTGATGGCGAACCAACGTGCGGAGTACTTCGTCGGTACCATTATTCTTTCAGGATTCTATCAAGAGATGCGAGGTATTTCAAATAATTTATCTTATCTTTCGCCTTTTCGTGGACCACGCAGGCATTCTGGTGAGACAAGAGATGCGCACTGCTATCTCTGCTCGATTTTTTGGTGGCGGCATGAATGTCGCTCTTTTCAGTCAGCTGTTGGATCTACACGTGATGGACCAAGTGCATTGCATTAAGGAATGACTTTGACCTAATACCAGCTCTGTTTGGAACTTCCCTCTTGTTTTCCCCCTGGGGATCACGCTGGGGAACAATTTTTTCAACCAATGCTTTTGTTCGCGAGGGTGTTTCTCTCTGTTCGGGTACTACATGTTGTTCCCCCATTATATGCTTATATAGGTTTAGTGTCTAACCCGTTTTTCAGTACACCAATTTAGCTCAGCTTCCCCTGTAATTTACACTGGCGAACGAATATTGAATATTTTCAGCTTGAGTTTGGCCTCTGTCTCCATGACCAAGGGTCTCGGGGCACAGGTAATATAAATCAATGTACTATATAAATAGGTCTACACATGAGCCTACGGGCTTGCTGTGTAACAGAGCATGAGCCCCCATTCAGTCAATGAAATTGGACCATATAAACGTATCCTTTTCTCTCCTGTTTTGCCCTTTGGTCAGTATCGGAATAAGTTCATTGTTGTACATGCCTCGGACGTCCGTCAACCAGAATACTCTTCGATTTTCCCCTGCAGCTTGCTGGGGAGTGAACATAAAATAAAAAAATATACGCTTCCTGAATTCAGCCTCTGTCTCCATGTGTCTCGAGATATGCATAAAAGAATCTGATGTTAATTGAGCACAAGTGTACACAATTCCCCTCCATGTTCGCACATTCCTCCCCATTCTATGCTAGGGAAGATGGTTTATATTGCATCCATCTGCTGTAAATATATCCTGAGTGACCGTTTTATATAACTGCCTGATCGAATTCGGCCTCTGTCTCCATGACCAAAGGTTTCGAGACATGCATAACAGAATTCGATGTTCATCGGGTACAAGTGTACACAAAAACACACAGCGAACATAAGCACCACAAGTTGTCCCCCCATAATGAATGCTGGGGCCGTTGTGGCAAAGCAGTTTTCTCAAATAAACATTCCTCCCAATGTTCATACACCTTTCCCCATTCAAATACCAGGGAAAAGGTTTATTCTGTCAGCGTCCCTGCTGTAGATACATTTCAGGGCACCCACCATTTATGCCTAAATACAATAAAGGCAAAAACATTATCAAATTCCCTTCAACCAGCCGGCAAAAGTAAGCCAAGCGCGCCATCTAGTGGTTACAGGTCGCACTGCAGGCAAGAGCCATGCATTAATCCCTCTGTCTGCCCATCTGTCGGCTTGGCAGAAACTGTAGTGCATTTCGAACTGGGTACTTCGAATGATAAAGCATGGTTATGTAATTCAGTTCAGGCGGGCTCAGCCGGTGTTCAATGGGGTTGTTCCGACAGACGTTTCTATTCGTGAAGCCTTGTTTTAGATTCAGGAAATTCACTCTCTCTTAGAAAAAGGGGCAATATAGGAGATTCCCCCTTCTCAGAGAGAATGCGGCTTTTACAGCCGTTATTTTCTGGTCCCAAAAAAAGATGGCAGATTGTGTCCCATTCTGTATCTTGAAAAGTTTGAATTTCACTCTAATGAAATGTAAATTCAGAATGCTGACACAGAAATAAATAATATCACAAGTGCAGCCGGGGGACTGGTTTGTGACAATAGATTTGAAGGACGTTTATTTCCATATTCAGATTGCACTGAAGCACAGGCGCTTTCTCAGATTCACTTGCGGGGGCAAGCGTATCAATTTTGCGTCCTTCCATTCGGACTTGCACTGGCACCACACACTTTCACAAAATGCATGGATGCAGCTTTGACACGTTTGAAGCTTCAAAGCATCTGCGTTTTGAATTATCTTGAGGATTGGTTGGTGTTTGCCCACTCAGAGACTTTGGCTGCCCAACAGTGAGATGTCATTCTCAGCCATTTGATCTAGGGCTGTGTGTAACATAGACAAGCGTGTCCTGTTGCCAGGGCAACATAATCTGTTTCTAGGGGTGTAGCTGGATTCATGAGTGATGCAGGCGCATCTGTCTCCAGTTTGCGTTCTGTCATTTTACCAGTGTCTAGTGATGTTCAGAGTGGATACGTTCTCCCTGCGATAACATTTCACAGGCTTTTGGGGCTCATGATCATGGCTTCCGCTATCATTCCCCCAGGCATGTTGCATGTGAGACCTTTTCAGTGCTGAATGAACTCCACAGAGGGACTTCAACCACTGATGCATGCGTTCTGTCTCTTCAAAGTGGCGCATGGTTGCTACCGAACTCTGTTACCATGGAAACGGACCTGCCTTTTGATGTCGAGCATTCCGTTGGGACAGGTGTGTCGATGCAAAGTTATAATGACATCCTCCTCCTCCGCGGGTTGGGGTGCTGTATACGAGGGTCGTCCAGCCTATGGGATTTGGACGGGCAAGTGGAAATATTTGCACATAAACTGTCTGGAGATGGTCACGGTTCTTCTGGCATTAAAGATTTTTCTTCCGGAGATTCAGGGCAGCATTGTCCTCATCTGGTCTCTCTCCTAGATGAAATGCCATGGGATATTCCAGTCAGAACAGACAAGTTGTCTCAGGCTCAGGGCAGTATTTGGCACCCCCGGCCAGACTTGTGGAAGTTATGGGTATGGTCCTGTAGAGCCGAGGAGGGCGGGGCCGGGCTGGAATGAGACACACCCGGTCCCCAATCAGTCTGATGGGGTGTGCGAGGGATAAAGGCGGCCGGGGACGACAGTTCGAGAGAGAGAGAATGACAGACAGCTGTACTGTGTGGTTTTTGGTTGTGTGTTTGTTTAAGTTGTTTATTAAATTATTATTTAAGTTGTCAAGCTGGTTCTCGCCTCCTCCTTTCCACTGAACCCCCTTACAGGCCCCTTAAAGGTTCGCTCTTTTGAATGATGGGTTATCCCCCATTGTGGTTGATACCATTCTGAATGCTGTAGCTCCATCAACTAAGAAGTTTTATATGTTCAAGTGGCGTATTGTTGCTTCTTGGTGTACAGCGCGAGGTGAAAATCCAGTTCACTGCCCTGTCAGTACAGTGCTGTTTTTTTGCAAGAGCGTTATGGAGTTGGGGTTTCCCCGGAAATGCTTAAAGTCTATGTTGCCACTATAGCGGCTGAGCATGCGCTTTTCAATGGAGTCTCTGTCTGTAAACATTCTCTTGTATCTCATTTTATGCACAGGGTATGCAGGCTTAGACCTTTTTGTCCTGTCCGTGTTCACTTATGGGATTTATTTGTTGTTTTAGAGGTGCTCTTGGGTGCTCTGTTTGAGCCCTTGGCAACAGTCGCTGATAAGTTTCTGACTCTTAAAATGGCCCTGCTAGTAGCATTGGCATTGTTTAAAAGAATGGGTGATTTGCATGCCCTGTCAATCAATCCTTTATGTATGGATTTTGTGCCAGTGTGTTTAAGAGTGGTGTTAGGACCTCATTTGGGCTATTTTCCCAAGGTCGTTTCTACATCATTTAGCTCGCAGACTACTAATTTTCAGGCTTTTATCCTCCCCCATTTTAGTTGAAGGTGCATGAAAGTTTGCATATGCTTTGCTCAGTTCGGGCACTATGAGTTTATGTTGAACGTACTAGCCAGTAGTGTAAGTCAGAGCAGTTGTTTGTGTGCTTTGGTGGCCGGAACAGGGTTATTTTGGTGTCCAAGCAAAGACTGTCTCATTGGCTTTCTGATGCAGTTTCAAGTGCTTACGAAGCACGTGGGTCACCGTCGCCTTGGGGTATTCGAGCCCATTCTATGAGTAGCATGGCATCCACACGGGCTTTGGCTAGAGGTGTGTCCTTCGAGGACATTTGTATGGTGGCAGGGTGGTCCTCTCCTCATATATTTGTTAGATTTTATAATCTGGATGAGGGCTTGAATCCTGCTTCCCAGGTTCTATCTAATGGAACAGGAGTAAACTCATAATTTTCTTTGTTTTATTCAGACACTTTAGCTCACTTATGCGCCGCTATATTCTTGCCACAAGGGCATAGACAGTTGGCAGCTACTGTTCGGATGGTGTGAATGTATATCGTTCCCAATGCAATTACGCAGCGTCTCGTTCCCACTCAGGGAACCAGGGTTAGGTTTCACGTAACCAAAATTGTGTATTTTGTATTGTTTTCCAGTAGAAATACAGTATCTAAACATTCTTAAAACATGAAGATATTATGTCTTGTTTTGAATGAAATCTAACACAATTTTGTAAAGTTAATGCTTATAACAAGAAAAGTATAATTTTTTTTTTTTTTTTTTTTTTTTTGCAGTGTACCTTTAAGTACATCTTGGATTACACATATGTACAGTAGGTCTGGGTTTGTGTGACATCTAAAGGGCATGCAACCCCTAACGAGTCATTGTAAGTTATAAATGTAAGTGGATGACTTGCATGCTTCATGAACAAGTGGAAAAATAGACGTTATTTTGAATTTGATGAGTGGAAATACAAAAACCATTTCTGTGACAAGTGTTTTTTAGAGCAAATTAAAGTAATGTTATGTGATTACCTTTTTGATGATGTAATCAACAAGGTTATCTCATTACAATTGTAGAGAACAAATTATTCATTTGTGGATTACATGTTTTGAGTAATTTACCCAACTCTGACAAAAGGTCAGAATTAATTTCCCCCTTTAAAGCACACAAGATGCTCTTTAAAATTTTCTCAAATCATACTGATACAATGATCATCAGATTTTGCACAAACTTGTGGAGTCCATGTCAACTCGAACGCACATTGTCCCTTAAGCAAAAGGGGAAAAAAACAAACACTGAAATTCATGTTAGTTTTTCAGTGTTATATACAAATTGTTCTATAAATAAATAAACAAATAAATAAACAAATGAATGAATGAATAAATAAGTAAATAAGTAAATAAATAAAAATAAATAAATAGGAAAAGGCAAAATAGAAGCATTTTCACAAGTGGACTTTTGAACCCCACTGCATGATAATATAAAATAATTTCATAATTACAATAAAAATATTGGCAAAATGCAATAGTCTAAAATGAAAAGTGAGGAGAAAATGTAAAGATAATTATACTTACATAATTGCACTGAAAAATGTAACAGCCATGACAAAGTGTGCATCTAACATCTGACTCTTTACCCTGACACTAATTTACTCTTTCTGAGGTCAACGATCCAACACCGCTCTCACACACACCCACCATTCAGCGCTGTGTGTTGAGGGCAACCCCTTTGGGCCAGAGCTCCTCTTGTTCCTAAATGTTCTAACTGCTGCATTTACATCCACCCTGTCTCTATGACCCAGCATTCATCAGTCCTGACCTCCATGAATATATTTACACAAACAAATGACTAATACATAGAAGACTCAGTACCGGCGCTCCCTATATGCATATTATGCAGTCTGCGTAGGGCATCAACTCCCTAGGGGGGCACCAGAAACTCCACCGGCTGCCCTTACTCGCACGTTTTACATTATTGAAGGACCTGGTAGCAGTCCCGGAACACAGACGATAGCCTCGCGCGATAACCAATGATCCCGGAGTTCTGCATAGGTCATCAATTTGGCCAGCGGCGGCTTTGCTGAGACTAAAGCACATTTGTGTAGCTTTTGGGACACAAATTCTTCGTTCAAGGGAAAAGTAAATTCTAAACAGCCGAGCAATGGTATACTGTTTCCGAACATTCAGACACCCACCACACCGATGTGGGAGGCATTTTTAAGTACATTTAAATATGAGGACGCTACATGTAAAACCTTAAAAATCTATTATCAGTGACTTTATGCCTCATTCTGAGTATAATTCACATGAGGTCAATAAAAGAAGCTGTTTTAACCACTCGATGAATATTTAAAGTAATATATATGCAGTAGAACATTTTTAATTTGTCTTGTTTATATTATGAATTCATGACGCTAATGCGCTAACATGCTACACTCGGCCATAATATGCATCGGTTACACTCTGTTATTGTAATTTATTATGACAATGATACAATTGCAAAGATGAGTGTATAAAAGTGTTAATGTGCAAAGATAAAACAATGATGATAGAAGCATATCTTACTATAGACAGATGTGTGAATGGCTTTTGCTGCAGATGGCACATGAATGAATGGACACGAGAGTATCTGAGAAGATTTGAGTCCTTTAGTAGACTAAAAAAAAAAACACATGACTTGGTCTTGGAAAATGTATCTAGGTGAACGATCGTACAGATGTAGGTACATTTGCAGCAGCTTGCTAATAACTCTGCACATCGATGTGTTCATGTAGACTGATTTTTACTCACTGAACAGGGTAAACAAAATTAGCCATCAGCCTCAAGGTAGGAGGAGATCCAGGTCACACCTACCGATGACGTGGACCAATGCAGTAAGAAGGTATTTAGCAGTCGATAAGAATTTTTTCTAAAAGTTAGCCCCAGTGAGCTGTAACGAACCAACGAAAGGAACGCAAAACACCTTCATTTTGGCCAGATTTTGTTCTAAATGATGTCACACCAGTTAAATAATTTAGTTAGCTTTTGTTGTTGCTCAGAATAGCAGATACACAGAAATAAGGAGAGGCACAGAAGGGCAACTGTTTTACCTGAACTGAAAGAAAGAAACTTGCTTTTTTATTTGCAAATAGATGATTTGTTCAGCTTCTGTTTAGTCTCCATGATTATTTGAGTCTCAGCAAAATATGTATATTATATAATTGCATTACATAAATCATTCATTCCATCCATCAATCCATCCATCCATTTTCCTCCACTTATCCGGGTCCAGATCCTGGTGGTAGCAGACTCAGCAAGAGGCCACATCCTCTTCCTGGGGGATCCCAAGGTGTTCCCAGGCCAGTTGAGAAACACTCCCTCCAGCATGTTCTGGGTCTGCCCCTGGGTCTCTTCTCAGTTGGACATGCCCAGAACACCTCCCTAGCAAGGCACCCAGGAGGCTCCTTTGAACTGGCTCATTTCAATGCGGAGGAACAGCAGCTCTACTCCGAGCCTCTCCCGGATGTCTTAGCTTCGCACCCTATCTCTTAGGGTAAGCCCAGCCACCCTGCGAAGAAAGCTCATTTTGGTCGCTTATATCTGCGACCTTGTTCTTTTGGTCACTACCCTAAGCTCATGACCATAGGTGAGGGCAGGAACATAGATTGACTGGTAAATTGAGAGCTTCGCCTGCAGAATCAGCTCCCTCTTCACCACCACGGTCCGGTACAACAACCGCATTACTGCCGCTGCTGCATGGATCCGCCTGTCAATATCATGCTCCCGAGATACTTGAACTCCTCCACTTGTTGAAGTAGCTCACTCCTTACCCAGAGGAGACAATCAACCCTTTTCTGACAGAGAACAATGGCCTCAGATTTGGAGGTGCTGACCCTCATCCAAGAAGCGATCTGTCTACAGGACTCTGCAGTTGCGTGTAAGTGTGTTTATTATATTGTTTTACTTTATTGTAGAGTGGTATTCTTTGCTAGACTTGTGCTGTTTGTTTACTGTCTTGAACTTGAGCGTCGATTAAACGTGTGTTGGTGTGTGTGTGCTATATTGTTTTGACTTGTCCCAGGGTATTCACTGCTAGATTTAGAGTTGGTTATCCAGTGTGTGTAAAACTTAATTTTCTTAATAATCTTAATTTTTTTATTGTCTATAAACAGTGCTTCACTTGTTTTAGAGTATTATTTATTGCTAAAGTGCAGCATAATTTATTTGAGGAGTATGGAAGTCGCGTTTGTTCCCGCGCTTGTTACCTCGCGCGACCCTTAGTTTCAGTTGACCATGTGACAAGCTTTGTTGTGCTAAGTAGCATTTAGGCGTGTCCAGCTCCAGGTAAGATAGTCATTCTGGAGAAGTGATCTATCTACAGGAGCCGGCAGTTGCGTGTAAGTGTGTTTATTTCATTGTTTTACTTTGTTGTAGAGTGGTATTCATTACTAGACTTATGCTGTTTGTTTACTGTCTTGAACTTGCATTGCTTAAACATGTGTTGGTGTGTGTGTGCTATATTGTTTTGACTTGTCCCAGGATATTCACTGCTAGATTTAGAGTTGGTTATCCAGTGTGTGTAAAACTGTCGTTGTTTTTTCAGTGTCTATAAACAGTGCTTCACTTGTTTTAGAGTATTATTTATTGCTAAAGTGCAGCATAATTTATTTGCGGTGTACAGAAGTCGCGTTTGTTCCCGTGCTTGTCACCTCGTGTGACCCTTAGTATCGGTTGACCACGTGACTATCTTTGTTGTGCTAAGTAGCATTAAGGCGTGTCCTGCTTTTTTCCACTGAACGGCTCGTTAACATTGTGTATAAATTTGACGTGAATGCTGATGCGGCAGCGGAAATGGTAGCCCTCGTGTAAAGCCCTCCTCGTGTGAAGACCTACTTGTGTAAAGACCAGCGAGTCTACCTGTGCTAGTCCACTGAGCAAGGACACTGACAAGGCTCCACTCACCACAGCACTTAAGTATCTTTTAATTTTATCTCTTTTCTTATTTTCCTTGTACATACTTACATGTCTACTTCACAAATAACATATGCCTTCAAGCACATCCCTGTTATCTATTACAGATCGTTTACACGATATAGATGCAAGACAAACGCAACCCACACAACCTACGGCCACTTTGCACTTCAGCACCTGCTCCACTCTCTTTCTCTGTGGGACTCTGGAACTGCCAGTCAGCTGTGAACAAAGCTGACTTCATTCCAGCCTTTGCCACACAGTCCACCCACAGCATCCTGGCACTGACAGAAACACGGATATGTCCAGATGATACAGCAACACCTGCTGCTCTCTCCAACAACTGGACTTTTTCAGTACACTCTTCTCTATGTAACAATACTACTTTTGAATTCCATGCTATTAATACAATGCAACCCACAAAAATACAGGTTGTTGTCATTTATCACCCTCCAGGTCAGCTGGCAAACTTTCTTGAGGAGTTGGATGTCCTGCCGTCCTCCTTGCCGGAGGATGGTAGGCCACTTGTGGTCCTTGGTGATTTCAACATACACCAAGACAAGCCCCAGGCCACTGATCTGAATACTCTTCTGGCCTCATTTGACTTGGAAAGACTACACACCACAGTAACTCAAAGATCGGGCAACCAGCTGGACCTCATTTTTACACATAACTGTACTAACTCAAATACTCTTGTTACTCCTTTACATGTCTCTGATCACTACTTTGTTCAATTCAACATGACTCTCCCATCTACATTAAAACAGACTCCACCTTTGGTTTCCTTTCGCCGTAACCTCTGTTCTCTTTCACCCTCTCGCCTTTCCACTGCTGTCTCTACCTCTTCCCTCACTAAATGTATTTTCCACACTTGATGTAAACACTGCCACAGAGACAATAAGCTCTACTTTAACAACCTTTCTAGACAACATCTGTCCTCTCACCTCTAGGCCAGCACGTACTACACCACCCAGCCCCTGGCTGTCTGAAGTCCTTCGTGAACATCGGACAGACCTCAGGGCAGCTGAGAGGAGATGGTGGAAATCTGAAGATCCAGCAGATCTAGGTAAGTATCAGTCTCTGCTTGCAACTTTTTCAGATAACATTAAATCTGCAAAAACCTCCTATTACCAGAACAAGATCAACAGCACCACAGACATAGCTTCACAGCTTGTTTAGAACATTTAACACACTTCTCTGCACTCCCCCTCCACCACCTGATACATCACTGACAGCAGATGTCTTCACCACATTTTTTTACTAATAAGGTTACAACCATCAGCAATACATTCTCAGCACCACACCCTGTCAAACATCTGTCTCTATGTTCTCTCCTCTGACTGACACTGAGGTCTCTAAACTCCTCCTCTCCAACCACCTGCAAATGATCCAGAATGCAGCAGCACTTCTGGTCTTTAATCAACCAAAGAAAGCATGTTACACCACTCCTTGTCTCTCTCCACTGGCTACCGGTTGATGCACGTATCAAATTCAAGGCTCTGATGCTGGCATACAGAACAGTCACTGGGTCTGCTCCAGCATGCCTAAAATTTCTGCAGTGCTAAGCGCCCACAAGAAGCCTGCGGTCGGCTAAGGAACGTTGCCTTGTTGTACCAACACAAAGAGGCACCAAAACACTTTCCCGGACTTTCAGCTTCATCATACCACATTGGTGGAATGACCTTCCCAACTCCATCCGTGAAGCTGACTCACTCTCTGTCTTCAAAAAATGCCTAAAAACACATCTTTTCCATGAGCACTTAACCAGTCACTAATAAAAACTTGTTGCACTTTAATCTGTTTTGAATACTATTCTGATACTAGTGAAACTTTGTAATATGGCACTTTTCGTACCATTGTCTCCTTAAGATGATTCGCTTATGTTTTCCTCTTTTGTAAGTCACTTTGGATAAAAGCGTCTGCCAAATGAATAAATGTAAACGTAAATGTCATCCCAACCGTTTCACACTCAGCCGCAAACCACCCCAGTGTACGCTGGAGATCACAGCCTGACAATGTCATCAGAACAACATCATCCGCAAAAGGCAGAGATGAAACCCTGAGGCCCCCAAACTGGACACATTCCAATCCTCGGCTGCACCTTGAAATCCTGACCATGAATATCACAAACAAGATAGATGACAAGGGACAGCCTTGGCAGAGTCCAACACCCACTGGGAACAAGCTTGACTTACTACCAATAATGCAGACACAGCTCTTGCACCAGTTATGCAGGGACCCGATACTCCCATAGTACCCCCCACAAGACACCCCGGGAGATGTGGTCACAAGTCTTCTCCAAGTCCACAAAACACATGTAGACTGATGAACAAACTCCCACGCCCCTCTAGGATCCTCACTAAGGTAAAGAGCTGATCCACTGTTCCATGACTGGGACGGAACCACATTGCTCCTCTTCTAGCTGAGGTTCGACAATTGGTCGGAGTCTTCTTTCCATTACCCTACCATAGGCTTTCCCAGGTAGGCTGATAAGTGTGATCCCTCGATAACTGGGACACACCCTCTGGTCCCCCTTTTTAAAAATGGGAACCACTACCTCCATTTGCCAATCCCCAGGTACTGTCCCCGATTTCCACATAATGCTGAAGAGGCATGTCTGCCATGACAGCCCAACAACATCCAGGGCCTTTAGCATCTCAGGGCAAATCTTGTCCACTTCCAGGGCCTTGCCACTTCAGAGCTTTTTGACTGCCTCTGGAACTTCAGGCAGAGAAATGGCCCAAGATTCCGCTGAGTCCTCTGTCCCTGCCTCCTCCAGAGGGGACGTGTCAACCAGGTTCAGAAGTTCCTCAAAGTGTTCCTTCCACCACTCAACTATATCGCCAGGGGAGGTTAGCAGTTCCCCATACCGGATTGCAACAGCCTGGACAAAGCCCTGTCTCCCCCGCCTGAGCCGTCTAACAGTTTGCCAGAATCTCATTGAGGCCAACCAAAAGTCCTTCTCCATGGCCTCTCCAAACTCCTCCCACACACGAGTTTTTGCTTCCACAACTACCACAGTTACAGTCCTTCTGGCCTGCCAGTACCTATCCGCTGAATCAGGGGTCCCACGTGTTAACCAATCCCGAAAGGCCTCCTTCTTCAGCCTGATGGCCTCCTTAACTGCTGGTGTCCACCAACCGGTTCTTGGAGTGCCACCAACAACCTTCACGCCACAGCTCTAAGCAGCCGCTTCCACGATGGAGGCCTTGAATAGGGCCCATTCAGACTCCATGTCCCCAACCCCCCTCAGGATGTTGGAAAAGCTCCTTCGGAGGTGGTAGTTAAAGATCCTCTGGATGGAAGACTCCACCAGACGTTCCCAGTTCACCCTCACTATACACTTAGGTATGCCAGGTCTGTCCGGCAGCCTCCCCCACCATCTGATCCAACTCACCACCAGGTGGTAATCAGTTGACAGCCCTGCTCCTCTCTTTACCCCAGTGTCCAAAACATACAGCCGGAGGTCTGATGATACAACAATAATGTTGATCATTGACCTTTGGCCTAAGGTGCTCTGGAAAAATGTACACTTATGAACAACCTTATGTTCGAACATGGTGTTTGTTATGGCTAATCCATGACTTGCACAGAAGTCCAACAACAAAACACTGCTCGGGTTTGAATTGGGCAGGACGTTCTTCCCAATCACGCCCCACCAGGTTTCGCCATTGTTGCCAATATGGGCATTGAAGTTGCCCAGCAAAACTATGGAGTCCCCTGGTGGCACCCCTTTAAGAACACCACTCAGGGTCACCAAGAAGGCCGGATACTCTGAACTGTGTTTCGGTGCATAGGCACAGACCACAGCAAGAGCCTTTCCCTCTGCAACATGAAGTCTACTGGGTTTGACTCCAAAATTGTGTCACCTTTCACCCTGGATGACTTCAGAGAAGGAGAGAGTCCAACCCCCATCCAGGAGTTTGGTTCCAGAGCCAGAACTGTGCATGGAAGCGGTAGTTGGTATCACTCAACCTACCGCACCAACTCCGGCTCCTTTCCCACCAGTGAGGTCACATTCCATGTACCAAAAGCCAGTTTCCATAGCCAAGGTCCAGTCCACATAGGCTTACTCCTTTGTCTGCCACCCGTTGGGCATCTCACCCGTCCCCTATTTTCCTCCTTGCAGGTGGTGAGCCCACAAGGCGGTGACCCCATGTTATTCTTTCGGGCTGAGCCCGGCTGGGCTCCATGGGTCAGAGACCAGCCACCAGGCACTCGCCTATGAGCTCCTCTCCCAGGCCTGGCTCCAGGAGAGTGCCCCAGTCTCCCTAATCTGGGCGAGGTAACTCTACTGCCACTTGATGACCTCCTCATTTGGGGGTTAGGTTGGATGACTCTTTGTCTGGCCCCTCGCAATCATTCCCCCCAAGAATATTTATAACATGGTTTACATTTTAAAATTGTAATAAGTAGCATTGTACTTGGATGCTTCAAAGATCTACAAAGACCAAATTTGAATGTCTAGAATATGTATGAAGAAACCAAAAAGAAAATATAGGCTAATTTAAATGACTGTGTCCAAAGGTTTACAATATGAATTTACCTCACCTATTTAAACTCACCTTCCAGATGAGTTTAAAAAGATGAGTTTAAAAGCCTATATATGATGCAATGCACCACTTGTGTCAGTTAGCAACTAACTCAGGACTCAAGATGGCGCCGAGTATGGCTGCTGCGTTGCGAGCTCCGACACAACATGGTAGTGTTTTGTTTGTTTTGTTTACAATTCTCATGTTTTTTGTCTTGGATGTTGTCTGCCTTATTGTCTATGACAGACAAACACTTCTGGACATTGGTTCAGCAATTACACTCCGTAAACCGGACTTCAAATTCCTCAATGGAACAACTTCGAATATGTCAGCACCTTTACTTCTTCTCTCTGTTATTTTTGCTGTCACTGATAATGAGGTTAGAGTTTGGTAGCGGTGACAGAGGCGACTCTCCTCTGGTGTTGCATTAAGAAATGGTAGCAAGCAGTGGTGTGAAGCCTGCAGGCATGTATAACTTACATAGTCCACAAGATGAAGGGGTGTCTTCGGTCTGCCTTTTTTTTTTTTACACATGAAAGCATGCTTAGTTTAATTCATATTTTTCATGCTTACCATTTACCTTTGGAAGGAGAAAAAAAAAAACTTTGCTGGAAGATTAATGTACTCTACCTGCTCTTTTGCTATTTTTTTAAATTTTTTATCGGTAGGAAAATGGTTATAATGGATAAGCATTATTCCTCCAGGTATTCATTTATGATAAATTATTTGGAATCACTGCCACCTGTGTTGCACAAGTCCTTCTACTGATTGTACAAGAGTCCACTGTGATGAGAAGGAGGGTGTGGCCAGGCCGTAAGGACGCACGCCCGGCGCTGAATAGTCCTAATCAGCCGGGAAGGGGATAAGGACAAGCCAGAGACATCAGTTAGGGAGAAAGAGAGAGAGAAAGAGACGCACAAAGCTGTGTGTGTGCGTCTTTGTTTGTTTTGCAGTTTATGCTACGTTTACATTCTGTTTGATTAAAGTTTTACGTTGAATGTCAGCTGATTCCCACCTCCTCCTTGCCCATCTTAAGAATCTCGTTACACAGCCTTATTCCAAAATGGATTAAATTCATTATTTTCCTCAAAATTCTACAAACAATACCCCATAATGACAATGTGAAAGAAGTTTGTTTGAAATCTTTGCAAATTTATTAAAAATAAAAAATGAAAAAAATCACGTGTACATAAGTATTCACAGCCTTTGCTCAATACTTTGCTGAAGCACCTTTGGCACCAATTACAGCCTCAAATCTTTTGGAGTTTGATGCTACAAGCTTGGCTCACCTATTTTTGGGCAGTTTCTCCCATTCTTCTTTGCAGGACCTCTCAAGCTCCATCAGGTTGGATGGGGAGCGTCAGTGCACAGCCATTTTCAGATCTCTCCAGAGATGTTCAATCGGATTCAAGTCTGGGCTCTGGCTGGGCCACTCAAAGACATTCACAGAGCTGTCCCGTAGCCACTCCTTTGTTATCTTGGCTGTGTGCTTAGGGTCGTTGTCCTGTTGGAAGATGAACCTTCGCCCCAGTCTGAGGTCCAGAGTGCTCTGGAGCAGGTTTTCATCAAGGATGTCTCTGTACATTGCTGCATTCATCTTTCCCTCGATCCTGACTAGTCTCCCAGTTCCTGCCGCTGAAAAACATCCCCACAGCATGATGCTGCCACCACCATGCTTCACTGTAGGGATGGTATTGGCCAGGTGATGAGCGGTGCCTGGTTTCCTCCAGACATGACGCTTGCCATTCAGGCCAAAGAGTTCAATCTTTGTTTCTCATGGTCTGAGAGTCCTTCAGGTGCCTTTTGGCAAACTCCAGGCAGACTGTCATGTGCCTTTTACTGAGGAGTGGCTTCAGTCTGGCCACTCTACATTACAGGCCTGATTGGTGGAGTGCTGCATAGATGGTTGTTCTTCTGGAAGGTTCTCCTCTCTCCACAGAGAAATGCTGGAGCTCTGTCAGAGTGACCATCGGGTTCTTGGTCACCTCCCTGACTAAGGCCCTTCTCCCCTGATCGCTCAGTTTGGCCTGGCGGCCAGCTCTAGGAAGAGTCCTGGTGGTTCCAAACTTCTTCCATTTATGGATGATGGAGGCCACTGTGCTCATTGAGACCTTCAGTGCTGCAGACATTTTTCTGTACCCTTCCCCAGATCTGTGCCTCGATACAATCCTGTCTCGGATGTCTACAGACAATTCCTTGGACTTCATGGCTTGGTTTGTGCTCTGACATGCACTGTTAACTGTGGGACCTTATATAGACAGGTGTGCCTTTCCAAATCATGTCCAATCGACTGAATTTACCACAGGTGGACTCCAATCAAATTGTAGAAACATCTCAAGGATGATCAGTGGAAACAGGATGCGCCTGAGCTCAATTCTGAGTGTCATGGCAAAGGCTGTGAATACTTATGTACATGATTTTTTTTTTTCGTTTTATTTTTTTTTTTTTTTTAATACATTTGCAAAGATTTCAAACAAACTTCTTTCACATTGTCATTATGGGGTATTGTTTGTAGAATTTTGATGAAAATAATGAATTTAATCAATTTTGGAATAAGGCTGTAACATAACAAAATGTGGAAAAAGTGAAGCGCTGTGAATACTTTCCGGATGCACTGTACATATAAGAGTAATAAAACAAACTGTAAATACTCACATTTGTAAATGCATTTGGTAACACGAACAAACATTTTACAGCATTTGTTTAACCTTGGTAGCTACAGTACAGTGCTACTAATTGGAAAATGCAGCTTGATAGTGGAAAAGATACACTATTGTGAAAATATCTTAACTACTTTTACACTGCTGAAAAATGTAGTTGAGTTTGTAGCATCACTACTTTTAGTTATGTACTCCCCAACACTGCAACACATATACCTGTTGCATGTTGCACTGCTCTTGAGAACACCTTTCTGTTAATGAAATGCCACCAAAGTGGAAGAAAAATGAATGCGTGCAATGAGCCTTCAAATGCCCCAAGTCAGCTATCTGTATGTCTATGGTTGTACAATATACACAGTACTATATCTATAGAGATGTACAGAACTTTTAGACAGGTGATAACAAAGAGAGAGGGGAAAAGGCAAAAAAAGGAAATATTAATTGCTTTGTCACTGAGGTCCTTGGGCAGGCTGGTATAAATATGTATAGTCGGCTAGCTGCTTTGTGGCCTACCCTCTCTTTGTGTAGAGGCCAGGGTTGTGCATTCTAGTGTTGTATAACATTAACAGATCCCAGACATTCTTCTGCTTGCCAGCATCATTAATAAACATTATCAGATGGTGCTTAATTTCCTCTACATAGGAAAGTCAGAATGAGACTTCCTCAATCATAGTCTGAAAAAAAAGCCCTATTGCCGATTGTAATGAGGATGAATAGTGTAGATAGGACTGAAGACACTGAATGAAAACCAATTAACTAAGCTACGCTGTAAATTTAGCCACTGTACTTTCATGCATAAGTCTTTCTGTAGGCCCCGTTTTAACATTTCACTTATGGTTGCAGTGTGTTTAAAATTAGAATTTGAAGTCAGTGATGTTTAGCATTTCACAGGTAGGCTATATACTTTCACTCCAAGTTTTTATTTAGCAATGTTTATCATTATACAAGTAGTCTATACTTTCACTCTAATTTTGGACATCAACTTTTTAAATGTGAGAAGAAACCCAACATTTTTCAATTTGTTACTCTATTGTGTCAGTATTGTTGTGTTTGCATTCAGTGAGCCAAATAAAACTTTCCAGTAAGACGTGGCCTGGCAGGTGTTTCAGCAAACTCATAGAATATAACCACAACAGTCCTAGATGTTTATTCAGTACCATGGCTAAATTGACAAGGAACACAGCTTCAAGTGAACCAGATATTCCATCGCAGCACAGTAGTGATGACTATATGAATTACTTTACAAATAAAATTTGTACCATCAAGAACATCAGAATGAATATTGGAATTATGCAACAGTCTGCAGCAGCACCTCAGTGTCTCATAGACAATCTAAGCAACCACAGAATTAGTTTTCACTGTTATGCCAACGATACTCAGCTTTATATTTCCTCTAGAACAGATGAAATTTCCCCATTTTCCAAGTTAGCAGAGTGTATCAAGACTTGATAGCTAGAAATCCCCTTCTGCTCAATTCTGACAAAACAGAGGTACTAATAATTGGAACAAAAACCTCTAAATAGGGTGCCCAAAGCTCCCATCCAAGGCCTGTAGGTTTACGTCATCCCTGGCGGCCAAAGCCTACAGTGCCACTGGACAAGCCGCCTCCGCCCTGCATGCCATGGCTCTCCTGCAAGTCCACCAATCCAAGGCGCTAAAGGAACTGCACGAGGGTAGTTCTGCCCCAGATTTGATGCAGGAGCTGCGCTCGCCGACCGACCTCTCTCTCCGGGCGACGAAGGTCATGGCGCGATCTCTCGAGTGGGCGATGTCCACCTTGGTGGTCCAGGAGCGCCACCTTTGGCTCAACCTGGTCGAGATGGGTGAGGCCGACAAGGCACGTTTCCTTTCTGCCCCCATTTCCCAGGTTGGCTTATTCGGAGACACCGACACTTTGCCCAGCAGTTCTCGATGGTGAAGCAGCAGATGGAGGCTATCCGGCGCATCCTGCCCCGGCACGGCTCAAGATCCCGCACCCCGCCTGCTCGTCACCAAGGGTGTCCCCCTGTGGTGACTGCACCGGCTCTGCCGCAGCCCGCCCCTTCGGCCCAGCCCCGGCGTCGAGCCCACTGCAGGAAGCAGATGCCACCCGTCTCACGGCTGGCCCCCAAGAACCCATGAAAGGCTTCGAAGCGCCCCTGAGACAGGCGACCCAGGGACGACAAAACCCACTGCTTTGGAGTTGGTAAGCATACCACTCCATCCCCCGGTGGAGAGCCGGGAGGATAATCTTTTGTTGCCTTTTCATTTAATTTTGCCGCATGCCCAAGAGGCTGCGGAACCCAACAGTTCAGCAAAAGAGTGGTTTCCTCGTTCCCTGGGTCACATACCCGGTGTGCACGGCCATCATCACGACCACCGTCCACCATTCCATTTTGGCAGGTTTGGCGCTCCAGCGGCGGTCTCCCCGCCCCTGCGCGCCCAGCTGTGACAATCTCCATGGGTCACGAGGATAGGCCTCTTCCTCCCCGTCCCAGGCTGTTCCGGGGGTGGTCACAAGGAGCCAGGTAAGTGTTTCGATGTCCCTGAACTCAGCATGGCCACAACATGGCGTGGCACCTCGGGCTCTGCCCCCGCCGCGAGGCTCCACCTGTCGGTACATCCGACGAGATTGTCCCCTTGGTCCCCCTCGCCCGGAGCTTGGACGTGTGGCTTGCGCTTTCCAATCCGTCGTGATGGCTGATCCGGTCCATCCGACTTGGCTACATGATTCAGTTCACCAGGCATCTGCCCAGGTTCAGCAGCATTCACTTCACCTCGGTGAAGGGCGAGAACACTGCTACCTTGCACGCGGAGATCGCTACCCTCCTACGGAAGGATGCGATAGAGCCTGTCCCTCCGGCCAAGATGAAGAAGGGGTTTTACAGCCCCTACATCATTGTACCGAAAAAAGGCAGTGGGTTGCGGCCAACCTTGAACATGTGAGTACTGAACCCGGCTTTACACAGACTCCCGTTCAAGATGCTGACGCAAAAACGCATTCTGGCGAGCATCCGGCATCAAGATTGGTTCGTGGCGGTAGATCTGAAGGACGTGTACTTCCACGTCTCGATTCTACCTCGACACAGACCCTTCTTGCAGTTTGCATTCGAGGGTTGGGCGTATCAGTACAAGGTCCTCCCTTTCAGCCTGTCCTTGTCCCCTCGCGTCTTCACGAAGGTCGCAGAGGCAGCCCTTGCCCTGTTAAGGGAAGTGGGCATTCACATCCTCAACTATATCGACGATTGGCTAATCCTAGCTCACTCTCAGGATGTGTTGTGCACACAGGGACCTGGTGCTCTCGCTGACTAGGACATCGCGTGGCCATCACGCCGATCTGTCACCGCCTCTTCAGCCCTTGGACCGACCTCATGTTTCTACGGGCAGGCGTTCCCGTAGAGCAGGTCTCCAGGCATGTCATGGTTTTGACAGATGCCTCCAAAACGGGCTGGGGTTCTGTATGCAATGGGCATGCATCCGCCGGCTTATGGACGGGCCCGTGGCTGCGTTGGCACATCAACTGCCTTGAGTTGCTGGCAATTCTGCTCGCCCTGCGGAGGTTTCAGCTGTTGATCCAGGGCAAGCATGTGTTAGTTCAGACAGACAACACGGCAACGGTAGGATATTTCAACCATCAAGGCAGTCTGTGCTCCCATTGTATGTCGCAACTCGCCCACTGTCTCCTCCTCTGGAGTCAGCAGCACCTCAAGTCGTGCGAGCCACTCACATCTCGGTCGACCTCAACACTACAGCGGACGCGCTGTCATGGCAGGTTACCCTCAGGGGAGAGTGGAGACTCCACCCTCAGGTTGTCCAGCTGATTTGGAGTCGATTCAGACAGGCACAGGTAGAACTGTTTGCCTCCCAAAAATCCTCCCACTGCCCGCTCTGGTATGCCCTGACTGAGGCACCTCTCAGTATAGATGCACTGTCACACAGCTGGCCCCTGGATTTCGCAAATATGCATTTCCCCCAGTGAGCCTACTTGCACAGACCCTGTGCAAGGTCAGGGAGGACGAGGAGCAGGTCATTCTGGTAGCACCCTACTGGCCCACCCAGACGTGGTAGACACAATCACTCAGGCTAGGGCCCCCTCTATGAGGCGCCTGTATGCCTTTAAATGGAGTCTGTCCGCTAAGTGGTGTTCTTCCCAACGTGAAGACCCCCAGAGATGCGCAGTCAGATTGGTGCTTTCCTTTCTGCAGGAGAGGTTGGTGGGCGGCTGTCCCCCTCCACCTTGAAGGTGTATTTAGCCGCTATAACGGCACACCATGACACAGTGGATGGTAAGTCCTTAGGGAAGCACGACCTGATCATCAGGTTCCTGAGAGGTGCCAGGAGGTTGAATCCCTTCAGACCGCACCTCGTTCCCTCATGGGACCTCTCTGTAGTTCTTCAAGGTCTACAGAGAGCCCCCTTTTGAGCCTTTGCAGTCAGCTGAGCTTAAGGCACTCTCTTTGAAGACTGCCCTCCTGACTGCGCTCACTTCCATCAAGAGGGTAGGAGACCTGCAAGCATTCTCTGTCAGTGAAACGTGCCTGGAGTTCGGTCTGGGCTACTCTCACATGATCCTGAGACCCCGACCCGGTAGGGCTATGAGCCCACTCTACCAGGGGTGTAGCAGCCTCCTGGGCCTTGACCAGTGGCACCTCTCTAACAGACATTTGCAGAGCAGCAGGCTGGGCAACATCCAACATCTTTGCGAGGTTCTACAATCTCCGGGTGGAACCGGTTTCGTCCCGTGTAGTGACACGCAGGTAAGTCCGGGTGTATCGCTTGCGCATAGCACCTTTCACCTCCCCTGAGCTTAAGACATGCACCGTTGACTCCCAGTAGTGTTCACAAACTTTGTTCCCTGGTTGATTTCCTCCGAGCCCTGTGGCAGACGAGTTTGCCGGAGAAACTTGCTGCCGGCTCAGTACACGTGCTAACTAAGCCCTGTACACGTGCTAACTAAGCCCTGTACTGAGGTAGGTGCTCCACATGTGGTGGTTCCCCGTAGGTAACCCCATGTGACGTATATCTTCCGCTAATTCATTTCTCCTGTTGGTAAACTGCATCTTCCTTGGGCAGAGGCCCCTCTGCCCCAGTCACCATGCTTGTAGAAACTCCTCCCCCGCAGCGTAGGACCTACCATGGGACTTCTCCACATGGCATATTTCCGACAAAGCTCGGCATGACCATGTGACGTATTTCCACTCCAAATACCCCCCCCCTCTTTGGGCGGGGTGTGGTCTCCGCGGTGTCTTCCCCTTGGGAGTGACACCCCCCACCAAGACCTGGTGGCCCCAGTCGGATAATTCCTTTTTTTTGGGGAGAGGAAAAAAAAGGGGAAAAGAGACCTGGTGGCCCCAGCCACATCTGGGCTAGCCCGTCTCTATCTTTTGGGTAGTTGACTTGTCCCCAAAGGGCCGTTCGACACTCATAACAGTGTTGGGGGAGGTTACGTGTCGGCCTGATGTGCTAGCTACGAGGCACACAGTGGTCTGCCTGTCACACACTGCCAGTTCACGTAACACAGTTCAGCCAGTTGCGGCGTTTTGTATAGGGACCCCTTGTGTCACTACATTGACGCAACTTCAAGTGAGTGACAGATAGGGAACGTCCTGGTTACTTGCGTAACCTCCGTTCCCTGATGGAGGGAATGAGACGTTGTCTCCCTCCTGCCACAACGCTGAACTACCCGCTGAAATGGCCGGGACCTTGTCTCGGCTCCTCAGCACAAAAGCTGAATGAGTGGTTGCATACCAGCTCCTTTTATACCCGTATGTCCGGGGGAGTGGTATGCAAATACCACTTGCCAATTTTCATTGGCCTTTCATCAAAGACCAGAGGTGTCTCGGGCTCCAAAGAGTGACCCCTAGTGTCACTACATCGACACAATGTCTCGTTCCCTCCATCAGGGAACAGAGGTTACGCAAGTAACCAGGACGTTAGCCACACAGTTATTATCAAAAAGTAGCTAGCAACATTGAAGCTACTTAACGAGGCAAAATTTGTTACAATGTTACTCTCAAACCAATAATATTAATAAAATTTACACTAATAATATGTATTAATTAATACATTTATGTACCACCTGTGTCTGTTATTTCCGATTCAGCTGAGCTCTGTCAGTCATTTCTTCACTACTTTCAAAATAAAATTAATTCACTATACAAACTTTTCCCTCCTATCGTATCTCTAGATAAACCACAGGATTTCCTCACTGACATCATGATTGGCACATTTTCTGACTTTTCTCCTACTAGCCCACCTGCAATTACCGAGTTAATCAAGAAATCAAATTCTACTTCCTGTGCTTTAACATTGACTGTCTGCCATTTCGGTGCCTATCTCCCTCCTTATCAATGGATTTCTTAGTACTGGTATTGTCCCTATAGAACAAAAGCTGCAGCTTTCACCCCAGTTTTAAAAAAGCCCAGCCTAGACCTTGTGACCTTAAAAATGACCGTCCTATTTCAAATCTCCATTTTCTGTCCAAATTGATGGAAAAAGTGGTTGCCTCTCAGCTACAATCCTATCTGGCCTCACACAATCTCTTTGAGTGTTTTCAGTCTGGTTTTCGTCCTCTCCATAGCACAGAGACTGCACTCAACGTTAATGATCTTCTAATGGCCACAGACTATGGTGCCCTCAATATTCTTGTTCTCTTAGATCTCAGTTCTGCATTTTACACTATCTCACACAGCATACTCATTTCTCACTTCTCCACTATTGGCATTTCTGGTACTGTACCATTCTGGTTCAATTATCTGACCATTCAAATCTCTGACCATAAACACTACATCTCTATTCATCAGCTCCTGTTTAACAGGGTTCTGTTCTTGGTCCACTGCTCTTCATCACTTATATACTTCCCCTAGGTCACATCATCCACCGGTACGGACTCAACTTTCACTGTTATGCTGATGACACACAGCTTTATATTAGTTCAAAACCTGCTGCCCCCTTATTCACAAGTTCCTTATCTGCATGTATCAGTTACATCAGAGGTGACCAAACGTTTTCCTATGAAGGGCCAAAAATCAAACTTGATTGAGGGCAGTGGGCCAAAAGTAAACGTTGCATATATCAAACTGTATTATTTTAAAATTACATATTAATATTGCAAAACACACATGACTCTAAAATTAAAATCATAAAGTATCCCATACTTGCACAATGTACATAATTGATTTCAATATAATTTTTATGTATGTAGTGTCTCTTTCTCATTTGTGAGTCACTTTAAATAAAATATCCACTAAATGACTAAATGTAAGCATCTCTTAAAACATGGTTACTGTCTCTTTAAGAACAGCACATCTCCTTACATTAAACACATGGCAGTTCTGTGCAGTTCTGCAGAGCTTTGGAGAGATGAAGATACAATGGCATGACGTAATAATATCAAGTTGGATATTGTTTTTTGTTTTGTGACAAGAAGATATTAAAGATACTTCTTATCATAGACCTAGGCTACACACTGTCCTGGATTTCACTCAGTATTACCACTGGGACTGCCAAATGTAATAGGGTTATTTAATTAAACAATGCTGTAAAATGCTTTTGTGTAGTCAATGCATTTAGCCTACTTACTTTTATTTGATATTAAAACTGTTTTCCTGTTGTGATATCAAAAACTTGAATTGTACTCTTGCTTCTTTTCTTAAGAGATGGACTAGGCCAGGGGTCAGGAACCTATGGCTTGCGAGCCACAAGTGGTTCTTTGTTAAAAATCAAGTGGCTCGCTGGGTGTCTCACCATTCACCAACACATGAACGTTTAAAATTTCTAGAGATAATTTTCCTGCAGAAAGTGTGGGTGTGATCGCAAAGCTTGAAGTCATAAACACTGTTTTGATTTCTTTTCTCCCGAATTTGTCATACAGCCTACTACTCCTTGTAAACAAGAAAAGCCGCTGGTGCGCATCTGATTTGTTGATTTGCATCTGTGTTTCAATAAATTAATTTAATTTTTAAAGCAAAATCAATAAACCAAAAATATTCACTGACCCTTGGCAGGTGGGTTGACGATATAATCGGATATCGCGATATTTTTTAAGGCGATTATCATTAAAATATTTTTTTACATATTGCCCTGCCCAAAAGGGATTTGAACTTTTTCATGAACAATTGTTAAATGAAGTAATTCTATGGAGACCTGCACAAACACGTGTACTCAATTCTATATTGCAATATGTTACCTATTAATTGTTGCATATTTGTTTTCTTTTTGTGTTTTTGAGTAGTCTATGGGCATAATAAACATTTTAAACATTCGTTTTTTGAAAATAGTAAATTATTAGTTTGTGCTATGGCTCTTTCGAAAAAAATGCATCAACCAAATGCATTTTCCTTAGTGAAAAAAGGTTCACGACCCCTAGACTAGGCGATGGATTAAGGCTGAATGCATTACATTATGAAAGGAAATAGAAGCTACAAAGAACATTTCTGCAAATTCAAAAACTGAGAGGCCAGTTAATTTTGTTGACTCCAAAATATGATTATGATTAAGAACCTGCCGAAATATGGCATTGTATCTTATGGTTATTAAAAATTCGAATTGCTGCACAACGTATAGAGCGCCATATTTCATTTCGGATGACTGTACGAACTGTTCCGCAAGTCCACCTAATTACCTGTCATTTCTTGACACTGCTTCAGTTCCCACTCCAGTTGAAAACAACTAGGTTCTGTCTGGCATTACTGAAGGCACACCTCTGACTTTGGAGCTGGCCAATCATAGTGAAGATTTTGGGGTGGCACCTGACATGGCCAATGGAGTGACAGCAGACAGCAGGTATTTAAAGGTCATTGAAGTACACATATACATTTTTAAAAATCAAATCACTTATACTCTCTACTTTTCAAATAAGTTATAGTTTTTGTAATGCAAAAATAAAACAAAAATTTTAAAACAAAAATATTAGTTAAAAACGAAGAGCTGCATCAATGGCACATTTTTCTTTTCATTTTTTTTCCCCCCTTCTGTCATCTATGGCAAGGCAGGCTAAGGGCCCTAGTTTGGGCATCTCTGAATTACATCAATAGCTGGATGACCAATAATTTCCTCAAACTTAACACTGAAAAAATGATGTACTTTTAGTTGGTTCCATAAATCTTACATCGTGCCACTCTGATCAGTCTGTTGATTCTGATGGTGTCCTGGTCAGACTACTGCTCCAACATTATGGAACTCTATCCCACAGTCTCTCCGTGACCTCAACACCATACATGATTTCAAAACCCACCTCAAAACATATCTCTTTGCCCTATGTCATTCTGACTCTTAATTGATCTGCTCTTCTGTATTTTTTTTTTTTCTTTTTTTATATTTGCTTGCTACTTGTAAAGCAACTTTGAGTTTGTAGAAAGGCGATATATAAAATAAATGTATTACTGTTATTAATATTATTCTCTTGCTGCTCCCAATAATGCACAGATGATAAGTGAAATAAACATATTCAGAACAGAAACAAAATCTCTCAAAAGGCAATTATAACTTTTTTAATTATTTTATTTAAAATAGTAAAGGTAAATATGCTGTTGTGTTAAGAGCAAAGTGTCTGAAACATTCTGTTTCATAGAATAGAATGGTGTTCCCTGTCTGTCACTCACTCGACGTTGTGTCGATGTAGTGACATTAGGGGTTCGCCCCAATCACCTTTTCTTTATTTAGAAAAGGCCAATGAAAATTGGCGAGTGGAATTTGCAGGCCACTCTCCACCCCAGACAAACGGGTATAAAAGGAGATGGCATGCACCACTCATTCAGACTTGTTCTTCGGAGCCGAGTGCATGTGTGCGTTCGTCCCATCACCTTGCTATTGTTGCTGGAATTACAGCGCATATCAGCAGTCACCCTTGCACGATCAAGTGTTGTGCTTCCCCTGGGTGCTTCGGCGGCAGAGTCCACAGGTGTAAAAAAGAGTATATGTAAAAGAGTATATTTTCGCACAAACGATTGGCATCTTTTTAAAGATGTCCTTTCGCCTTTGTGCTACTGGGTGTGGCTGTTATCTCTCCCCACCGGATGGTCTCGAGTGCTTGGGACGCCAGCACGCCCAGGCAGCTTTTGTGGTTGGGTCATGTTTTCACTGTGAGAACTTGCCCATGAGAACGTTGCAGTCACGGCTCTCTTCCTTCTTCATGAAGCAGAGAGCCACGCGGCTGCTTCCCGACCCGGTCCATCCTGCGTTGAAACTCAGGCGGCTGGGTTGGTGAGTGCCGTGACATACGTAATGCGCCGTGGAGAGTGGAGACTCCACCCCCACGCAGTCCAGCTAATTTGGGGGAGATTCCAGTAGGCACAGGAGGAACTGTTTGCCTCCTGAGAGTCCTCTCATTGCCCCCTTTGGTACTCCCTGTCTGAGGCTCCCCTCGGCACGGATGCCTTGGCGCACAGCTGGCCTCGGGGGCTGCGCAAGTACGCGTTTTCCCCAGTGAGCCTCGTTGCACAGACATTGTGCAAAGTCAAGGAGAATGGGCAGCAAGTGCTGATGGTTGCGCCATACTGGCCCAAACGGACTTGGTTCTCAGAACTGATGCTCCTGGCAGTAGTCCCTCCCTGGCATATTCCCCTGTGGCAGGACCTTCCCACTCAGGGGCAGGGCACGCTCCGGCACCCGCGGCCAGATCTCTGGAACCTCCATGTCTGGCTCCTGGATGGGATGCAGAAGACCTAGCAGGCCTTCCACCAGCGGTGATAGACATGATCACTCAGGCCAGAGCCCCCTCCACGAGGCGGCTGTATGCTCTGAAGTGGCATCTCTTCACAAATTGGTGTTCTTCCCGCAGGGAAGATCCACAGAGATGCACGGTCGGGTCTGTGTTGTCCTTCCTACAGGTAGGCGGGGCAGCCGGTCGGGTGTATCACTTGCATTTGCGCCTTTCCCCTTTTAAGGTGACAATGTGCTCAATCTTGTCCACAACAGTTCCCAGCAACTGGTGAACACTGGACACCTCTTTAATTCCTTAAGCACTATTCGGTGGTGAACTCAGTGGAGAAGTAACGCCGCCAGGCCCAGTACTCGTGGTATGTCCCTTTTCAGGTGAGCCTGTGTACTTGGGCTCAGTGCTCCATTCATGATGATTCCCCCCTTGGTAATCCCGTATGATGCGTTTCCACTGTTTGGTTTCCCCTCAGATGAACCCTGTGTTTCCCCTCGTCAGAGCTCCGCTCTGCCTCGGCCACTGTTGCTTTGTACCCTCTCCGTAGATAGGGTCTTCCCCAGTGGCATCATTCCATATGTGAACTTCCCCATTGGTAAGTCCATGTGAGGTATTCTCCACATATTAACCTCCCTCCGATAGGATGTGGTCTCCACAGTGCTCTCCCTCCTGGAGAGGGAAGAGCACTTCCCCAGCACTATTTTAGCAGATGCTCAGTGGGAAATTGCTTAATACAAAAATCAGGAAAGGCCACCGCCTGTAGCCTCCCCGGGTAAGTGCCTCCTCCCACCCTTATCAGGACCAGGGAGACACCTTACCTAACTCGCTGGAAGGTCACGACGTGGTCGAGCGCTCGCTGCGAGGCACGCAGCAGCCTGCCTGTGTCTGCTGCTCCGTAGCTCGTGACACAGTTCAACACCTGCGGCATTTCGTATAGGAACCCCTAGTGTCACTACATCGACAGAGCATCGAGTGAGTGACAGACAGGGAACGTCTTGGTTACTGATGTAACCTCTGTTCCCTGATGGAGGGAACAAGACGTTTTGTCCCTCCTGCCGCGGCACTGAACCGACCGCTGACATGGCCGGGACTCTCTCTCGGCTCCTCAGCACAACTCTGAATGAGTGGTGCACACCATCTCCTTTTATACCCATATGTCCGGGGCGGAGAGTGGCATGCAATTTCCACTTGCCAATTTTCATTGGCCTTTTCTGAATAAAGCAGTGATTGGGGCTCTCAAGAGCTAACCCCTAGTGTCACTACATCGACACAACGTCTCGTTCCCTCCATCAGGGAACAGAGGTTACATCAGTAACCAAGATGTTATTTTATCATTTTCAGATTTACCTGCCCCTTTATGTCTTGTAAAAGTAAACAAATTGTGGTTGGTCGCTTTACATAACCATCAGACAATCTCTTCTTTTCAAAGTGAGCCAGAATAAGCTGCCAGTAGATGGCAGTAATGCACTATATAAGAAAATATTTTAGTGTGTGATGTGCCCTTACAAAGGAAGAAGAGGAAAGAAGCTGCCTGATTCTGAGCAGCAGCCAGAATACACTGACATTTTGTCAGATGTTTTGCCGGTAGAAATTTGGATTCTTTGCAATACAGAAAGCTATTTGTTATAATCTGACCAAAACATGATGTAGCATTTGGTCGTGCTACACAGCTACTTGCTGGAAAAGTAGTTCACTACTGGAAAAGCTACTCTGTTTTAAAAGCAGCTGAGCTAATATCAAGCTACTGAATAATGTAGTTAAGTTAGTAGTGTCGCTACCTGTAGACTTGTCGTAAGCTACTCCCCAACATTGATGACAACCAAAATAAGCTTCAACAACCCTACCAGAAAACATATCCAAGCATTATAGCAGGTAAACAACATCAGCAAACAAATTAAAAGATAAACATCCATCCAGACTGCTGCAGTGCTGTCCTGAACTGTGTGACTGAACTGAACAGAACTGAACAGCATAGATTCTGCAGCCGGAACACGTGGCAGCCGGTACTTATTTTCTGTGTTTATGGACATGACTTAATGACACAAGGTTGAACGATGTAAGCCAGTGATTTTGCAGGTAAGGACATTGTTTTGAACACTGATTGTTTATGTACTCAATCAATAATGGCAATTTGTTAATTTTAACAAGAAAATATTATGTAATGCATCTTTATCTGATAGCAAATTAGACATAAATGCAAATATGGAATATTTTCAATGTTACATGGGCAATTTCTTTGCCTAGCCTATTATTAATTATCTGGCTGTACAGATACATTTTATTGTGCACAGAAGTGAAATAGAATAGAAACCAGGCAGTCAGACAAGGAATAGGTGGGTGACTGATTTCTTGCATGTCTTCCAACAGGGGAGAAGTGCTCTAACCACCGAACAACCAACATCTTACTGGAAAATGTCATATCCACTAAAGAAATGTTCAAATAAATTCCATTGATCCAGAGATGAGTGGCTTATTCACCTGTCCATCAAAGTGATTGATGCACTTGTCAGTTAGTGCTGTAGTTAAAAAAGAGAGGAAGGCCTGAAACTATTACAGCTGAATTAAAAGCACAATAACTGGCATATAATTTATTGATTCTTTTGGCTGTCACTGAATAAGCTGCAGAGGTGTTGGTGTGTATGGTGTTCTGAAAGTAAACTCATAAGTTTTATAAGCCATACAGTACAAAGTAATAGGCCTTGGAGAACCTAAACCTACCACCCACATACACAATCAATGAGACCAGCTCAAAATCAATAACTGTTTTGTTTCATGACATGACGCAGTCATATCTTTCACAAGCATTTATGGTAAAATGCAACTGGAGGAAAATGGTGTGTTTATGAGTGTACAGTACGTGCTATGTGTCTACATATCCATAAATCACTTTGTTATGCTCAATTTGAATTTATTACCCATTAGGTTATAGATTAATGAATAAGAGATTGGCGACCCCTGGGAAGCTTTGTGATAACTGTCTATGACATTCTGAACCAAAAGGTTAAAACCATGGAAATCCTAGCTTTTATGCCTGACATTTGGCTCTATCGATTGAGCAGGCCCCTGTTGAAGATACCATCTGGTATTTAAGCCTACTGAAATGAATACAAAGCCAACTAGCACCTTTTGCTTTATGAGAGCATTTGCACTGAGTGTCGACATGCTGACAAAATCAAATAGCTAAAAATAGCACTGGTGAAGCATGTGATTGACAATGAAATCAAAATAAACCAGCTTTCAATAAAAGAAAAGGGTGAGAACATTTCTTGTCTATCAAAACAGAAATGCATGGTAAGTACAAGGGAAGAGCAAAGGAGGGCAGCTTTAAAGAATACTAAGCATTCGTGACATGTAAAGGTGAGAATGAAAGCAAGGAAGCAGTTTCTTGGGGAAATAAATGGTAATGCGAATCCAGTGGGAGGTTCTATTTGGGTAAAATGGGAGGTCTATGTAGAGATACCATATGCTCTTAAGGCTGATGCTGTTTCTCTCCATCTCCAGGCATGAGGTCAGATGAAGCAGATCTTGGTTAACTTTAGAATGCTGTTTGTCCAGATAAGAGTTAAAATAAATGTTACACACAAGGTCCACAAGTGTGTCATTTGAAGATACAAGGTCTGTTTTATTCCAAACAATGCACTGGGAATACAGTACCTACAAATTAACTTGTGAGTACATGTGTTCATCTGGCTCCTAACCCTCACACAACACAATCTTAAAGACATACAGTATACTGTCTGTCAAGTTTCAGTTTAAAAGTAACAGACATTCATTATTCATTATATTGTGCAAACAGAACAAAGAACCATTAGTGTTTTATAGTTATGACATAAAATAAAATAATGCATGGTGAATTCAATGCAGTTAACAACCAATATGAAAATGTTATTTTATAAATGTAAATAAACTGTGTGTAAATAGGATTGTGTGAAATATTAAATATATTACATTTATGGGGAGGGCATTATTCCCATACATAAACTTGGAACTCTATATGGATTTGGACATGTGTTTTTGCTTACTCTGACTGATATATTTTGATACATTTTACATTTCTTTCCTTACACTGGACATTCCTTTCACTATGCATGATTTAAAAGCAGCAATCAATAAATCAGTTAATAATTTAGGTTAATATGTTACTCTCAACCTAATCAACAGCCCTCAGATAATAGATAATATGTGTAAGCAGGTATAAGCTGTTTGCGAGCTACATACTGCCTAGTAGATCTGGGCTGTGTTTCTCAAAAGCATTGTAAGCTTAAGTTGATCGTAGAGGTTTCTACGATCTACTTAGGCTTACAATTCATGTCGGAAACACAACCCTGTGCGGTGAGACAATATCAATATGTATCTTTCAGCAGATGTTATTTGCACCCATATTTAAATACTAACACACAGTATGGGCATCACTGCAGTGTGTTTATTGTGTTTATTTAGAGTCCCACAGACACAATACATTAACCCCTACCAATAAAACCTAACCTTTAACTTACCTTAGAAAAAATAACCTTGATTTTACTACAGTAACATGGTTTCACCAAGGTATTTTTTGTAAATTTACTATAACCACAAAATTAAACATGTAATAGGGCAATGGGTACTTCTCACACTGCCCTTGACTATGCCACTCCAATTTTATTTGGGTAGGAGATCCCCGAACACATGAGGGCTTCCCGCACGGCTATCCAATCTAATGAATACACTTATGGCAGAATTACTATAAACAAAGCCTTACTATTATTAAATACATGGATTTTGGCCTTATTTGATTTCACTCAAAAGCTGGCCAAACTTAACCATAGAAGATGGAAATACAAGTAGAGAGTAATATAACACTCCAAAAAAAAAAAAAAAAAAAAAAGAATAATAATAAAATAAAATAAAATAAAAAAACACACACAAAAAAGATAAATACAATAAACCCCAAAAATAAAAATTTCATATACACCACACTACTACACAAAAACACTCGGTAAACGCACACCATTTCCACACCACACTTGTATGAATGGGAGTGAGTATCTCCCCACCTTAGTTACAATATGCAAGGCTGTAAGTAATGGCCTAGCTAGTACACAAAATAAACCAATCCAGACAAATATAACTGATTAGTCATGGGCCAACAACAACAACAAACAAACAGACAAAGACAGAAGGTTACAGTAATGTTCACAAAACAATAATCTATTTGATAAAAAAAGTAAAGGTAGGGAAAACAGTGATCAGTTGCACAGGACAAATATGACTCTGAAAAGAAAAGACAATATTAAATAATTAACAAAAAATACTCAGCACGTTAACCCATGCTAAACAATAACACCATATTCTCATTTAAGAACAACTGTAATTGTGTTATCCTTAAACAAATAACTGAAGAATAAATACATTAGAAAATACACTACACCATAACATTACATTTTCAACTAAAAAACACTATTCATATATTCCTTTATTACAATCAGCAATGTTAAAATATGCTAGCTGTCCCAGCATTACATAGATGAAATAAGAATAAAAACCTTTGTAGCTTTTAGCTGATTACAGAAGCCACAAGAGAAGTACCACAGCCATACACTTCCTAACAAAAGGAAAACTAATTTAATACTTCTCTACAAAGGAATCCTTTATCTTAATGCATACAAGTGTGTGCTACTGATCATTCCACACAATAAAACAATCTGCTTTAACAATAAATCGGCAACACTCATGTGCAATGTGTTGTACCAACCATTCAGCATCCACCGCTCATCCAGCTCAACATAACCAACCTGAAAGCGTTTAAAACACCTCTACAATCTACTAAACCAGAAAAGAAAACTAAATGATTACACGGCTGGCATTATCCCATATTATTTGCATAAAGCCTACATATAACATGCTATAGAGTCATTGGCTTTTGGCCAACACTACGTAAGCCAGCACAAATACATTGTTTTTATCATTCTAATCATAAAAAGCATTCACAAACACTATGAATGTGAGCACTACAACCACTCTGCTCCTAAGATCATAACACACATTTAAAAGAGACCTACCAAAACTTGTTCTTCCAGCGACCGAAAACCACCTGCACGCCAAACAATTCAGGCACTGCAACCATTCTACCCACAGAAAGTGATGTATATAAAAGCAGGTCACACCTTCTGCAGGTATTCACCACAGCACCCCCTATTGACTTGGCTACACACGGTTACTATATTACCACCATATTACTGTACTAACACCATGGTTAATTACATTAAAATGATAGTTTCTGCCATAATAACATGGTTACTACAATATTAGTAGGCTAAAACGGTGATGCCGAGCCGCGGGAATGATATCCTCGATATTGATCAACTTTTGAGTAATTTTCTATATTTAGCCTACGTTCTACAGACGTGTTGCTACAAACGCAAGCAGTCCGGCACAGTTATAACCAACTAGCTGAATCACAGTCATGAAATATTTTGTCTTCTTGTGAAAGTCATTAAGTGGAGTCAAACGTCCTCTGAAGACGATGAAATTGGTGAAATTTCATTGAAAAGTAGTCACACACCTTCTGTAGGATTAAAACCTAAACTGATTATACTTCTTAAACTGCAAATTAAAAGGTAGCTTACCCTGTGGACTTTAATTGTAAACAAACAAGTTATGTTTACATTAATTCTTGAGGAATAACAAACATATGGAATGCACATCCTTTCCCATTAATGACATGGATATTGTGATAAATATGGATAGTGAACGGTATGAAATATACTATACTATATATTTATATACAACCCCAATTCCGAAAAAGTTGGGACAGTATGAAAAATGCTAATAAAAACAAAAAGGAGTGATTTGTAAATTATATTCACCCTTTGCTATATTGAAAACACTACAGTTAAACATTATATGACGTTTTACCTTGTGAATTAAATTTGTTTTATTTTTTTATTTTTTTATTTTTTTTTATGTACAGTAATTTCAAATCAGATGATTGCAACATACTCAAAAAAAGTTGGGACAGTCAAGTGTTTACCACTGTGAAACATCACCATTTCTTCTAATAACACTTATTAAGCATTTAGGCACTAAAGTTAGTTAAGTTTAAAAAGTGGAAATGTCACCCATTCATCCATTATGCAGGTCTTCAGCTGCACAATTGTTTGGGGTCTTCGTTGCCGTATTGTGCACTTCATAATGCACCACACATTCTCAGTTGGAGATGGTCAGAACTGCAGGTAGGCCAATCTAGCACCCGCACTCTCTGCTTATTCGGCCAGTATGTGGATCACGATATCCATTACAGGTGAATGATATTTTTTAAGACAGTGATGTCTGAGGGATCAGAGATCACACGCATTCAGAAGTGGTTTTCGTCTTGCCCTTTACGATCCAAGATTTGGCCATATTCCTTGAATCTTTTAACTATATTGTGCACTGTAGAGGGTGAAATGGTCAAAATCCTTCCAATTTGTCTTTGGGGAACATTGTCAAATCAAACAAAAGTTAAGTATGGAGTGCCACAGGGATCAGTTTTAGGGCCTCTGCTTTTCTCCTTATACATGCTTCCCCTGGGAGATATTATCAGGAATCATGGAATAAGTTTCCACTGTTATGCCGACAATACCCAACTTTATATTTCTTCTAAACCCAACGAAAATTCACAGTTCTCCAAATTAGCAGAGTGTATCAATGAAATCAAAGACTGGATGGCCAGAAATGTCCTTCTACTCAATTCTGACAAAACAGAGGTACTAATTATTGGACCAAAAACCTCTAAAAATAAGCAGCTAAAATATAATTTGACTCTCGATGGATGCACTGTTACATCATATTCTACAGCGAAGAACTTAGTTGTTATATTTGATACCAATCTGTCCTTTAAAATTCAAATTTCCAATGTTTGTAGAACAGCATTTTTCCACATCAGAAATATTGCTAAGTTACGACACATGCTCTGTTGCTGATGCCAAAAAATGAGTTCATGCGTTCATGACCTTAAGACTAGATTATTGTAATGCATTACTGGGAGGATGTCCAGCAAGTTCAACAAATAAACTTCAATTGGTTCAAAATGCAGCTGCCACAGTCCTGACTACAGCCAAGAAATATGATCATATTAGCCCAATTTTATCGTTGTTACATTGGCTACCTGTTAAATTTCGTATTCATTTTAAAATTCTGTTAACTACATACAAAGCTTTGAATGGTCTATCTCCACAGTACTTAAGTGACCTTCTGACAAGCTATATTCCATCACGTTCATTACGATCACAAAATTCTGGCTTGTTAAGAATTACAAGAATATCAAAATCCACAAAAGTAGGTAGATCCTTTTCTTATTTGGCTCCTAAACTATGGAATAGTCTCCCTAATACTGTTAGGGATGCAGGCACACTCACTCAAAGTCTAGACTAAAGATTCATCTATTTAGCCATACACCTAATTTATCCATCAACTCACAATTAGTTAGGTCTGCCAGAACTAGAAACATCTATCATGATCTATAACTCTGCATAAAATTGAATGGCATCTACTCTAATATTATTCTATTTGTTTCCATGATTCATATCCCGAGGTTGCCAGAGCCGGCCAGATCCAGCTCCATTCCTGCTTGGTTTCGAACTCCAATGCAATGTGTTGCTGAGTGACGATAACAAACTACAGCCAGTGCTAGCCAGACATCACTTCAGTCTTTGACTTCAGAGGATGAACTGATGCCAACTCCAACTGTAAGATCGGATACATAACATGCCATTGCCTGAACCTTGGACTTTGGATGGACCCCACCGAACCTCACCGAAATGACCTGCCGGTTGAACTGCGATGCACCTCATTGATCTCTGCCTGCATCACCTTTGTCTATTGATAGACTACATTCTTGAAATGGAATACATAGACTATAATTTAATTGCCAACAAAAGCCTTCATCAGCCAACTAAAAAAGGACCATGCATCTATATGAACTTCTGCAGTAAGTCCAAGATGGATTTCAAAAACATTAGTCATTAATCTTAAAGTTCTAATGTTTTTTTTTGTTGTTGTTTTTGTTTTTTTAACACTAGACCTTAAAGGAATAGTTCACCCAAAAATGAAAATTTGCTTGTTAATTTACTCTCCCTCAGGCCATCCAAGATGTATCTGAGTTTCTTTCTTCATCAAAACAGAATTTAAGATTTTTAGGATTTAATTTCAAGCCTCCTCCTTAAAACAATGCAAGTGAATGTACACATTTTTTTGACGGACCAAAATGCATATTTAGGGTGCATCAAAATAATCCACACAACTCCAGTCGACAAATAAAGTTCTTCTGAACCCAAACGATTGATTATTTTTAGAAACAAAACAATACTAATATACATTGTAACTACAAATGTTCGCTTCTGTACATCTCTATGACGCGCGCTCATGAGAGGGATGACATTAGCTCGTTGGTAAGGTCACGCATGAAGGAGGCAGGAAGCGCGTCATTGTTTACAAGAGAAGGAGTGCTGTACAAAAGTTTAATTGTCTTTGCTGTAGATTTGTATTTGTATAAGTGTATTGTTCAAAATGGTCATTTGGTGTGTGTATCCTGGATGCTTCAACCTTCAGAAATCCCAAAGAAAATGCACGCCGGGAAAATTGCTATACATGATCATGAGCGATTGAAGTTCTGGCTTATCACACTGAACCTAGATATCAGTACACCCCTACATTCTCTCAAATGTTGGAGGGTGTGCAGTGAACATTTTACCCCTGAGGATTTCAGACCATCGAAAGAAACAAATGGTCGATATCTGAATTCATCGGCTGTGCCTGTGCTATTTTTCCAGCGAACTCAGGTATGTGGGAAAACTTTGTCATATAGCCTATATATTTCTGCTAAATAAAAGCACAAGTAGATAACGCAATGGCATTGCTTCGAAATAAAGGATGGTTATTTACTGCAGTAATGTTTTTTTTTATTATTATTATTATTTGGAAATGATTTTTTTTATTTTTTTTTTATATTGTTTTGAAATTGTTTTGGACTGTTTTAGTTTGTGAACGGCGCTTGGTCTGTGGTCTGTGCAAGTTTCTCTTGTAAACAATAACGCGCTTCCTGCCTCCTCCATGCGTGACCTTACCAATGAGCTTACGTCATCCCTCTCATGAGCGCACGTCACAGAGATGTACAGAAGTGAACATTTGTAGTTAAAAAGTATATAAGTATTGTTTTGTTTCTAAAAATAATCAATCATTTGGGTTCAGAAGAACTTTATTTGTCGACTGGAGTTGTGTGGATTATTTTGATGCACCCTAAATATGCAATTTGGGCCTTCAAAAAAATGGAGTACATTCACTTGCATTGTTTAAATGAGGAGGCCTGAAATGAAATCCTAAAAATCTTAAATTCTGTTTTGATGAAAAAAGAAACTCAGATACATCTTGGATGGCCTGAGGGTGAGTAAATTATCAGCAAATTTTCATTTTTGGGTGAACTATTCCTTTAACGCTTAATGCTTTAATGCTTAATTTACAAATTTTAAACCATGACTTGCACTGTGCACAAATAGCTAATATTTGCATTATATTCATGTTGTTTTGCCAGAGTGGAACTGGCCCCCACAGTGAGCCTGGTTTCTCCCAAGGTTATTTTTTTCCATTAACCAATATCTTATGGAGTTTTGTGTTCCTTGCCACAGTCACCTTCAGCTTGCTCACAGGGGTTCTAAATACAATTATTATTTATTTTTTATACACAATTTACCATCATATTTCATCAAACTGCACAATGATCACTCTAAGACTTTATAGATATTGCAGTTTTATTTTTACTTTTTTATTTATTTATTGTGTTAAATGCATGATTTCCTGTAAAGCTGCTTTGAAATGATGTGTGTTGTGAAAAGCGCTATACCAGGGGTCGGGAACCTATGGCTCGTGAGCCACAAGTGGCTCTTTGTTAAAAATCAAGTGGCTCGCCGGGTGTCTCACCGTTCACCAACACATGATAGTTTAAAACTTTCTAGAGATAATTTTCCAGCAGAAAGTGTGGGTGCGATTGCAAAGCTTGAAGTCAATGACACTGTTTTGATTTCCTTTCTTCCGAATTTGTCATACAGCCTACTTCTGGTGAACAAGGTTTGAAATGAACACCCGCCAAATGCGGATTGTTCATGCGTAGTATTTTGCTGATGTACCAGCCACTGTGGAAGGCGACCTGTAAGACTTCTTGGAGTGATATATTACAAGAAATTAGACACAAAAACACGTGTTTGATGAAACGTGATTATATTTTGAAGAACAGATGAAAGGAAAGCTGCCAATGCATGTCTGATTTTATATGTGTGCAGTGAGCTCCGCTGTTCACGAGTGCAATGAAAGTGCTTCTCCAACACACGCACATTCACAGAGTTCTGGGCCTCGTTTCCCAATAACTATTAATCTTAGCTGTTAAGAGCTTTTTCTACGAGAGATTTTATGAACGTTTTTTTTTTTTATGTGCACCCAGGGTGTGATATAGCACCCACCACACGCAAAATTTGACGAGGCTCAATCCAGTTCACAAACTCCTCGTCCAAATGTATTTCATGCGAGTAATTTTGCTCATCTACCCTCAACAGGTGGGTGACCTGTAAGACGTCTCGGAGTGACACATGACAAGAAATTCTGTTAGTCAAAAAGACGCGCTTGAAGAAACACACTTTATTAGATTTTTAAGAACAGACAAAAGAAAAGCCGTCAGTGCTCATGTCTGATTCGCTGTTTATTCAGAGGCGTGCAACAAGACCCTGTCTCGTGGAGCAAGCGCATGTAAAGGGTTGTCATTCCTTTTTCTCTGTTTCACTCAACTGAAAACTGTTTGGAAGAATAATGTAATCTATGAGAATTCTGCAAATGATCTCGGATCATCTTGTGAGGTACTGTGAGTTTCGCTTTATTTCCACGGAGCTGTTTGCTCTTACACATTGTGAACACAACTCTGCAGGTTCCGTAATATATACAGGTATATTTGTATTAAAGAAACAAAGACAAAAGTGATTAAATCATAAAGTAATACAAGACACGTTCACCTTGAACCTAACATTTAGTTCTATTTTCTTTTCTTTAGGCAACATAATTGTGTTACCAAAACATAATACAAACACATTTGATAAGAACACATTTGTCAGCATTTTTTGGGAACACAAGGGAATTTATTAGGCTTATTTATTATGATGATTATTATAATTATCTTTACATTTATAATTGTCTTTAGTTCTTAATTTGTATGCTGTTAGTACTTTTTCACCTGTTGCTGCGTACTGATACTTGCATGATGGCAAATGGGGCCATTGGAGGTGGTAAATATTTGGATTTGGGGAGGTGGTTATATATAAGATTTTTTTAATCACTTTTTTAGTTTCGTTTAAAGTGAAATTTGAATTTAGAAATGTCTTTTAAGTTTTTCATGTTTCAATAAATAAATTTAATTTTTAAAGCAAAATCAATAAAGCAAAAATATTCACCGACATTGGGGGTTGGCCATATAATCGGATATTGCGATATTTTAAATGCGATTATCATTAAAATATTTTTTACATATCGCCTAGCCCAAAAGGGAAGTTACATTTTTCATGAACAATTGTAAAATGAAGTAATTTTATGGAGACCCGCACAAACACGTGTACTCAATTCCATATTGCAACATCTTACCTATTCATTTTTGCATATTTGTTTGTTTTTGAGCAGTCTATGGGCAATATAAACATTTTATTTTATTGAAAAACTTTGTTTTTGAAAATACAAAAATAAAAAAATTGGCTCCTTAGTGAAAAAAGGTTCCCAACCCCTGCGCTATACAAATAAAAATGACTTGACATGGCTTGACTTATTCTCAAAGTGCTGGATTATTTGCTGAAGCATCTGTTGGCAAATTGACAAGTCTCGAATGATCCTTGCTCTTGAAAGACCAGGCTGTTTTTGGAGGCTCCTAATATACAATGACATGATTGCCTCACCTGTTTAACATCTCCTGTTTCACATTGCCTTGTTATTTTAACTTGTCAAATTTTTATTAATCTTAAATTGCCACTGTCTCAACTTTTTTGGAGCGTGTTGCAATCTGATTTGAAAATTACAGTACATTAAAACAAAAACAAAAAAAAAACAAAAAAAAAAAACAATGAAATTCACAAGGTAAGTTGTAGTGCTTTCAATATAGCAAAAAGTGAATATAATTTACAAATCACTCCTTGTTTTTATTAGCATTTTTCATACTCGTCCCAACATTTTTCGGAATTGGGGTTGTACTATGTGTATATCTATATCTATATCTATATATAGATATATATATCACCCAGCCCTACTGTATAGTCTATATTTATATTTGCATCAGATACAAAACAAAAAGAAATAAACATACCGAATTGCTTATTTTTATTGCTTCTTTTAATGGCTCAGGTATATGAAGCAGTAATGTAAATGTGTATTAGTATGCAGTGGGTGATCATTCTTTTTAAATTAAGGATATTAATGAATGCACTTAATTGCTGTGGCTGGATTTCAATGACAAGCAATGACTGGAGTGGCCAAATGAAGTTTATTCTTAAATAACAGACTGTAGGTGGAAGCCTGGCCCACGTCTTATTATGTGATAATTAACTAACTCTTGGGAGACTTTAGCTAACAAGCTCTGGATAATTTTAACCCTCCACATGGTGGGAGATAAACTCACTAGACTGTGCCCATACACGCACATGAACACACCCAGATTCCACATTGCTTCTCGGAAACAATGCTATTTGGAAGGGTGGCTTGCTTTTAGTAGAGCGAAGCCAATTTCTTCAGTTTTTAAGGAGGCTTGAACCCTTATATGACCTCTTCAATGACTCACCACACAAAAGGGGTTTTAAGAAAAGATACTGTATAAGCATGGTTCCCTTTCATAGGAACTCGAGCTGCATAATCGCATTGGGAAACGCACTGGTTTGAGTGTCACGTGGTTTGAAACCCTTATACAGTCACTCCAATTTATTGGCTGATGGTGCTTAAGTGATGCCTTTAGGGAACTATGTCATGGGCTCCATAAGGGCACTCGCTTTCGCGCCATTGAGTCAGATTTTATGTTCTTCAGTGCACAATCTCGTCTGGCCCGTGTTGTACCAATGACTCACGTCGAAGCGAGGATTATTATTATTCTCCCTTTTGAGTGGCAACACAGAATGGGATTTAAGAAGCGACTCACAACATTTTACACAGCGTAATTTCAGAACAATTTTAATGTGTTTTTTCCCAAACATTACAAGGGTCCAACGGGGACAACGGCGCTGTTCGAAGCTCGCAATTTCTTACCACGATGCATTATCCCCACTGGTTCCAGTTTCATGGCCTCCAGATTGGAGCTCCATGTGCGGGGGCAGTTTGGGATTTTGGCCTTGTGTCTGGGAAGATTGGAGTGCGATTCTTTCTTGTGTTTGTCACCCTCCCCTTTAGCGAAAGTGCGAGTCTCGTTGGACATGCTCTGAGGCCGAGCTCGGCGGCCATTTTCTGATGAACAAGTGTGCAAATAGTTACCATGCGTGTCTTGAGCCGTCGCTATTAAAAATGCTGTATGAGAGAATTCATTGTTGAAGGTAAGGAAACAAATTGGCCCCTTTGCCCCCATTTTCCGTGTCTTTTTCTGAGAGAATGCACATAAGGCAATGGAGGAGTGGCCTTGCCCTTTCTCTCTCTCCCCTCCCCGTTTGAAGCAAACTGCTTACGGCAGAGGGGATCATGCATGGACTGGTGAGCCTGGCCGTTGAACAAGGGGGCTGGAATAAGAGAATATTCCCCAATGGGGTGATGCCGAACGAGTGTGCAAGCGCTTCATCTGTGCCATTATTCTTTCGGGATGCTATCAGATGCGAGGTATTTTAACTTGTTTGTTTGGTTTTTTCTTTCTCCCATTTGTAGACCACGCGGGTGTTCTGGCAAGACAAGAGATGCGCACTGCTATCTCTGCTCGATTTTTTGGTGGTGGCATGGATATCGCTCTTTTCACTGTGCTGTTGGATCTACACACTTTGTTTTTGCAGTCCAACCAAGCGCATTGCATTAAGGAATACTTTGAGCTAATATCAGCTCCATTTTTCCCCCTGCGGCTTGTGCTGGGGAACGAGTGGATCAAGGCGATGCTTTTGTTCATGAGGGTGTTCCGCGCTACACGTTGTTCCCCCATTATATGTTGGGACCGGTTTAGTTCTAACCCGTTTCTTTTTTCAGTACACCAATTTAGCTCAGTCTCCCGCGTAATTTACGCTGTCATACGAACATTGAATGTTTTTGCCTCTGCCTCCATGACCAAGGGTCTTGGGGCATGTGTAATATAACTCAGTGTATGATAAAAATAGGTCTACACACGAGCCTGATGGGCTTGCTATGTAATGAAGGATGAGCCCCTATTCAGAGAATGAAATTGGACCATATAAACATATCCGTTTCTCTCCTGCTTGCCCTTCGGTCAGTATCGAGTTCGCCGTTATACGCACCTCGAACATCCAACAACCAGAATATGGTTCAGTTTTCCCCCGCAGCTTGCTGGGGAGCAAACATAAAAAATAAAAAAAAACGCTTCCCGAATTCAGCCTCTTTCTCCATGACTAAGGGTCTCGAGACATGCATAACAGAATTAGATGTTCATCAGGCACAAGTGTACATAAAACACACAGTGAACATAAACACCACACGTTGTCCCCCCATAAGAATGCTGGGACCGCTGTAGCAAGCCTGCTTGCTCTCAGTTTCCCTCCATGTTTGCACATTCTTCCCTGTTCTATGCTAGGGAAGATGGTTTATCTGGCGTCCTCTGCTGTAAATATATTCAGAGTGACTGCTTTTTATAACTGCCTGATTGTCCCCCATAAAGAATGCTGGGGCCATTGTGGCGAACTAGTTTTCTGAAATAAACATTCCCCCAACGTCCATACACTTTTCCCCATTCAAATACCAGGGAAAAGGTTTATTCTGTCAGCGTCCCTCCTGTAGATCCAATCAGGGTGCTTATCATTTATGCCTAAATACAATAAAGGCAAAAACATTATCAAATTCCCATCAACCAGCCACAGTATTATATGAGCGAAGGCTTCCCTCCACTGTGCCGCCGGTTCGGCAGTTGCCAAAAGTAAGCCAAGCGTGCCATCTAGTGGTTACAGGTTGCGCTGCAAGCAAGAGCCATGCATTAATCCCTCTTTCTGGCCATCTGTCAGCTTGGCAGTAGCTGAAGGGCATTTCAAACTTGGTACTTCGAACTATAAAGCATGATTATGTAATTCAATTCAGGTGAACTCCGCCGGTGTTCAATGAGGTTGTTCCGAGAGATGTTTCTGTTTGGGAAGCCCTGTTTTTGATTTGGGAAATTCATCCTCTCTTAGAAAGAAGGGCAATAGAGGAAATACCCACTTCTCAGAGAGATTGCGGCTTTCTCAGACGTTATTTTCTGTTCCCGAACTTTTTTTTATTTTTTTATTGAGCCGCTATATATGTGGGTTGTCCAGCCTGTGGGGTTTGGATGGGCCAGCAGAGATATTGGCACATAAACTGTCTAGAGATGTTCACGGTGCTGCTGGCATTAAAAAAAAAATGTCCTCCTGGAGATTCGTGGCAGCCATGTCCCTATCCAGGACAGTGGTGTCCTACATCAATTGCCAGGGAAGAGTGCATTTTCATGCCATGCTGAGGCTGGCATGTCGCATTCCTCTGTGGGCATGGGACAATGTGCTGTCTCATCAAGCCGTGCATGTTCCGGGCCGGTTGAATTTTGGGGCAGATCTCCTGTTCAGACAGGGCTTGATGCCCAGAGAGTGAACATTACATCCTTAGATTATGGAACAAATCTGGAGAAGGTTCGGCAGAGCGGAAGTGGATCTGTTTGCTTCGAGCGAGACGTCACACTGTCCCCTCTGGTTTTCCCTCTTTCCCCTGGCACCAACGCATCAATGCCGACAACGCATCTTTATGTGTTTCCACCATCTGCTGCACACAGTTCTACAGAGAGTTTGAGAGGATTGGGTTCGGCTTCTGTTAGTGGTGCCGTTTTGGCCATCTCAAGTATGGTTTCCAACTCTGGTCTCTCTCCTGGGAAAAGTGCCTTGGGAAATTCCAGTAAGAAAAGATAGCAGCATTTGGCACCCCTGGCCAGACTTGTGGAAGTTATGGGTATGGCCCCTCAACGGGGCACTCTTTTTAATGATGGGTTATTCCCTGCTGTGGTTGAAACCATTCTGAGTGCTAGAGCTCTATCAACTAGATAGCTTTATATGTTCAAGTGGTGTATTTGTGCTTCTTGGTGTAAAGCGCAAGGTGAAGATCCAGTTCACTACCCTGTCGGTACAATGCTGGATTCTTTTGCAAGTGCGTTTTAGGGCCAGGGTTGCCCCGGCAATGCTTAAAGTCTATGTTGCCACTATAGCGGCTGAGTATGCGCTTATTGATGGAGTCTCTGTCGGTAGACATTCTCTTGTCTCTCGTTTTATGCATGGCATACGTAGACTTAGACCTTTTCGTACCGTCCACTTTCCTTTATAGGATTTATCTGTTGTTTTAGAGGCGCTCTCGGGTGCTCTGTTTGAGCCCTTGGCAACAGTCGCTGATAAGTTCCTCACTCTTAAAATGACCCTGATGGTGGCATTGGCATAGTTTAAAAGGGTTACTACATTTGTATGCCCTGTCAATTAATCCCTTATGAATGGATTATGCGCCAGGGTGTTCAAGGAAGTGGTGTTAAGGCCTCACTTGGGCTATTTGGTCCAAGGTCCTTCCCACATCATTTCGCTTGCAGACTATTAATTTTCAGGCTTTCTATCCTCCCCCATTTGAGTCGGAGGAGCATGAAAAATTGCATATGCTTTACCCAGTTAGGACACTGCGAGTTTATGTTGACAGTACTAGCCAGTGGCATAAGTCAAGCAGTTGTTTGTGTACTTTGATGGCTGCAACAGGGGTGTTTCAGTGTCCAAGCAAAGACTGTCTCATTGGCTTATTAATGCAATTTCAAGTGCTTACGAAGCACGCAGTTTACCTTCGCTTTTGGGTATTCGAGCTCATTCTGCGAGTAGCATGGCATCCTCATGAGCTTTGGCTAGAGGTGTGTCCTTGGAGGACATTTGTATGGTGGCAGGATGGTCCTCTCCGCATATATTTGTTAGATTTTATAATCTGGATGAGGGTTTGACTCCTGCTTCTCAGGTTCTCTCTGTTGGAAAAGGAATAAACTCATAATTACCTCTGTTTTATTCAGATGCTTTAGCTCGCTTGTGCGCCACTATATGCTAGACAGTTGGCAGCTACTGTTCGCATGATGTGAATGTATATCGTTCCCAATGCGATTACGCAGCTCGAGTTCCTTCGAAAGGGAACGTCTCGGTTACGTGAAGTGTAACACTGGTTCCCTGAGTGGGAACGAGATGCTGTGTAAGCTGGCCATACTCTCTAGCAGCTGCATAGGCTTATGCCTTCCAGCAGAAAATCTGACTTGATGGCGCAAAAGCAAGCACATTTATGGAGCCCATGACGTAGCTCCCTAGGGGCGTCGCTTAAGCACCATCAGCCAATAAATTGGCATGATTGTATAAAGGCTTCAGACCACATGACACTCAAGGTATTTCCCAATGCGATTACGCAGCATCTCATTCCCACTCAGGGAACCAGGGTTATGCTTCACGTAACCAAGATGTTTTTAATAGCTCTGCAATGTAAATGCTGACAGAGCTTTTACAAATCCATGGCCTTCACTATTCCATGGATTCCCAATAATTAATCAGAACAAGTAAATGACCAGATGAACCCTTGAGACCATCTGTTTATTGCAACATAATGAATCATAGAAAACAGGTTATACAGTAGTCTGCTCAAATAATAATTACAGTGATGTTGTAATGAAGCACAGCATTCATTCTGCTTTTCTTTTATTTATTTATTTATTTTTCCATCTAGGGGAAGGGGGTGTGAACAATACATTTTTTTTTTTATACAGTTTTCAAATTTATGTTAGTTTTAGTTTCAGCAATGGTTTTGATTCTTACAGTTTTATATTTATAGTTTTTATATTTATATATTTATATTGAATCTTTCTATTTCATTTTTATACAGTATATTGTATTTAAAATTTTAGTTTTAGCAATTAAAGTTAATAAATCTAATGAGGAATCAACAGAACTTTGCCCAATATTAGATTTAGATCTAAAATACGTAAGACCTTTGAGGAAAGAATCCGCATCTGTATCTTTGTTATCAGTACCGACTGCTGGCAGATTCGTTTTTTTTGTTTTTTTGTTTTTTATACTTTGTGCTAATCATTTTATTTCAGTGTCTGAAAATGCTTTTAAATAAACAGTTTCTATTTTAGTTTTAGTGTGCATTAACAACACTGGCTGTGAAAGACAGGGAGAGAAAGAGACAGGGAATCTGAGTGGATTGAGGACTCTCGGCATTGTCAGTCTCCGTTAGGTTAGCTGTCCATTGACTCTCATTCTCTCTCTTATAGGCTGCTGTACTGTGAATACTGTGACAACTCTTGCTCATCCATGGAAATTCCATTACCTCGCTGTTACAGAATGGCTAATGATAGTGCCCTGTCTTCAAGTGCTGTGAAACAGACACAGACAAGTGCTTTTTGTCGATGTCTGTGTGGGTGTATGTTTTCTGTCTGCCGTCTAAGTAATTTACAGAAAAGCAAGGCAACAAAAATGGTGCAAATCTGCAAAATGTGGTTCAACAGAAAAGTTTTGTCATTAGTGCTTGTTAGGATTTAGATAATATTCTCTGCAGGTGACAGTTACTATTGTGTCATTCTGCTAGTCAGTTAGCAGGAAAAATGACTCCAGTGAATAGATAGGGTGGACTCGATTGGATTGCTATTCAGTCACATCATGACGGAGAGTGTTTGTTGTCTAGAATCCACCATTGAATTACTGGCAGGTTGTTGGAGTGACAACAATAAATTGAATGATTAGCACCACTTAGGGAGATCTTTGCCAATTTCAGGGTGTCTAGGGCATCACAATAAATTTGGTCAACAGGTTATTGGTAGAAACACAGACCAAAAACTGTTGCTTTAAACATAAACCAGTATTTACCAACAATTAATAACAGAATCAAGCCTTTGTTTGTGAATCTAACTAAACTCTTCAAGGTCAGCATTGTGTACCCTTCTCAATAACATAAAGTCTGTGGGCTGCACAAGAAGAGGGAACATAGATTTGCAGGTGTCAGTCAGAGTCAAAGCATGACTGCAAAAGAGGTGAGCTGATAAAGTAGGTGTTTGAAGTTACAAATTATAGTACGATATAGTCTATGAGAAAAATATCTGAGGCTGTACTTTTTTTTCTGATGTTTGAACTAAACTTCTAGTAACTGTACAATAAAGGGGACACATTTTGTTGTATTTATTTATTTATTTATTATGCATTAATTCATGGAGAAATATCCAGTCTACAAAGGTATATTTATATTCACAGAATCAATAATTTTCTTAATTAATTTTTACAACAAAGGCATAAACAAATCCAGAAAGGGAACGATGAACTGTTTACCTTATTTTATTGATCTGATCCTCTTCTGGGAGGCTGGAGATAATAATACCATATACATTACCTTATACATTTTGAAATGAACAAATCTCAGCCAGACTTTTAAACCTTTTTTTTTTTTTTTTCTCTCTCCGTTTCTGTTTTTGGCTTTCTCAGCCTGACAGTATGTCACAAGGGCATTTTCCCCTTTTTTCCTTGTTTGATTACTCTGAAACAATTGACTTAAAGCAACGGGGGACTTAATTCAAAATGAAAGCTCTACTCTGTTTACTCACTACTGCCTTTGAAGTGCTTTTTCACTCAACCCGATTACTTCCTGCAGTCATGCATATTTTCACCACTACACAGTCCTTGTTTTTTTTTTTTTCTTTTTCTTCCTGCTTATTTTTCAGATTGTTTAGTTGCTGTCATGGAAATAAGAATAATCAGAATCAGATGAAACATTATTGTTTTATTTGATTATTAATATTTTTAAAGCAACCATGCTACTGAATGTTGTCATATCTAGGCAATTAGTTGATCTACTTTCAAAAGTGAAAAGAATTGTTACTTTTGCCCACTTGCCTTTCAAATAGCTCTTTCATCTGGAAATTGACACAATGTTGAACTGAGAATGGCAGACTGTGACAGTTTATGCTCAGAGCACAAAGCATTTTTTTTATTTATTTTTTTTTATTTTTTTTTTTACATGCTATAATGCAACATTTTTCACACAGACATAGCGAAATCTGTCAAACTGTGACCATTTATGATCACTGCACTCCACAACTGCTTCATTTAGAAAGAGAGTAAACAGAAAATAAAGAAAACAGAGGCACAAACATGAAGGGAAGGAGAAAGACAGATGTAAAAGCAGGCAGACAAGTAGACAGACACATGGAAAGACACTATGAAAAAAGAGAAAATCTTAAAGCACCAGGTGCTTGCAAACCACCGCAGTTCACAAACCTCTAGCGAGCCTCCCAACAGCTTAGCATGTTTCCATAGCAACAGCAAGCAGACATCAAAGCAGCGGATACTATCTATCAAAAAGAGAAGTGTGACAGGCAGCTGCTAAGCATGACAGCTATCAGACAGAGCACATTCTTTCTGTCTGTGCCCATACAGTAATCAAGCATTCATATTCTCTGCTCTAGCATAAGTGAATGTTGTCAGCACGTTAAAGGGATAGTTCACAAAAATGAAAATTCTCTCATCATTTACTCACCCTCATGCCATCCCAGATGTGTATGACTTTCTTTCTTCTGCAGAACACAAATGAAGAAGAATTTTTAGAAGAATATTTCAGCTTTGTTGGTCCTCACAATGCAAGTGAATGGTGGCCAGAACTCCGAAGGTCCAAAAGATTACTTTAATGCTGCCTTGATGTCCCTTTTGGACCTTCAGAATTCTGGTCACCATTAATGCATTGTCATGACATATAGAGCTAAAATATTATTGTAAAAATCTCTGCTCTGCAGAAGAAAGAAAATCTTTCTTTCATCTGGGATAGCATGAGGGTGAGTAAATGATGAGATCTTTTTGGGGTGAACTATCCCTTTAAGGTACGCTGCTTCACTCAGTTCCATTTTCTGATGATATTTAAGGCTATGTTTGGAATAGCATATTAATGCACTAGTCATACTAGTTTAGCAGTATACTGTATGTAGGCTATTCATTGTACAGTATGTACATTTTCTTTATGCATAAATGACGGATGACTTACTACATTTGACAAATTATGCAGTATAAATTAAAGCACACTGCGTGGAAAAATAAAAAAATGCTCACCCTAATGTTGTTCCCAACCTGTATGACTTTCTTTTTTTCCCCTGTGGAACAAAAAAGATGAATTTCTTTGACATCCAAGTCCTCACAGGGTTTATTTGCCATAATGTGCAGGTAAATAGTGACTCATGTCTGTCAAGCTCAAAAAAAAAAAAATAAAAAAAAAAAAAGTAGAAGTAATCAATACAACTCAAATTATATTCCAAGTCTTCTGAAGAATTACTATGACTTTGTGCAATGAACAGAAGTCATTACTCACTCTCATTATTTATTTATTATTATTATTATTATTATTTATTTTTTATCACACTTTATGGCAAATAATCCTGTAATTTACCTTTTGTGCTCCACAGAAGAAAGTAAGTCATCGGGTTTGAGCAACATTAGGGTGAGTTAATAATGAAATAATGTTTGGGTGAACTCCATTTAACCTTTCTTTTCAAGAGTGACAAATAAACTGAACACAATATCAGCTTTGATTTTAAACATCTCTTTCTAGACTCATTATTTTTATTTGAATAGAATTCACAATACACAAAGTTTCAAATCAGTAACATTATTTGATTGGACTGACCAAAAAAAATATTAATAGTTTTAAAGCAACCATGCTATGTTGTCATATTTAGGCAAGCAATATGCATACTGTGCAGTATGTAGGATGCAACGTTGTATTGTATTCCAAATTTTGCCTACAGTAAGAAATGTTAGCTACATTAATACCAGCATTCTTTACATTATTTGGTTTGAATTTATCTATTTTACAGTACTGCTTGCAATTTAGTCTGCTGGTATGCTAAGATTGAGCCAAGAACAACATTTGAACCAAGTCACAGCTTGAAATATGTTAATCTGTCTTGATAGTTGATGTAGCCAAACCAACCAGCATAGCTGTGACAGATTCCTAGCCCTAACAGATGCATAGAGGGTTTTGAATGAGAAGAGCACATATGATTTCCTTTACAGCATGTATTTTAAATGGAGGCGGAAGTCATAGCCTTGGCAAGTGCAGGTGCATATGCTTATGTAAGACAAACTTACACAAAAAGAAACAAGTACAAAAAACAACTTTAGAAGTATTATATTGTATATGCTGTCACTTGCTTTATCTTGTCTCTGGGTACTGTGTGCCTATTTTGTGACTCACAATCTTGCACAATTCACGATGTATATTTAAACATAACTGGCGAGCAGCCTCTAGTCATGTTTTTATGAAGACCATTTTTTCAATCATAGTACATTTCTAAACTTTATTTACACTCTGCTTGGGTCTGAAGATTTATGACTTTGGCCTGTAATGTATGATGGACGAGAGTCTATGCCATTAACGCTACACAGCATATTCTTTTAATTACGAATCTCGCAGTCTATTGTGTTCAACAATGAAGCCAGACTCTGACAGGCGGCTAATGAAATTATGATTTATCTGCACTTTGATTTGTGATTTTACGAGTTGCAGTTGGGATTGTTTTGTATCTGGGGTTACTGTCATTAGAGTGATGACGAAAATAAAATGGCACATTCTGTGCCATGTTTAATATTTACATGCCATGCTAATGGTATGCTAATTATTGTCACGGCTCAAAGATCAATTGCTTCAGTCATTTTGCTTCCACCCCTCTTTGCTTCCTTTTTCCTCCCCCTCCCCATCGTACAGCCATTAGCTGGGAAGTCTTTTGGTAATGAACACAATGTCTGCATTTCGTTTTCCGAGGCCCCTGATGATCAATGGAATGCTGGATGGGCCCTAATGATGTTCCAGCTTTGGCAATCTTCCCATTTGATCAACAGTAGGAAAAAAAAAAAAAAAAAACCTCTTTGCCTTTGGATAGAAAGAAAAACTACAAATGAAGACAAAAGATTTTCTTTCACACTATCTCTTGCTCTGCAAGGCTTAGCTTCTTTTGTGGCTCTTGCCTTGGCTACAGGAAGCAGAGGACTTTTCTTTAAATTACGAGCTGTAATGTGCTATTAACTGGACAGAGCCCGGCAGGCACACATTTGTTTGGCTTCCCTCCCTGATCCATCTATTCATGAATCCAGTGAAGCCAGTTATAAAATGGCAACTGTGCATTACTGTTTATCTCTTTGTCTCTATCCTGCTCTGTATCATTTATCCATCACCACAGGCCAAGTAGAGGTTTTACTCATTCCGTCCAACATCATGGTGATCTTAAAAAAAAAAAAAAAAAAAAAAAAAAAAATCAGCTTTGACATCCAAATATGAATTGTGTAGCTCCGATCCAATTTCAGTGCATTGTGTTAATACATCCAGTCCACGCTGCCAACCAAACATATTAATTTTTATTCACATACTGTGACATGAATTGAAAATATGGCAACTTGCCAATTTGAGTTTGCAAATGAAAAAAAAAAAAATCTTGAAATGAAAGCAATGCTTTCCTCACCAAAAGGCAACCAGCACTGTTCTGGGAACCAGATGTTTATCTTATGAGCTCCAGAGAGCTTTGAATCTCACTACATATATCCAGTGCAGCAGATGCAATCTAACTTCAGTCTAAAGGCCCTGGGAGACAGACCTAAAAACTAACTCAGCCACAAGATTAAAACCTGCTTCCCTCTCTCTCTCTTCGGTACCCTGTTACTTCTTTTGAGACAGCCTCAAGCCCTCCTACCAGAGCCATAATATCATGTTAACTGGTTGTATTGTATTACCAATGCTGGCAATGAGATGATTTTTTATTTTTTTTCACTGTGATCCATTTACATTTTTACGCATGTGAGTGTATGTGTGTTTGCATTGAGTGGCACTTCTCATAGCTTGCACTACTTTTTAATGAATTGTCAAGCCAAACAACTTCATTTGGAGAAAAATCACAAAAAGATCCTATTTAAAATGACAATGGATATTTAAAATTGTTCTGCAAGTCTGATGGACTGCTAATAACACTCACATAACTAATGGATTATATAACTAGATTAAACTAGATTACATGTTGTAGCATCTGGACCAATCAGACACACAATTATTCATTATTTAATTAATAATCCAACAGATGTCTCAAGACCATAAAAAGCAAAGGTCCAAGCAGGCCCAAGCAGACTCCGAGATGTCTGCTCTCCCACTAATCATTATCAGCTCTTACTCCCCCTTTGCTGACACTTGTCCAGCAACTAGTGGACCTCAGAGACATTCCAGGTGGGGGAAGGTAGCCACATGCAAAAGCAAAGGAATGTGGGTAAAGTTACTCACTCCATTCCCCCATAGGAAAGACACATAAAGCCCATAAAACAGACTTTTCTTCATTAATTGATAGACAAACTGTTCTATAAATGAACATGCATATCCTCAGGACATTGTGTGTATGATTATTACTGTCTCGTATAGTGTCTTTTGTACTGTATACCGTTTTGCGCATGCTTTATGACAGAGCCACTAGATAATGTAAAATTATTGGTATCATGCTTCCTATCAAATTAAGCCTTGTGTGATGCCCTAAACATTGGAGTATAGCACCCCCTTATAGCATGCATTGTATGCTTGTTATATTAATCAGAGCATAAAGGGGCACAAACTGCTAGCTTACTCCAATCATGCAAATGAGTCAGCTTCCAAACAAAGGAACTTTTCCCACTGGCAAATTGCACCTTTCTCATTGGTCAAGACAAACTCGAGAGGAGCGACCTCCCTCAGGAGTTAAAGGGCACTGTCGGAGTGACCTCTCTCTCTCTCTTCCCTCTTCTCTTTCTCCCTTCTGCTCATGGTTGCTGCTCGTGTGGGACCGGAAACACCCGGTCCGACCGCGAGGTCGCGGGCCGGCAGGCCTTAACACATCAAGCCATGTGTAACTTCCTCGACCATAACGGAGTCAAACTAACACCGCAAGTTCATCATCATTTCTTCATTCAACACGGAAGTAACTGATTGCAACTTCAACACCATCGACTCAAGGAACCATCAAGACTTTCTCCTGAGACTGCATCCGGGCTCTCTCTCTCAACAGACAAGGCATTGTAAGTATCGTACAATTAACTAACTAAACAGAGGTTTAGTATAAGCTGTGAACCCCTTTGTTAACAAAGGTGCTTTGAAGTAAGAAACTGATGGTTCTTTCAGATGGTTAAATGACTCTTGTCATTGCTTCTTTCCCCTGTTCTGTTCCGGTTTCATTCACTTTCACTTTTCCATTTACCATGTTTGCGTGATTTGTGTGTATGTGTTTGTTTAGATTAGTTATGTGTTCGTGATTTAGTTAAATAAAGCTTTTGTGTACATTCTTGCGAGTTAATTCTGGTCTGCTTGTAAATCAACATCAATTTAACGATTTGATCACAGCTACATGCTAAGAAAGAGTTATTTTTCTGTGGCCACGGAAAATATCCTTTCTGAGAGTTGATAGATGATCAGTACTGAGTGTTCGCTGGCCGAACAGATTAATTGATTGTAATGTTAATTCAGCAACATCAAGTTAATTCTATTAACTGATCCAAATGTTTATAATTAATTATAACGAGTTATGATTAATTATTCATATTTCCATTTTAAAGATAATTTGACTGTGGTATATTTTGATAAATAATCTCATCCCTGTTTTTAAAAGATGTTGCTTCAAAGCTGTACCTAAATATGTGTAATATTATTTTCAATAAGCCATGAGAATAATATTACTCCAATAAGTGAATTAATCATAATTCCCTAATTAAAGCTAATTCCTTACAATAGAAATTGTGAGCGGATACAACGAGACGTTGTATTACGATTTTAATGGTGGAGAATTTTATTCAGAAAAATAATCTAGTTATTTGACATTTATTTAATTTATAATGGTTGTAGGGCTTTACCGGTTGTTTAGATCAGTGTTACTATCAGAAATAATTAATAATTATTTCTGTAGTTCTTAATTAATATTTAAATTAATCAATTGAATCTAACTCATTAAAACCTCATATGGGGCTCCAGTAAATGTACTGCGCTACGTTTAGGAGCAAGTTTTGTTATTAGCAATAATTAATAATTATCAAGGATAGTTATTAATTATTAAAATCAATAGAACATTGATGAGAATCAATGTTAGCTTTTTTAAATCCTTTAAAATCAACAGTTATCAAAGATAATCGTTAATTGTTAAGATCGATGAAACATTAATTAAAATTAATACTAGCTTATTGATCATTCGAATTCAATCATCAAAGATAATTATCAATTATCAAAAATCAATAGAATATTAATAAGGATTAACATTGACGGGGCACCACCCTGAAATCAGGGACTAATAACCGAATAGTAAAACAGTCTCAATATTAGATTGTTTTCTTAGGAAAATTGACATCTGAAGAATATCGATTTTCGGGAAAAAAAAACAATGAATGAAGGTTTGAATCCGAGCACTGACATCCCGTCAGCATGACACAGGCGTATGCAAAACAAACCAAAACACTACTCTTTGTAATATAAACAAAGTTTATTTATGCAGTAATATCAATTAATAATTAATACAATGCAGTCAATAAACTTCCGACTTACAACTACAAACTAAACAGTGATATGATTAGATATGGAAATCAAAATAATCCTATAACACATAAGGTGTGTGTGTGTGACAGTGTGTGTGTGTGATTAGTAAGAGAGAGAGAGAGAGAGAGAGAGAGAGAGAGAGAGAGAGAGAGAGAGAGAGATGATTAAGTGACAGCCCTAAAGCTGATTTCGCGATAGTGGGAGAGAAAGCAGCTGTGTTCATCACTCAGAGACACGGTTTTACGAGCGGGGCTCGTAAAAGTCCTGCGTTATTTGAGTCTAATGGATGAACTCAGTTTCTGTCTCACCCGCGAAGGCGAAATTGCACAATCCAATTTGGTTGGACCACAATACAGCAAAACAAATTTGTGATAATTAATACCCTGAGTATTAAAAATGAGTGGACATGGCAGTCCGTAAACTGTACAAGCAAAAAACCTTGAAACACAAGAATAACACACTATAATATTCTATCTCTGCCCAGACGTAAACCTCTTACTTGTATCGCATGAGGACACAGGTAGAATGTGTTTTTCTCCGTCCTTTAACTTTGACCCGGTTCCTTGAGGCTCGGGTGATGACGGGAGGCCGTTTCCTCGCTCTGTCGGTGGGCGGTACGGCTGTTGATTGTCGGCGGGTGGTACGGCTGTTGATTCTCGGCGGGCTGGCGGAGAACTCAGAAATGTTGACTTGATTGAAGATGGAAGAGAAATCTTTAATCTCTTCACTTCTGTAGGCAAACAGATGAAGATGCGAATTGCTCAGCGGTCTCCTTCGGATCTGTTAGAGTGTTTGGTTGAACACAGAGTAATCTCAACTCGTCCAGCGAGATGGAGATTGTATGGCTACAGTTTCAAGTCGGACATTACTTCATTGTGCCACGAGGTTGAACCGGAGAGCAGCAAAAAAAAACAAAAAAAAAACTACGTCTATACTTGGTGAACAAAGTCGCTGGAAGTAACTCACGAAACATTTCAGAGGTATTTCAACTCCTGATGATGTCATGTTTGAGGGATGTTCTGTTGTGTGCCTCATCCAATAGGAGCCGAGAGTTCGATCCCCCAGTGAGCAAGGCTCCATGGATTTGTAGTCTGTTTTGGACTCCCTTTGTTTGATTTTGGCACGATTTTTATCAGTAAAATTTGCGACTTGGAAGGTGGGGGCTTGAGTTATGTTTTTATGACTGTTAGGCCTGACTTTGTCTTCTATCTGAATACATGAGGCCCAACATGGTTGTCGAACGCAACTAATTCCATTAGAAATGTCCTTACATAATAATGTAGAATAAGGACAGTTTAATTTAATTCCTAGCTCACACATACTGTTTCCCTACATATGATGGTGGAGGTACATGGGCACTTTAACCCATCCTGTGTACATTTACATTACCAAATTCGCTACATATAATGGTGGAGAATGTGGGCAGAGAGAGAGGAGTTATTTGTCATTTTATATACACAGTCATTCTTTTCTTTGAATCCAGAAACAGAACACTAGTCTAAAGCTTGTGTCTGTGACGTATATATTATGCGCCGGTTTGTTGTTATAACAACGAGAAAGCTAGAGCTTGTATTTACCTCAGTTATAAGTTAAAGGCTTCAGTGCTCATGAAAAGAGCACAGAAATTGAACTCCACTACCTGATGAAAAAAAACCCAGACACACCTTTATGGAATAAAGTTCCAGTTAAACTAAAACTCCACGAAAGGAATTTGAAATTTCCCTTGCCAGGATGACAAAACCTCCTCGCAGTGTGGTAAGGAAAAGATACGAGCGATGTTCCTCTTTCTCTTTCTAAATGGCCTTACTTAATAGCTAGATTGATGACATTGCAATGTTCCAGTACATTCAGCTAGACTATCTTAACTGTCTGTGGTTTAATCATTGAAGTAGATGTTCACATATTTGTGTCTGCTCGCTGTGCGAATTTGAAAATAACTCATGTAATATGCATCATTGTCTGAGTGTAATTTTGAATGGGAGTGTAAATGTTTGATCACGCTAGAGATTTGCAGTAAATCTGTTTAACTTCAGTGGAAAGACTCTGTTGCGTATCCAGAAACTGACACAAAATCCGCTCTGATCAAATAATGTTGTTATTGAAACAGCTGCAGTTAACCTGCTGCTTAAATATAGATTCATTTCACTCCGAACGAGTTGAAAGTATAAGCGCCACTCCGTAAAGCCATTTATGTGAGTTGTCTGTAACTTGCATTGCTGAAAAATTGCTCTTTAAAAGAACTAGAGTGATAATACCACGCTGCAAACTGCTAAGCGTACTGTTTATTGGTGCATTGTAGAAACGCGACATCATTTTGAACATTGTTTGCAAGCGACCCATCTTATACATGCATACCCGTTTCTGATCAAATCAGATAAAACGATAGCTTGAATGCGCCTTCCTATGAACAGTAGAAAGTTTTTCAATGCTATAATGCATGTTTAAATCGTACGATAAGAAATTAACCTGATATTAGCGAAGAAATCCTAATTTCAGTTGTTAATAGAGCGTAAATCTTCTCTGACAAAGAAATCTCAGATTAGAAGCACGTATGTATTGCACCAGAATAAATTAACCTGATCTTGGGTGAAGAAATCCTCACTATCAGCTTTAAATGCGTAAGTCTTCTCTGATGAAGAAATTTCGGATTAGCAGCACGTATAAATTGTACCAGAATAAATTAACCTGATCTTGGGTGAAGAAATCCCCACTTTCAGCTTTAAACACGTAACTCTTCTCTGATGAAGAAATCTCAGATTAGCGGCATGAATTAAACTGAGTGACGAAGAAATCTCACTACAGTATTGTTAATGGTGATTTGAGCGATGCTTCTCATTTCTCAGAATGTGTAACATATCATTGTATTCATATTGATCCGCTCATGTGAAACAATTGGGTTGAATTAACGGTGTAATTCTAGCCTAGCTAACTAGTAATTCGCCATTGTCTGTGAAGTGAATGTGCTGTTTTGATTTGTCAAAGAGTTGCATGCGACGTCATGACTGACCGTGCTTGAGTTTACCGTGCAAGTTTACAGCGACTCAAATGCTACTCCATTTGTGGTGCTGTGGGCTTGCAGTGGTCTCTTAGCAACGCATGACCCCAGAAGGTGCGAGCAGGCTTTTCTGGTTCAATCTGATAACAATGCAACACGTCACAGACCTTCGTGTAAACAAACAAACCGCGTGTAGCCAAAAGCTAGCTCTTTAGCAGCCCTACATGCATACAAGTTAAAGTCCTTTACATCAACCGTTAGCTGTTAGCATCCGACTAACACTTAGATATGTTGTGAGGGTAATGTGTAAACCACTCCTCTCTCTCTCTGCCCCTCCTCACTCTTGGTTTCACTCTCTGTTTGAGCACTCACATGCTTCTCTTTCTCAATTAGGTCGGTCTTTCCCCATATACTTTGGGTTCATTTGTGTTATTTTGATTTAGATTTTATTCCTCCTCTATTTTATTTTGTTTCATTTATTTACTTTTGTTTTAGCCTGAATATCCCTATTCAGCTAAGTTGAATTTAATTAAATCTGAAATTTAATTAAATAAATTTGTTTATTTACCTTTTTAGTTTCCTAGAACTATAAGGACATTCTACTTTTACTTTTACCTAATTTTAGTTATTTTACCATCACCATCTTCCCTCTCGGTATAGGATTACAGTAGTTCTAGCAACTGTTGTTTCCTTAATTAGCTATACAGGTTATTAGTAGCCTAATTCCTGCCTCTTCTCTGCCCCTCCTCACTCCTGAGTGCCAGGCCTAGTACACTGAGTACAGTTACCATTCAACACACTGTAGGCCCCAGAGAGAACTAGAAACACTTCCTATTGTTTCTGTTTATTTACTTTTAGGTGTTTGGTGTGTCCCTGCTAGCTTAGCTAACAGTCCCCCTAGGATTTATTGGTCTACTGCAACATCATTCGAACCAGTGACGCATGCTTAGCCATATCTCCTAGCTTGAACTAAATAGGGAAAACCCTTCTTTCTTCCTTTCTCATTCTTGATTTCATCTTATTGTTTTATTTCAGTTTTGTTTTATTTGTTACCCTCATAGTGACCAAACCTGTGAGAACCATCAGTATTTTGAGTAATAGTTTGATGACACATGTAGCCCCAGTCATTAGCTGACCCCCGCTTATAGCCCGTCAACAAAGATACTCAAACCTTTTATTTTTGTTCACCAACATAAAATCTTAGCACCCTGCCTTAATAGCTGTCCCACATCAGCTATTCACACCTTACATGGCCCACATAGCTGTTACCCCCACACAGATAACTTACCACCTCTGTATGAACTTGCATTTGCCTTTGCCATTTCTCTCTCGTGTTCCCACAAGTGTGCCAGCATGCCTCAGAAATCCAGCCCTGCCACCCACTAGGACCCCCTGGAGACCCAGCAGAGCAGTGTGATGGACATCTTTCAGCCCAAAGCAGCGAACGACCTGCAACGGCAGAGAAAGGAACAGTGAGACAGCAACACAAGTGGACACCCGACACCAAGCCTGAGCTGCAAAGAGCTGACCAGCATCATCTTCTCCTTGGCCCATGCTCTCACGGGCCTCAGACAGGAGGTAAATTAACTAAAGCTGCAAGTCACAGAGTTCCACAGGGATCCAACCCCCACTCAGCAAGAGAAAGCACAAGACAGATGCAAGGACCCTGACAGAATGGAGAAACAGAAGGAGAACACCAGTCTTCAGGAGGCTCTGACAGCTGCTGGGCACCGAGAGCAGCTGGAGACAGCCACCAGACAGGATTTGGAAAGAGAACTGTTTCACACAAGGACACTGTTAAAAACAGCCAATGTGGAACTTAAAGAGAGAGACGCTAAAGCTAAGGCCCTTGAAGGCCATCTGCGTGCAGCCAGAGCTGAAGTCTAAACCCTGACTCAGCAATTCTGCAGCATCAAAGAGGAGCTTAACATGGTCCAAAAGGAACTGAAACAGTCCTACCAACTGCAGATGGACCCCACAAGAAAAAGGCACCCTGCTGAACTTCACATCAGCAGCGCAAACTCCCCCAGCTCTGCACACAGGCACAAAGGGGGGAGGAGCCAAAGCCCTCTGCTTAACACTTCACCAGCTAGTTTGCTGAAAGCCTCTTCAGCCTCAGAAGGAAAAGGATTAATTCAGACAAACCCTGAAACGACACGTGTAGTGACACTCAAAGACCTCAACCAAATGGCCAGAAACATCCCTACATTCTCACCAGATCTCGCAAAAGACAATGACGTCCATGCTTACCTGCACGACATTGACTTTCACCTGCAGTCTTTGAACAATGTGAACCACCCAGATAGACTCTATCTGCTCTGGATCACTTCCAGCCCAGAGTTGCGATGCTTTCTGGCATGGCAGCCAGGAAACATACAATCAGACTACCAGCAGCTGAAACAAGCCATCATAAAGGAATTCTCAGACCCAGAGTCTGAAAACGGACTGAGCACTTCCCTAGACACAAAACAGGGTCGGCATGAAACTCCCTATGTTTACTACCACAGACTCAGACGAGCTTACTTCGGAGCTCGCAATGAACCTGGGATGGAGGAGGACACCAGCTTCAAGAGCCTTTTCCTCCGAAACCTCCATCCTATTGTAAGTCACCATTTAGGCATTAGGGCCTGCCCCCACACAATGCCTATTCAACAACTGCATGATCTGACACAGAAGGCCTTTAACAAACACAAGGCCTCCTCAAAAAGGGTTTGTAAGACCACAGTGATTCTGAACTGAAAAACCCAGAATCCAAAGCTGGCACCAGAAGGCACCCAGCATTGCCACAATGCAAGACCCTTCAACAAAAAGCTCCTAGCCAGCAGAGGGCAGAACCATCACCATGGCAACAGACACAGGTACCAGACCAACCGCAGGGAGGAGCCATGGAAAAGAATACCCTCACCCTGCAAACACCACAGGACATCCCACAGCAGTCTACAACAACATCCTCCTCCACACCCTTCACACAGGTGCCAAATGGAGGCTGCACAAAGACAGCAGGACATGCCTACTTCTGAGTTACAAGAGCTGCTAACACTAGCAAAAGAGATCCTTGAACAGAACTCACCTGAGGAGCACTGGGAAGAACAAACTTCCGATTCCTTGCTCAGCACAACTCAGGCAAGCTCAAGTCGGCACCGCCGCCAGAGTAGAGTGACACTGCAGACTTCAAATGCCTTGTGACTGGGCGCAGAACCGAGGGTGAATAACCAGCTGCTGCCCTCTTGCCACCAGCACTAGGTGACACTGCCAAGGCACCTGCTGCCTCGACACCTGCTGCATAAGCCTAGGAACCTGAACCTTGCTTCTGTCTACACCATCTGCCATGGCACCACCACCACTCCAGGAGGCACAAATAACCAGGGAGCCCACCACGGCCTTCCAGCCTTGTGTGCCAGATGCGTGTCTGATCTTTCTGCACCTTTGACGTCGCTCGCTGTTGTCTATAGGACGGACAACAACGTACGAAAGGGAGGATATATGTAGAATCTGGACCAATCAGACACACAATTATTCATTATTTAATTAATAATCCAACAGACGTCTCAAGACCGTAACAAGCAAAGGTCCAAGTAGGCCCAAGCAGACTCCGAGATGTCTGCTCTCCCACTAATCATTATCGGCTCTTACTCCCCCTTTGCTGACACTGGTCCAGCAACTAGTGGACCTCAGACACATTCCAGGTGGGGGAAGGTAGCCACATGCAAAAGCAAAGGAATGTGGGGAAAGTTATTCACTCCATTCCCCCATAGGAAAGACACATAAAGCCCATAAAACAGACTTTTATTCATTAATTGATAGACAAACTGTTCGATAAATGAACATGCATATCCTCGGGACATTGTGTATGATTACTGTCTCATATAGTGTCTTTTGTACTGTATACCGTTTTGTGCATGTTTATGACAGAGCCACTAGATAATGTAAAATTATTGGTATCATGCGTCCTATCAAATTAATCCTTGTGTGATGCCCTAAACATCGATGTATAGCACCCCCTTATAGCATGCATTGTATGCTTGTTATATTAATCAGAGCATAAAGGGGCACTAACTGCTAGCTTACTCCAATCATGCAAATGAGTCAGCTTCCAAACAAAGGAAAACACCCGGTCCAACCACGAGGTTGCGGGCCGGCAGGCCTTAACACATCAAGCCATGTGTAACTTCCTCGACCATAACGGAGTCAAACTAACACCGCAAGTTCATCATCATTTCTTCATTCAACACGGAAGTAACTGATTGCAACTTCAACACCATCGACTCAAGGAACCATCAAGACTTTCTCCTGAGACTGCATCCGGGCTCTCTCTCTCAACAGACAAGGCATTGTAAGTATCGTCTAATTAACTAACTAAACAGAGCTTTAGTATAAGCTGTGAACCCCTTTGTTAACAAAGGTGCTTTGAAGTAAGAAACTGATGGTTCTTTCAGATGGTTAAATGACTCTTGTCATTGCTTCTTTCCCCTGTTCTGTTCCGGTTTCATTCACTTTCACTTTTCCATTTACCATGTATGCGTGATTTGTGTGTATGTGTTTGTTTAGATTAGTTATGTGTTCGTGATTTAGTTAAATAAAGCTTTTGTGTACATTCTTGTAAGTTGATTCTGGTCTGCTTGTAAATCAACATCAATTTAACGATTTGATCACAGCTACATGCTAAGAAAGAGTTATTTTTCTGTGGCCACGGAAAATATCCTTTCTAAGAGTTGATTGACGATCAATACTGAGTGTTCGCTGGACGAACAGATTAATTGATTGTAATGTTAATTCAGCAACATCAAGTTAATTCTATTAACTGATCCAAATGTTTATAATTAATTATAACGAGTTATGATTAATTATTCATATTTCCATTTTAAAGATAATTTGACTGTGGTATATTTTGATAAATAATCTCATCCCTGTTTTTAAAAGATGTTGCTTCAAAGCTGTACCTAAATATGTGTAATATTATTTTCAATAAGCCATGAGAATAATATTACTCCAATAAGTTAATTAATCATAATTCCCTTATTAAAGCTAATTCCTTACAATAGAAATTGTGAGCAGATACAATGAGATGTTGTATTATGATTTTAATGGTGGAGAATTTTATTCAGACAAATAATCTAGTTATCTGTCATTTATCTAATTTATAATGGTTGTCGAACGTGACTAATTCCATTATAAATTACCTTACATAATAATGTTGAATAAGGACAGTTTAATTTCATTCCTAGCTCACACATACTGTTTCCCTACATATGATGGTAGAAGTACGCGGGCACTTTAACCCATCCCGTGTACATTTACATACCAAATTTGCTACAATATGTTCCTGCATAAAGTCTGTGCAGGAAGAAAGCATTATAGGCCTATTCTTCAAAGAAATAGTTCACCCAAATTTTTTTTACAATTATAATAATTTACTCACCCTTATGCCATCTAAAATGTGTATTACTTTATTTTTTTCTGTGGAAAACAAACAAAAATTTATTTTTATAGATATAGAATATATTGTCCATACATTGCAAATCAGTAGGGTCCAAAACTTTCAAGCTCCAAAAAGAATATAAATGCAGCATAAAGGTTACTTCCTTGCACTTGACTGATGCGCTAAGTGCATGTACAGTATGTGTACTATGCACATGCATCACATGCAAGGAAGTGTTTTAGAGTTTCTGTTAAAAAACACCAAGGAGATTGTTGATGTCAAGATGTATAGTGAATAAGGAGCTACATTTTGGTCTATTTCTCACCCATAACCAATCACATAACTCCAGAAGACATGGATGGAACCACTCAAGTCGCATGAATTACCTTTATGCCACCTTTATATCCTTGAAAATCTTTGAAAATATCTTCTTTTGTGTTCCGCAGAAGAAAGTAAGTCAAGTTTGAGATGACATAAGGGTGAGTAAATTATGAGGGATTTATTTATAGGTTAAACCTTCCTATAAAAATAAGTTTTCATATCCCAGCTTAATATGCCAGAGACAACTATAAGTAAGCAATATAAGTATTGGCAGATTTCCTTGAAAATTGTAAAACACTGTGCCTCTTTGGAACAATCAAAACATTGCTGTGTTTGTTGGAGTATCACGACAAGGCCAACATACTGTAGCAACATTGGCTCAATCAATGGTGTGAGTTTGAGGCAAATATTGTTTGAAGACAGGGTGGTATCTTTTCGGGAAACCTGTTATGTAAAAACAGTAATTAATTTTGCAATTCCGTTTGCCACAGCTAGTTGCACAGAAATGTCACACTTCACTGTGAAATTATATTGGAAATGGACAAATACATGTTGGCAAAAACTTTGCTAATTTGTTGTTTTATACTGTTCAATGGTGAAAAAACAAAAAATCTTCTGTTCCCTGTCTGTCACTCACTCGACGTTGTGTCGATGTTGTGACACTAGGGGTTCGATCTTGAGAGCCTTTGCTTTAAACAGAAAAGGCCAATGAAAATTGGCGAGTGGAATTTGCATGCCACTCTCCACCCCGGACATACGGGTATATAAGGAGATGGCGTGCATCACTCATTCAGATTTTTTCTTCAGTGAGGAATGCTTGTGTGTTCGTCCTCTTACCTCTTGCTACGCTGCTGGATTTTTTACGCCACATATCAGCAGTCACCCTTGCATGGTCAAGTGTGGTGCTTCCCCTGGGTGCTTCGGCAGCCTGAGTCTGCGGATGCTAAAAGAGTATATTCAAAAGAGTATATTTTCTCTAAAAGAGCTTGTGCAAATGCTTGGCATCTTTTTAAAGATGTCCTTCTGCATTTGTGCTACTGGATGTGGCCGTTATCTCTCCCCTTCGGATACCCATGAAATCTGCCTGGAGTGTCTGAGTTGCCAGCACGCCGAGGTGGCTTTCGTGGGAGGGTTGTTTTCTCATTGCGAGAATATGCCCATGAGAATGTTGTGGTCGCGGCTCACTTCCTTCTTCATGAAGCAAGGAGCCACCGCGGCTGCTCCCCAACCCGGTCCGTCCTGGGCTGATGCTCAGCCGGTCGGGTCGGCAAGCACCGCGGGCGATCTGGATGTGGAGATGGGAGCGTTTCCGCTGGCTCAGCCCCCACGGACCTCCCATCCCCCAGCACGCTTGTTCTATCTGGACGAGCTGTCGAGCGATGCAGGCGGTCTTCCTCAGGGCGGGTTTAATGTGCCGTTCACGGCTCGCCACGAGGATGAGCTTTCGGTTGTGGCATCGGAGGGTGGGCTAATGTTATCGGAAGTGGATGAATCTTCTGAGCTCCCTCCCACGGGCGGTAGAGCACAGGATGAGGTGGACGCTGAGATGGCAGCCGTGCTTGCCCGGGCGGCTGCGAACATCGGGCTGAAGTGGAACCCTCCACCCTGCCTTGAGTGTTCGCGGCTGGATGATTGGTTTCTGGGCTCGGAGCACGACTGCCTTTCTTCCCGGAAGTGCACGAGGAGCTAACGAAGTCGTGGAAGGCACCTTTTACTGCCAGTACATGCTTCGCGGGCTCGTCCACTCTGACTACCCTCGACGGCGGAGCGGCTAAGGGACATGTCACGCTTCCCCAGGTAGAACGCGCTGTAGCGGTGCATTTATGCCTGCAAGGCGCAGCCACCTGGTGGAACCGACCAAGGCTCCCTTCCAAGGCCTGCAAGTTCTCTTCCTTTTTAATGACGAAGGCTTACAAGGCCACAGGTCAGGCCGCTTCTACCCTGCATGCCATGGCCATCCTGCAGGTCCACCAGGCCAAGGCACTGAAAGATCTGCACGAGGGCAGGGCCAACCCAGGGCAGATGCAGGAACTGCGCACTGCGACCAACCTCGCCTTATGTGCGATGAAGGTCATGGCGCACGCCCTGGGCCAGACGATGTCCACTCTTTTGGTCCAAGAGCAGCACCTGTGGCTCAAACTTGCGGAGATGCGTGACACCGAGAAAGTCCGCCCTCACAAGGGGAGCTTTTTGGCGACACCATTGATGATTTTGCCCATCAGTTCTCGATGGTGAGGAAGCAGACCGAGGCAATTAACCACATCCTGCCACGGCACGACCCGGCCACCTTCAATAAAAGAGCAGTTTGCTCATTCCCTGGGCCAGCGCACTCGCAACGGCCAGGCGCTGGAAGTCTTTCCAGTCAATCAGGCAAATGCAAGTACCTCCCGTTCCCTCATTCTCCGTTGAGAGACAGCCGGTGAACAGGTAAGTGTGCTGGTCTCTGGGGCCGCTCACCCCCCCCAGTCACCGGCCACCATTGCGGGCTAACAGAGCAGCACGTCCCCCCTGGGCTGTCTTCCAGGTGGAGTGCCTGCTCTGCCTTGCCGCGAACCACCCTGCCCAGGCACGGTAAGTCCAGTCGTCCCCCTGGTGCTGCTGTCGTGGAGGCTGGAGGCCTGGTTAGCACTCTCCAGCCCCTCGCGGTGGCTCATCAGGACGATTCGCCTCGGTTCTCCGGGCGGAAGTTGCCACCCTCCTGGTGAAGGGAGCAATAGAGCCCGTCCCCGTAGCCGAGTTGCGCAAGGGCTTCTACAGCCCTTATTTTATCGTGCCCAAGGATGGGGTGGGGTCGCACCCAATCTTGGACCTGCGTGTCCTGAACAAGGCCTTACACAGGCTTTCGTTCAGGATGTTAACGCAGAAGCGCATTCTGGTGTCAGTACGACATCAGGATTTGTTCGCGGCCATTGACCTGAAGGACGCGTACTTTCACGTATCGATCCTTCCTCGACACAGACCTTTCTTCGGTTTGCCTTCAAGGGATGAGAATACCAGTACAAGATCCTCCCCTTCGGTCTGTCCCTGTCTCCTCGCATCTTTACCAAGGTCACAGAGGCTGCCCTGTCCCGGCTGTCAGACTTTCAGCCCTTGGTCGGACCTTGCATTTCTACGGGCAGGTGTTTACCTAGAGCAGGTCTCAAAGTGTGTCGTGGTCACAACGGATGCCTCGAACTCAGGCTGGGGCACCGTGTGCAATGGGCAGGCAGTGTCGGGGCTTTGGAAGGGGCCCCAACTCCAATGGCACATCAACTGCTTGGAATTGCTGGTGGTATTGCTTGCCCTGAGGAGGCTCCGGCCATTGATTCAGGGCAAGCATGTGTTGGTCCGAACTGACAACACAGCGACCGTGGCGTACATAAACTGCCAAGGTGGAGTACGCTCACTTCACATGTCGCAACTCACCCGCTGCCTCCTCCTTTGGAGTCAGCAGACCTTGAAGTCTCTGCGAGCCACTCACCTTCCGGGCATCCTCAGCTATGCAGCGGACGTGCTCTCATGGCAGGTAACGCTCCACGGGGAGTCCACCTCCACGTAGTCCAGCTGATTTGGGAGAGATTCGGGGAGGCACAGGTAGACTGTGCTGTCTTTCCTTCAGGAAGGGCTGGAGAGAGAGCTGTCTCCCTCTACCCTGAAAGTGTACATGGCTGCCATAGCAGCTCATCATGATACACTGGACGGGAGACCCTCATGACAGCGCGACCTGATCAACAGGTCCTCAAAGGCGCGAGGAGATTGAATCCTTCTAGACCGCACCTGATCCCCTCTTGGGATCTCTCTGTGGTCCTACCTACCCTACAGAGAGCCCCCTTTGAGCCCCTGGAGCAGGCTGAGCTCAGCACTCTGTCCCTGAAGACGACCCCCCTGGTGGTGCTCACTTCCATCAAGAGGGTGGGGGACCTGAAGGCACTCTCATTCACCAGCGAATGCCTGGAGTTCAGGCCGGCTCACTCTCATGTGATCTTGAGACCCCAGCCCGGTAACGTACCCAAGGTTCCCACCACTCCTTTTCGGGACCAGGTCATGAACCTGCAAGTGCTCCCTTCAGAGGAGGAAGACCCGGCCTTGTCGTTGCTGTGTCCAGTTTGCGCCCTGCACATCTATCTGGACCATATGCAGAGCTTTAGATGCTCAGAGCAGCTCTTTGTCTGTTTTTCAGGACAGCAGAAGGGGAAAGCTGTCTCCAAGCAGAGATTAGCCCATTGGATTATGGATGCCATTTTTCTCACATACCAATCTCAGGACTTGCCATGGCCCTTGGGAGTTCGGGCGCACTCCTCTAGAGGTGTTGCGTCCTTCTGGGCACTGGCAAGGGGGGTCTCTCTAGCAGACATATGCAGAGCTGCAGGTTGGGCTACACCCAATACCTTTGTGAGGTTTTATAACCTACGCATAGACCCGGTTTCAACCCGAGTGTTACACGGTAACTGCAGGTAGACCAGGCGGCCGGTTGGGTGTACCGCTTGCATTCCGCCTTTCCCCTTTTTTCAAAGGGGACAATGTGTGCTTTTTTGTCCACAACAGTTCCCTGTACCAGTGAACTCCGGACACCTCTTTAATTCCTTAGCACTGTTCGATTAAGAACTCGGCGGAGGAGTAACGCCGCCAGGCCTAATACTCGTGGTATTCCCCTTTTCAGATGAGCCCATGTGCTCGGGCTCAGTGCTCCATGCATGGTGATTCCCCCTTGGTAATTCCGTATAATTAGTTTCCATTGTTCGGTTTCCCCCTTAGGTGAAACCTGTGTGTCCCCTCGTCAGAGCTTTCTCTGTCTTGGCCACTGTGCCGCATACCCTCTCTGTAGATAGGGTCCTCCTGTGGTATCATTCCATATGTGTACTTCCCCGTTGGTAAGTCCATGTGAGGTATGCTCCACATGTTAACCTCCCTCCGGTAGGATGTGGTCTCCATAGTGCTCTCCTTCCTGGAGAGGGAAGAGCACTTCCCAGCGCTATTCTAGAAAGTGCTCGGCGGGAGATTGCTTAACAGCAAATTAAGAAAGCCTACTTGGGTAAGTGCCTCCTCCCCCCTTAATGGGACTAGGGAGACGCCTTACCTAACTCCCTGGAAGGTCACGACGTGGTTGAGCGCTGTACCGGTCGCTGACATGGCCGGGACTCTCTATTGGCTCCTCAGCATAAATCTGAATGAGTGATGCATGCTATCTCCTTTTATACCCGTATGTCCAGGGCGGAGAGTGGCATGCAAATTCCACTCACCAATTTTCATTGGCCTTTTCTATTTTAAGCAAAGGTGATTGGGGCTCTCAAGATCGAACCCCTAATGTCACTACACTGACACAACATCTCGTTCCCTTCATCAGGGAACAGAGGTCACATCAGTAACCAAGATGATTTTTCTAAAACTCTTACACTCATGGAATGGTCTAAGCAACACACCAGCACTCAGGAATGATAGGATAGATTGATTTCATATGGCAGGTGGGGCTTGTCCTGTTGAGTAGTTGGAGGGACCTTTAGGGGGAAGGAGGCCCACTGACCCTCTGGCCTCACTGGGTGAAGTGGAAGTAGACACAACCACTATAAAGATCAGCTAGAGTTCCTCAGACCCTCCTCCACACACACAGAGAGACTCAGAGAGAAGCTTGAAGTGCTTAAAGTGTCAGGGCTGGCTGGTGAACACTAAGATATGCAAAGTGAATGTTAATTATGGATGGCCATAGGGGCCAAGTATTCATTATTTCAAAAGTAATTACAGCTATATATGTATGTAACATAAGGATTCTTCCTTAAAGCCAAGGTGACCAAAAAAACAAAACAAAAAAAAAAATATCGCCTACTCAACAAAAACACTAAAAAGTAGTCATTTATTAATACAAATAAACCTATGTAACCGATAAACAAATTTAATGAAAAAAAAAAAATATAAATACAACAAAATTCATTCCCACTCAAAAATGTTAATAGCCAACCAACATAAAAACACAATTAACAACAATACTCTATATAACGATTACCTATAACACAGCCATCAACCCATAATTAACTGCCGAGATGAAATGAGATTGGGCGTGACCAGTGGCCTACCAAATCATCCACAATGTTTGCGTCTGCATTAAAGCACAATACCTTAATTTAGTGAAACAAAGCTACATACTGTGAAACCAGAAATAAAATAATCGATATTCACTTAGCCTACCTGCTCACCCAGATCATGTCTGTGCAAAAACAAACAAGGAAGTGCTATCAGACAGCACGCTTCAATGCATAAGACCGGACCCCATCTTGAGGTCTCCTTTCGGGTGCCTGCTTAAAAACCCTCTAATTACCTAACTGGCCACACCCTCTACTGGTAACCACCTCACCGGCTACATTCTTCCCCCCAGGAATGCATCGGCGACCCGCCAATGGACTAACAAAAAAAAACAACGCACACACACAAAAACCACCCTCATCACCAAAAGCAACATTAACTCTATTCCCAGGACTACAACTCCTCTCTAACTATTGGTGCAGCTACTGTCCTAGGTAGTCAATGAGGATTTGAGTGCTGGCCCGCTGTACTTCTTCTAGAATGCCTCAGCCCTAAGGGTCAGACCTCTGATACCGGGTGACCCTCCGAGGCACCATGCTCAACTGTACTTGGAGGAGACAAATCACAATCACCGTGCAATAATACACGAGGCCAAGTCATTATCGGAATTAGTAGTAGACCCATTATTCGAGCTAGCCGGTCTATCAGACACCGAAGAGTCTACATCACTTAATACAGGGTCAATAAATGCCTTACGCATTTCCATCCGATGTACCTGCTTCACAGGTCCTACCTGAGACACTGGAGCAAAAGAATACACAACACCCTGCTCTCCTGGTTCACAAACCACCTTATACATGCATGAGTCATACATATCCTGGTTTTTATTTCGTCCACAATGATGATGGTTTCTAAATTAGACAAACTCACCCTCTCTAAAACCCTGGTCGTTCACCTTACCCTCATATCGTCTATTACGACGAGCGACCTTGTCTCGCAATCTCTCCTGTACCTCCATGTATGCTGCCCGAAGCCTACCTTGGTGTTCCACAATCCACTGTCCAACTGATCAACTGAAAAATCAAAAAACAAAAATCAACTGGTAATTTGGGCTCACATCCAAACATTAGAAATACGGGCTCATACCAGTAGAATAATGCACTGTGGTGTTATAAGCATAGAAAAGCTGTGGCAGATGTTGAGGCCAACGCTTCTTTTTCTCTGGGGGCAAAGTCCGCAAAAAGTCATGGAGAGTCCGATTAAAATGTTCACACTGCATATTACCCTGCGGATGGTACGGGGTAGTGCGACTCTTCTGTACATCATAAACCTTACATAACTGGCTAATAAGGTTACTTTCAAAATTTCGTCCTTGGTCAGAATGCCGATGACAAGGGACCCCAAACAAGTGAAACCAGTGGTGGACCAAAACCTCTGCCACAGTGCTTGCTCACTGATCTCGAGTGGGGATGGCCTGAGTGAACTTGGAGAAAACATCAGTAAGCACCAAAACATTCTCCCTCCCATCACTTGCAGGCTCCAACACCTGGAAAAAGTGGAAAAAAATGGCCTGATATTTATTCAGTAGCTGCTTGGCCTGTTCTAATTCCTAATAAGTAAGTCCTACAAAAGTAGGAAGGTCAGTGTTGCAACTAGACAACTGCTCAACCACCTGAACGGACACCTGAGCACTGTAAACATTTCCCGGAAATATTTGTAACCTAGGCCCTCGAGCAGTTACCACTTTCACTACCTGAACTGTACCTATAATGCGACATGGTGCCACCCTTAACTCTGTACTACCAACATTAACAATGAGTGCATATACTAACCCTCTCTCTGCATATACCAAAGAAGGAGACAGCAGCAAACCTTCTGGGAGGGAGTTTCCTTCCGGCCCCAATAGTTCTAGGAGAAATTCTATCACAGCACCTGAAACTTGGGGAAAGGTAACCAGAACCATAGTGATGGTACCTGCAGCAATACAAACGGGGGTCTTCCCCTGCACTCTCACCTTAAATACAGAAGGAGAACTCGACACGGCTTCAATTTTTTGATAACAACGGAGTACCTGTTTCCATGCCAGGGCTACTGATCACATCTGGAGAATCTGAAAAAGCTCAGCACCATGTTCGTTAAATAAAGTTGCATAACAGTCCCAGATAATATTCATACCCAACACAGCAGGAATCTTCTCCTTCTGAGCATGCATACTGGGAGAACAGGTATCTTTTACAATTAAAATCCCTTTCCTGGGTAGTATAACCTAAAAAGGCTAACATCAAGTACTACATACCCCACACATGGTATATCCATCCCATTAGCAGCTTTCAGTGCCAACCATGCACAGTCACAGAGACCCCCTTTACCCAAATAATTAAAAAAAAATAACGGTTAAAATAACTCTCCGTTATGGTAGTCACCATAGAGCCTGTGTCTAATAAGCACAACACATCCTCCCATTTTAACATTCAATGTTGGACAAGACCCTACCAAACCAGAAAAAGCCCTATCTCCAGTGTGTGGCTCTGCACCCTGGAGGGTTCTAGTTTTCTGCCAACAAGACAGACTCAGCACCTGCCTGACCACTAGAACCCGAAGCAGGCAAGGACCTAATTTGAATATTAGTAGCACAATATCTAACTATATGACCAGATTGATTACATTAAAACATATAGGTTGGCCATCAGGTGTTCTGCGAAGTCTACTACTTCTGGGGACTCTAGTAACATTACTTGCAACCCCTTCTGTAGTACTTAAAGTTTTAAGAATCAAGTCCAATTGTGCTTGTTGTCGCAGGACCATATCTTTCAACTCTGCAAATTCAGAACTAATCACTTGATTCTCGTCACATATAGCAATAGCCTTAGTTTCAAATGATTGAGGGGCTACTCTACCAGGCGTATTTCTTTGAAGCTGTCCCTCCTCCACCCAACGCATTGCCTCTTTTTGTAGGTCAAGGAGAGTCAACAAAGAATTCTGCCTCACCAACCTTTTTAGGTCTCTACGAAGGGTATGGTCTTGAACATTTTCACAAAACTGATCTCACAGAACCACCTGATAGTCTGACATAGCATTAGGATTAGCTTTTTGTACCTTGTCAATATGTTCCATTAATGCATGGGAAAACTCTTGAAAATATTCCCCCTCCTTCTGTTTTCTGTCAAAAATCTGCTGTTGCAAGATAACATAGGAAGAAGAAGAGCAATACAGTTCATGCAACACTGCAAACACCTGAGCAGAATCCTCTTTAACTTCCCTAGGCTTAAACTTAATTTCAGTCCGAGCCTCCCCCTCTAAATGATCGTAAACAAACATGGCTTTGTCTAATTCAGACATGTGTCTCCCCCTAATACAACTCTCCACCTCCTCAATCCAATCTTCCAGAGAAAGAGAGCCAGGGGACACTTTACCAGAGAATTTAGAACATTTTCTTTCTCTAGGCAAATATATAGCCTGTTCTCTCCGTTGTCCATTACCTTCTGAGGCTGAACTCGATACAACAACCGCTAGACCTCCAATTTGAGGCTGCCGTCTTAGTCTTTCATTTTCTACGTGCTTTTCTAACTGCTCTTGTAGTTGCTGCAGCTCCTCTGCCATAACTGCAACAGGACATCCAATGTTGTCAAAAGCATTCGTCCTCCAAGCTGATCGCTCTTCCTCCTACCACAAGAAATACAAAAAAAAAAAAAAAAAAAAAAAAAAAAAAAACTGTCCACTTCCCAGCCTTAAATATCACAAACAAACAAAACAAAAAATTGGTCAATCCTGCCAACTGCACCAAATTGTAACTTAAGGATTCTTCCTTAAAGCCAAGGTGACCAAAAACAAAAACAAAAATATTGCCTACTCAGGTTTATCACAAAAGTAGTCATTTATTAATACAAATAAACCTATGTTACCGATAAACAAATTGAATGAACAAAAAAAAAACATACAACAAAATTCATTCCCACTCAAAAATGTTAATAACCAACCAACATAAAAACACAATTATCAATACACTCATAAATAACCACAACTCTATTTTATTTTAATTCCATTAAAATATTTAAAAAACACTTGCATACATTAGTTATATTAAAACTCTATGATTACCTACAACACAGCCATAAACCCATAATTAACTGCCGAGATGAAATGAGATCGGGCGTGACCAGTGACCTACCAAACCATCCACAATGTTTGCGTCTGCATTAAAGCACAATACCTTAATTTAGTGAAACAAAGCTACATACTGTGAAACCAGAAATAAAATAATCGATATTCACTTAGCCTACCTGCTCACCCAGATCATGTCTGTGCAAAAACAAACAAGGAAGTGCTATCAGACAGCACACTTCAGTGCATAAGACTGAGAGACCCCATCTCGAGGTCTCCTTTCAGGTGCCTGCTTAAAAACCCTCTAATTACTTAATTGGCCACGCCCTCTACTGGTAACCACCTCACCAGCTACATATATACATATATATATATATATATATATATATATATATATATATATATATATATATATACATATATATATATATATAATGTGACCCAAATGGACACCTTACTGGGGGTTAGACACTATCTTTAAAATAATTACTTTGGAGTGTTGGGGAATGTTTGAAGGGGCAACAATGTAAAATCAATATAAATGGAAGTGACCCATCGCTCATTTTAGAGATAAAATAGTAAAACAGAAAGAGCAAGTTTGGATGAGGCAGAGGCAGTAAAAACCATTTAAAGCCAACTTATAATACACAAAATGAGACAGCACTAACATTAAAGGCCTTTCACACAAAGTAATACCTTACCATATTTCATAAACTCACCATATGTTTACAGTGATATGTACTCACATAAGATGAAGACTTCAGTCATGCTGGTAGCCAGTAGGTATTTTTTCTACATAGAGTGGGTCACCTCACAACATGATCACATGGGAAATTGACATTTTGCTTCCAAAAGTCCATATACCCTAAAATCAGCCCCATTTTGCTGAATTATTGACAAGCACCATCCCCATCAGGCATTTTTGGATCAATTCAAATGTTAAGACATTTCCTTTTAGCACTCCTAATTACGCATTGCGTAAGCAATCTCTGAGAAAGGGGTTCTGGTCCTGTGGAAAACAGGAAGTACTTACGCTCACTAGGGGTGGGTGATATGACCAAAAATCCTATATCACGATATCACTAATTCTATATCAATATAATGATATACACTATATTGCCAAAAGTATTCGCTCATCTGCCTTTAGATGCATATGAACTTAAGTGACATCCCATTCTTAATCCATAGGGTTTAATATGACGTCGGCCCACCCTTTGCAGCTATAACAGCTTCAACTCTTCTGGGAAGGCTTGCCACAAGGTTTAGGAGCGTGTTTATGGGAATTTTTGACCATTCTTCCAGAAATGCATTTGTGAGGTCAGACACTGATGTTGGACGAAAAGGCCTGGCTTGCAGTCTTCGCTCTAATTCATCCCAAAGGTGCTCTATCGGGTTGAGGTCAGGACTCTGTGCAGGCCAGTCAAGTTCTTCCACACCAAACTCGCTCATCCATGTCTTTATGGACCTTGCTTTGTGCACTGGTGCGCAGTCATGTTGGAACAGGAAGGGGCCATCCCCAAACTGTTCCCACAAAGTTAGGAGAATGGAATTGTCCAAAATCTCTTGGTATGCTGAAGCATTCAGAGTTCCTTTCACTGGAACTAAGGGGCCAAGCCCAGCTCCTGAAAAACAACCCCACACCATAATCCCCCCTCCACCAAACTTCACAGTTGGCACAATGTAGTCAGACAAGTACCGTTCTCCTGGCAACCACCATACCCAGACTCGTCCATCAGATTGCCAGATGGAGAAGCGTGATTCATCACTCCAGAGAACGTGTCTCCACTGCTCTAGAGTCCAGTGGCGGCGTGGTTTACACCACTGCATCCGACGCTTTGCATTGCACTTGGTGATGTATGGCTTGGATGCAGCTGCTCGACCATGGAAATCCATTCCATGAAGCTCTCTATGCACTGATCTTGAGCTAATCTGAAGGCCACATGAACTTTGGAGGTCTGTAGCGATTGACTCTGCAGAAAGTTGGCGACCTCTGCGCACTATGCGCCTCAGCATCCGCTGACCCCGCTCTGTCATTTAACGTGGCCTACCACTTCGTGGCTGAGTTGCTGTCATTCCCAATCGCTTCCACTTTGTTATAATACCACTGACAGTTGACTGTGGAATATTTAGTAGCGAGGAAATTTCTCGACTGGACTTGTTGCACAGGTGGCATCCTATCACAGTACCACGCTGGAATTCACTGAGCTCCTGAGAGCGGCCCATTCTTTCACAAATGTTTGTAGAAGCAGTCTGCATGCCTAGGTGCTTCATTTTATACACCTGTGGCCATGGAAGTGATTGGAACACCTGAATTCAATTATTTGGATGGGTGAGCGAATACTTTTGGCAATATAGTGTATATCACGATATATTTACATTTTTAAAACAAATCTATCAAAATTGGTTTGTATGTTAAATAAATAACCATATTGTAATGCCTATTTTTGAAAAATTCAGTCATTGTATTAAATACTTTATAAATGAAAACTACTTCCTCTTATATAATTTTCTCTTTATTTGGAACTTGACAAACATAGTCAAAGAAAAAACAAAACAATTGTTGGTATTCAAAAAGTGGTAATCAACCCACTTGTTGAAGCCCTTGTGCCTCCAACATTGTGGCTGATTGAATGGGGTTTAACAATGTTTGCCTTAATTGTATTTAGGCATAATGACTGTAGTCCTGAAGTGTCCTTACAGCAGGAATGTTTACAGAAAAAAAATCTCTTTCCTGGTGTTTTGAACGGGAAAGAGTGTATGAACATTGGGGAAGATCACTTGTGCTTATTGTACATTGAATTCTGTTATGCCTGTCCCGAAACCCTTGGCCATGGGGACGGAGGCCAAATTTGATCAGGCAATTATAAAAAGAGGTTACTCTGAATGTATTTACAGCAGAGGATGCCAGATAAACCATCTTCCCTAGCATAGAGTGGGGAAGAATGTGCAAACATGGAATGAATTGAGAGCATGCAGGTCTGCCACAATGGCCCCAGCATTTATTATGGGGGGAACAGCATATGACATTTATGAAAGTGTGATTTGTGAACACTTGAGCTTATTATACATTAAAATTCCATTATACTTGTCCCGAGACTCTTGACTATGGGGACAGAGGCCGAATTTGATCTAGTAAGTATAAAACGGGGTCACTCTGAATGTATTTACAGCAGAGGATGCCAGATAAACCATCTTCTCTAGCATTAGTACGGGGAAGAATGTGCGAATATTGGAGGAATTGAGAGTAAGCAGGTTTTCCACAATGGCCCCAGCATTTTTTATGGGGGGAACAGCGTGTGACATTTATGAGTGTGATATTCATGAATGCTTGTGTTTATTTTACATCAAATTCCATTATGCCTGTCCCGAGACCCTTGGCCATATGGACAGAGGCCGAATTCGATCAGGCAAATATTAAAAATGGGTCAATCTGAATGTATTTACAGTAGAGAATGCAAGATAGCCCATCTTCCCTAGCATTAGAATGGGGAAGAAAGTGTGAACATGGGAAAGAAATTAACATTTTTTTTTTTTAACTCGCTCCCCAGTGTAACTGAGCCATAACCTACCTTTAATAGGCAACTTTTTATACCAACTTGCCAGTATAGAGACTTGTGATACCAATTGTCCTCCATGGAAGAATTTTGACACTAATTTGCCTCCATATAACAAATACGACCCAATGGTTTCTTAAGCAGAAACTATAATCCAATCCATACATAAATTATGACATGTTTGGTCCTCCATACACAAATCATGACCTACTCGATCATCCATACATGCTAAATATCGAGTGTCCAATGCGTATCAAATGGCAGACTCGCACGAAGAGAAGCAAGAGCGTGACCGATAGAGTTCTCAAAACACAACTCCTTAACAATGGAAAGACTGCAAAATTAGTGAGTACAGAACTAACACATGAGAACTAACCTCCACTGAGGTTTAGTGTTATGGAGTAAGGTTAATAAAATATGCATTAAAATCCTGTTGACTGTATTACATCAATTACAACTAAAAACTTACAACTTCTTTTGGTGCCACTCTGTGGACCTTTCACCTGGAAACTGGAGCTCACACAGGCCTATACATTTAACAACACTTCCAGCTTCCAAATTTCAGTAAGCACAGACCAATTACAGCAGCAAAACTTACCACTTTGGCCAAATTCACAGTGTGATCAGTCTGTGAATTATCTGGGGCAACATGTTGAGATCACATAACTAGGCAAATTGTATTCACTTGGATTTCTTCCCTCAATCTGTCTGGAAGTAGAATGGGGAAATTTTGATGATTTTTTGATTTGTGCCTATACCTCAGCTAGAAAACTGCCCCTATTATCAGAGACCTCCCATGAATCATCAGCTGACCTTTATATGCAAATGAACAAATGTGGGTAGCTGTTTTTGATCTCAGACACTGACTGATTGCTAGGCTGCCTTTGTATAATGCTGTGGCCTTTTAGCAACTGTGATGTTTGGGAAATGAGATGAGTAACAAAATGCCTGTTTTCTGATTAATTTATTTAATTGAGTTATACATATACATTAGGAATACCTCTATACCTACTTATTCATGCAATTATCTAATTAGCCAATCGTGTGGCAGCAGTGCAATGCATAAAACCATACAGATACAGGTCATGAGCTTCAGTTAATATTCACATCAACCATCAGAATGGGGAAAAAATTTGATCTCAGTGATTCTGTCCATGGCATGATAGTTGGTGCCCGACAGGCTGGTTTGAGTATCACTGTAACAGCTGATCACCTGGGATTTTCACGTACAACAGTCTCTATACCAGTCTCTATCTTATTACAAGATTACCTGCAAAATAGATAAATAAAAGGACATAAAGCATTGATTTGAGGTATTTTTTTCTTACTTACTTGCAGAGATCGCACAGTGATCTGAGGAGCAGGAAATATGTCTCACAAATACCCAAAGGAGCCCAGATAATGACACCCAGATAATATAATTATTAAATTATTACTGTAGTTTTATATATTTATCACACAGCTCTCTGGAATCCTCAATTCTAATTGGTCAATGGAGCCATCTAGCAGTCTGATCTTTCTCAGTAACAACCGCACAGCTATGTATCAGACGGCTAGATGGCACCATTGACCAATCAGAATCGAGGATTCCAGAGATCCGTGTAATAAATATGTACAATTTTTTCCATTAAACGCACGGCTATGAAGTAGTTCCAGGTCTTGACCACATAACGGTTCCATATCACTTTGCCAAATTATTTCCATTATTTCCAAGAGCCATACAAGCTCCACAGCAAGATAACCAACTAAAACAAAGATATTGGCTAAATACATTGAATAAAAATGACAAACAATGTCTATAATAACCTAAATTTATTTCAATTTCAGATGAGAAATGCCCTTGTGCACCCTCTCCCTCTATCTTTAGCTCTCGTCTTACCCATACACTGACACTGACACACATGCATACACACACACACACACACGCATGCACAAAAACATGTACATACACACGCATGCAAAGAAACTCGAGTCGCAACATCATAAATACAACAGTTTCTGTATAATCTGAAATAACTATTAATATATATGGAAAGCATCTCTCTCTCTCTCTCTCTCCCTCTCACCCACAGTCTCACCCACAGTCTCACACACGGACACACACACAAACATACACATACTGGCAAGCCGGACACATAGCCGTGATGTCAACGGGCCCCGGCGACTTAATAAAACAGTTGTATGGCAACGGGAAAGCTATATCCAAGAATGCCGACACTGAGAATTATACTAAAACATACATCTTGGTGATTTTGAAGCGATGTTATATATTCTATCTTAAAATCTTAAGTACACATAACAGTAACATTTCTTGGTTTGTTTCGAGTCAGACAGGATGAAAGTAATGACTTGTGGTTCAGAAAGTGTGTCATATTAATTCTGTAATTGATCCGACTGATTGAAGAGTTTTTGACTCTCTGAAAAGAACCTGCACATATGAGTCAATTGTTTGGGAATAAGACTACACTGGTCACAGTGTATGTTTCATGCTGTAGCACAACCAAACAGTAGTGCAGTCAAAATATGGACATAATGCACATAAGAACTGGTTGTTCTAAAGCTTGTTCAATGCACATTGGAGAATAACCAAGTCATGTGAATGTGAATTTGGATGTAGTCTTGTATACTTTGCAGCCTTTAAGGAATGAGCTCTTCAGCTGTGCTAGAGAACATGTCCAGTAGAAACATCTGTGATCAGGAAAAAGGCAGAAAGACACACACACTGAGCTTGCCAGTGATCAAAGTAGTGCAGGACAGGCAGCTGCTGCAGGAGATTCACTACTGGAAAAGATTAAACAGCTTTGGATGGATGAAGGTTTGCCAAAGTAAGCGTAATCTAAGAGGAGCCTTCTATGTCCATGAGCAAGACAGCGAGAGACAGAGAGAGAGAGAGAGAGAGAGAGAGAGAGAGAGAGAGAGAGAGAGAGAGATGGAGAGAGTGAGAGAGAGGAAAAGATGACACACAGCAGCTGGTAGGTGTCAAACTGCTCTGGTCATGCTATGCATTTGATGAAGAGCCAGGACTGGACACCAGACTGCTCTTTGACACATGCCCCTCTTTTACATAACTGTGATTATTGTGCACGTTTCATTCTAAGCACATTTTGCTAACCAAATTAGGTGATTTTAGTGAATATAAAAATGCCATAGACACTGTGTTTCTGTGTCTCATTTCCTGGTGCAGTAGAGCATTATGTAAGTGCTCCATTTGAACCAGGAATGTCAGAAGTAATATTATATTATATTATATTATATTACATTAGGTAACACTTTATAATAATGGTCCATCATTAATAGGTAACTATGCAGGAATTAATGCAGGATTAATGAGTAGTACTACATTAACACTTTAGTTACTACTATTAACTAATATGGAAACATGATTAACCAATCAGTAAATAATAGCGAACTGATGACTGAGGTAGTTCACTGTTAGGTAATCAATAATTACTGAATTTGATTTTCCTCATTGAGAACTATCAACTAACTATGGCTAATTTAATATAACTACTAATTAATTACTAATCAAAACATTAACATGTGTCTAAAATGTGAATGATTATGTTTTTATTGTGAACAGGATCATGAAATACGCCTTCAGAGAAGCATGCGCCTCACTTGTGTTCTTTGCTGGAATTCATTTATGAACATAACAGCTCTCTAAATCATGGCTACAGTGTCTGGTAGAGTACTGTAACATTTATGGGCAGGCAGGTCAGGCTGAAGACAGGAAGTGACAAGGACATTGATGATGAAGTGAGAACCCAAGTGCAGTTTATTTACAAAAACGTGAATCCAAAACAAAACAAACATAAATGACTTGACTTGAGAACATTACACCAACACAATACTTGACAAAAGACAATGGCAAACATGAGGGCTTAAATACATGGACATGGGTAACATGACAACCAATGGGAAAACTGAACTAATAACAAGATAACTAGATTACAAAAACATGAACCAATGACACGACAAGACTGATAATGAGTAACAATACAATAAATCAATAAAAAAAGACACATGAACTTGGAGGGAAACAGGATATCACATGGCCAGGAAACCACATGACATGAAACAGGAACAGGAACTAAACTTTCAAAATAAAAGACATGAACAAAAACACATTTAAACGTGACAAGTATCATAGTCAGTTTACAGTTGCCCAACATGTGTATTCCTTGGGATATCTCTTCTGTTCATTACAAATTACTAACTTTGGCAGGTTTGTTAATGCTGGAGGTCTTTTTAAAATAATAGAAGTGAGGAGGCAAGTGACGCCGGGGTCCAAAGAAACCAGGGCAGATCAGGTAGATGACCAGGGGACCAAGGAAACCAGGGCAGATCAGGCAGACGACCATGAGACCAGGGATACCAGAGCAGGTCAGGTGGATGGCCAGGAGTCCCAGGAGACCAGAGCAGATCAGGCAAACAGCCAGGAGTCCCAGAGGACCAGAGCATATCAGGTGGATGAACAGGAGACCCAGAAGACCAGAGCGGATCAGGCGGACGGCCATGAGACCAAGGGGACCGGAGCAGATCAGGCAGATGACCAGGAGATCCAGAAGACCAGAGCAGATCAGGTGCATGGCCATGAGACCAGGTATACAAGAGCAGGTCAGGTGGACGGCCAGGAGTCCCAGGAGACCAGAGCAGATCAGGCAGACAGCCAGGAGACCCAGAGGACCAGAGCAGATCAGGTGGACGACCTGGAGACCCAGAGGACCAGAGCAGATCAAGTGGTTGGCCAGAAGACCCAGGAGGCCACCTCAGGGCAGGGACTGGATCAGGAGGCCTGGTTGATGGCCACCGAGCTAAAACAGAGTCAGGAGAGCTGGGTGGTGATCACAGACTAGAGACTGGAGCCGTGGAAGGCAGAGCCATAGGAGACTCGAGGGACAAAGCCATGGAAGGCAGAGCCGTGGGAAGCTAGAGAAGTGAAGCCATGGAAGGCGGAGCAATTGCAGGTTCCAGGGGTGGAGCCGTGGCAGGCTGAGCCATGGGAGGTTCCAGGGGTGAAGCCGTAGAAGGCGGAGCAGTGGCAGGACTCGGGTACGACCTCTGTGGTCGTGGGCATGGACTGAGACTCGGGAACGACCTCTGTGGTCGTGGGTGTAGACAGAGACTTGGGTACGACCTCTGTGGTCGTGGGCACTGGTAGAGACTTGGAAACGACCTCTGTGGTTGTGAACAGAGACAGAGACTTGGAATTGGATGCCTTTCCTCTCCACCTCCAGACGGCCGAAGTAGGCAACGCAGGCACTGGGGCAGATGAGGCTGGCAACGCTGGATCTGGGATGGACAAGGCTGGCAACGCTGGATCTGGGATGGACGAGGCTGGCAATGCTGGCTCTGGGATGGATGAGGCTGGCAATGCTGGCTCTGGGACGGACGAGGCTGGCAACCCTGGCTCTGGGACGGACGAAGCTGACAACACTGGCTCTGGGATGGACGAGGCTGGCAACGCTGGCTCTGGGACGGATGAGACTGGCAACGCTGGCTCTGGGATGGACGAGACTGGCAACGCTGGCTCAGGGATGGACGAGGCTTCCAGATCGTCGAACGTGGCAGGCGTGGGCATTGGCTAGTTGGGCATGGCAGGCGTGGCCATTGGCTCGTTGGCCGTGGCAGGCATGGGTGTGGGCATTGGCTCGTTGGCCGTGGCAGGCATGGGCATTGGCTCATTGGCCGTGGCAGGCGTGGGCATTGGCTCATTGGCCGTGGCAGGCGTGGGCATCAGCTCATTGCCCGTGGCAGGCGTGGGTGTCGGCTCGTTGCCCGTGGCAGGCAAGGGCACTGACAATTTGTGAGAAAGGGTCTTCGTGGCCCTATGCACCGATATCAGTGGTGGATAATTCAACTTGGAGACAAGGGCCGTGAAGGCCTTCGAGCAATGAGTCGCAGAAGGCTGGACTGTGGCATGGCGTGGAGCCGACTCAGATTTGACTGTGACATGGCATGGAAAAGACTCAGACGTGGCTGTGACATGATGTGGAGCAGACTCAGACGTGGCTGTGACATGGCATGGAGCAGGCTGAGGTTTGGCTGTGACATGGTATGGAGCAGGCTGAGGCATTGCTGTGACATGGCATGGAGCAGGCTGAGGCGTGGCTGTGACATGGCATGGAGCAGGCTGAGGCGTGGCTGTGACATGGCATGGAGCAGACTCAGACGTGGCTGTGACATGGCATGGAGCAGGCTGAGGTTTGACTCTGACATAGTACGGAGCAGGCTTAGGCATTGCTGTGACATGGCATGGAGCAGGCTGAGGCGTTGCATTGACGTGGCATGGAGTAGGCTAAGGCTTGGCTGTGACATGGCCTGGAGCAGACTAAGACATGGCTGTGACATGGCATGGAGCAGGCTGAGGTTTGACTGTGACATGGTATGGAGCAGGCTTAGGCATTGCTGTGACATGGCATGGAGCAGGCTGAGGCTTGGCTGTGACATGGCGTGGAGCAGACTCAGACGTGGCTGACTCGGAAGCTGGAACTGGGATTGTGAGAGGAGGATCCTCTGTGGCGAGTGTGTCGAGTACTAGCCTCACATATACCTCCCACGTGTAGTCTCTATAGGCTGGCAATTCCCACCACTGGTGTGCTTGTGAATCCGATCCGGTATACGGATTTCAGAGCGGCATCATCAAAACCACTGTGGGCGGCAACGGTGGAAAAGAAATGGGAGTACTCCCTTATTGATAAATCCACCTGCTTAGTTGAACAAAGAATGCTGCTAGATCCATGGTGCGGTGAATTGTTCTAGATGAGGCCGGGTGTGCCGCTGGTTTCGATGAAGGAGTTGAGACCTCAGTTTGTGGCTAAGTCTTCTGTAATGATGAGTCAACGGAGTTGAGATCCATGTGCAGCTTTTAATAACAATAAACGTAGTAATACTGACAGGCAGGGGTCAAACACCAGCAACAGTAATATCCAAGGCAATCCAGAGAGTAGTTGATAAACAGACAAGAGGTCAGGGCATGCTGCAGACAATCACAGGTTATAGCCACGTAAACAAAGCAGTAACTGTAGGCAGGCAGCAATGGGTCAAAACAGGGTAAACAGTCCAAGATCATACACAGGCAAGGTAGTAACACAGGTAATGCTCAGAAATGTCAGCCAGGGCAAAACAAGACTTCGCAATGAGACAGAGTGAGAGTGAGTCTTAAATAGCTGAGATAATGAGAAACAGATGAGCAGGTAATCAGTGCCAGGAACGGGGATTATGGGAAATGGAGTCCAGAGAGTTAAAGTCAATACCTGGGTGATGAAGCCCTCTGGTGGTGAGCGGGAGGAACTACAGAGGCGTGATTCATAACAGAGTCAAGTGTTGCCACATAAACCTGAAGGAATTAATAATTATTTTAAAGTGAGGATCATGGTAATGCATAATTAATTAATGAATACACACTTGAATATACACAGCTTTTAATTTTTTTACAAAACATTTAAAAAAAGTTTTTTTAGTCATAGATACTGTAGGTTAATCTTACAAAAAGTGTTTAATTTTATGTGAAGTGGATTTTTATTTTTTTTTTTTTTGAGTAACTTAATGGATCCAATGAAAAAAAGAATGAGTGTCTGGTCCATCCAGCTTCTAATCCAATACGGGTTCCTCATATTCTATGCTCGCGCTGAAACTGAAAGAAGAGCGAGTGAGATTTTGCTCCGCCCTCCCGTCGATCTGTCTGTACACGGTAAACTTTAACATACATTCTGGTCTGTTCATACCAAACATAGGCAAAGGAGGAAACGTGTCAAATTAATTTGATAAAAACTGTACATATTTACAGAGTGGGCTGTCTAGGATGGAAGTCTTGTGGAGATCAACACACTTGTCCTTTAGACACATAATTTTATTATTTTACTTTATGTTAAGCGATAAGACTTTTAAAACATGCTATCTGTTTGATTAAATGAATAAAATGTAGGAACAAACATTTGAGTAGCCTATTCATTACTAACTGGCAAGTAACACCTCAGTTACTGTTAATGGTTTATAGTGTGTTTTCCCTTTAGAATAATGGTCCAGATATCCTTTAACTCCCAAGGATGGAAACCGTAATATCTCATTAATTAATAATGTGTTACCAAGACCCTCACTTTAAAATAATGGCCCAGATCATTAGTAATTCCTTAATACTTATGTGGTAACACTTTATTAATTACTTATGGGCAGGGTTGGGGAGTAACGGAATACATGTAACAGGTTAAAGTATTTAAAATACAAAATATAAGTAACTGTATTCCACTACAGTTACAATTTAAATCATTGGTAATTAGAATACAGTTACATTCAAAAGTATTTTGATTGCTGAAGAGATTCCTTTGCATTTTATTGTCATTTGTTTCATTTAATATTTAGTCCTTTCAGATGGAAAACATTTATACATATAAATGATGCGATCCAAAGTGCATTTGTACAGCGGTGAAAAACTTTCTTATGATGTGTTACATTCATACGAGCAGACAGAGAAGTAAGTTTGAAATAAGTTTGGAGCAGAAGAAATAGAAATAAACCTTGTGTAAGTTGTCAGCTTTACGCTAAGCTAAAATGCTATTTCTAGCCATTTTACTTGCACGTTACCAGGCATGATCATATTTTTTATCAAGAAAATTCATAATTTGAATTTCTCTTTTTCTAGTAAGACCTTTGATATTAGAGCAAAAATCATATTCTTGATAATAATGTTTGTTTTGTTTTCCTGTAAAAATATCTAAAAATCCTTAAAACAAGATCAATTTGATTTATCTTGTTTTAGAAACAACACTGCATAAGATATTTAGGTTTTTCAGAGAATGTATTTTTAACATGTGTATTTTGTCTTACTGTACTGGCAGAGTTTCTATAGTCAAAACAAGTGAAACAATCTACCAGTGCTTAAGAAGTAATCCAAAGTATTTAGAATACGTTACTGACCCTGAGTAATCTAATGGAATACATTACAAATTACATTTAACAGCATGTATTCTGTAATCTGTAGTGGAATACATTTCAAAAGTAACCCTCCCAACCCTGCTTATAGGTTACTTAAAAAAGACCATCCGCAATATCACACATGCAGAAGTTAATAATTTTTTAATGAACAGAAGAGATATCCCAAGGAATACACAGGTTGGGCACATACATCCCTATATTTCTGTAAGGTAAGCTGACTATGATCATGGCCATAACCACCTTAGACATTGAGGGGGATATGTCCCCCTATATCTACATTCATAAATTAATTCCCACAAAGAACTCATGCATGATCCTGTTCACAATAAAAACATAATCATTCACATTTTAGACACATGTTAATGTTTTGATTAGTAATTAATTAGTAGTTATTTTAAATTAACCATAATAAGTTAATAGATCTCAGTGAGGCAGATCAAATTCAGTAATTATTGATTAGCTAACAGTGAAATACCTCAGTCATCAGTTTGCTATTACTTACTGATTGGTTAATCATGTTTCCATATTAGTTAATCGATATTAATGCACTGTTTGTAACCACAGCAACATAACATTACAGAGTAATAAAATGGAATTCAGCTTGTTTTGCACGGAGGGTTAGAGTTTGAAATCAGGACCAATTAAATGTGTCTTTCACTGTCCAGCAAGGTGATTTAACTGTAATGTGTGTTTAATGTTATGTTGCTGTGCTGAAGTGCCACCTATAGCCACTAGAGGCCCCCTCGCACTCACACATCTCTGACTCAAATGCTGAAGGAGAAGCGCTGTTTGCGGTGAAGCGCTACCATGCAAGAACAAATTGCAATGTCATTAATTTAATCAATCGTACGGCCTTGATGGATACCATACCGATGTCCCAGCGGTCCAAACCTGCAGGTTCCAGAGTGTTTTGAATGGTTTCCCCCTTATTATATATACATTATGTGCTGCTTTTACTGTCACATTTGTAACGTCTGTTTTTTTCACATTAATGTAAAAATGACAATAAATAAAATTACATAATACATTTTATCTGGAGTGCCAACCCCTCTTCATTCTGTGGATATTATTATTTCTGTATTGTGCATTTAAATTAACGGTTTTGACCAAGTGTGTGGTCGCACTACTTTTTCTCTGTGTCTGATTTTTTTTTTTTTAATTAAGCATTATTTGTTATTCTTCCAGTCAAAATTTGCGCTTCGTGTCGGGTGGTTCTTTGCCTCCTCATCGTGCATTTAAAATAGTTTAACGCACGCCTAGCCGTGGATTATCCCTTACATATTATAGATATTAGTCACATTTTAATGTTTAAATGTACTTAATAACAAAACATGTATTGTAAATGTTTACTACACACTGTCATATGAATATTGAACAACACTGATTCAGTGAATTAATTCAGTCAAAGATTCATCAGACTATTATTACACAAGGGATATTTCTCTTTTATATATTTTATAGGGTTTTTTTTAGATTTATTTAGTAACTGGTAGTGGCCAATTAAAGTGAATTTATATCACTGTAAATATAACATGCTCTGTGCATATTACAGAGGCAGTTTACAAAGAGACGGACCACTGGTTGGAACGAAAATTGGAACGGCAAACAGCCAAAGGGTGCAGAAAAGGAAATTCCCACCAGAAGGCCTTTGCACACCAAATGCAAATTTTCTCCCGTAATTTCTTGCCATGATCAACATTTTGAATAGAAACAATAGATTCCTAATGAGCCATTCACACTTAGAACAAACATTCACACCAACTAGATATCTATCTATCTATCTATCTATCTATCTATCTATATATATATATATTATATATATATTTTTTTTTTTTTTTTTTTTTTTTTTTTTTTTTTTCCTTCTTCGCCTGTGATGAAATGCCCTGACCAAATAACATGTCAGGAGCCACCCAAAACCAGTGCAACAGGTGGCGCTAAAGCACAGAAAGCTGTTTTGACTACAGACATTAAACACTGAAGTAACTCAAGGAAGAAATCCTCAACCAGCAGTAAGGATATGTGTTTCATTTGCATCAAATTCCTTAAAACTTTTTTTTTCTCATGGGTTCTTTTAACATGTAAATGATATTGCTGCATCTCTGCCTTTTATACCCTTGCTTTTAATGTGAAAGGGCCATTCGTTGGTGACTCGCCCCTCATAATCGAGTTGCCTTTGGTGTGCAAATACATTTACCATTAAAAGAACGATCACCTTTTAGACACAGACATCGGCTGTCAGTCAACTCGAGAACGGGCATGCGCATTATCTGAACCAGCCTGAAAAATTTTATTTTTTGGGGGTGATCTGAGCTAAAGAAGCACAATTTATGATACCATTGTTGCCTTACGTGTACTTACAGTAGAACAGAGCTGGTCACAAGCAGTGCGTGCAGACTGTTTGATTGAATCACAGCCCTTTGCAATTTAATATTCACGTAAAAGGTCATTTCTTAATTTCAATTTGATTTCAGTGGATCGTTCAGCCCTACACAATGCATTAGAAAGATGTGTTGTTTTTGTGTTATTTCGCGGCACGCACTCTTTTTTTTTTATCTAATTACATTCCATTTAGACAGCAAGCTCACAACTTTTGCAGTGGCGCTGGAGATTCAGTAGTGGCAAAGCATCGCTGCTGAAAAGCGGTGCAGGAAAACTGATCTAATGTGTGTAGTCTGAGATTTGGCTTTAGGCTTGTGCCGTATACAATGTCTGATTAAAGCCATTCAGCCTGAGCCATTATATGATAACAGTTATGGTGCAGGAAAGATAGCAAGGTGGTCTGTATAGCTCCCTAAGAAGGCTTTAGGGATGGCATGCCTGCCAAGGCCCGGAGAGTGTAATCAGCAGTGATGGTTGTTGGAAATGCTGTCTCTGCTACTCTGTTTAAGGACTTTTTATGAGAGTCCTAAAGTTAACAATTGAAAGAATGCTCAAAACTGAATTTACAACATAAATGGTTTAAGACCAGGTCTTCTGGGCCCTAAGGAAGCCACCCTCAGGCAGATATGGGATTATAATATCAGGGTGTGGAGGGGGATGTGGTCGTGTGTCTGTCAGTGGGGAGAGAGAAAGTGGTAAGAGCCATCACCTGGTGATTATTGACTCTAAACACCTGTGTCTCATTTCAGTGACGGCGGAGACGGGCTTTAAAAGGCCGGCAGAACGCCAGACCGGGAGAGAGAGTCCGAGACGCACGCACACCCAGACCGAAGCTCTATGCTGAAAAGCTATTTGAATAATATAATTATTGAGTTTATGTTGACTGTTATTATTGAAGCTGTGTGTAAAAAAAGAAAAAAATGAAATTCTTGCTGGAAAACCTATGTTGAGTTAAGCCTTGAGAATAAAAGAATACCCATGTGGACTGTGACGCTGGCTCCCATTTCCCTCTTGCTCCCCACTCTGAGAACTCTTACACAGGGCTTTGAACTGGTCTTATAGCCTGTATCTCTTAAAAGCAAATTAAGGGTGCTTGGATACGATGAAGGCAGATAATTATGGTTGATGGCTCTTAAGGACACAGCTGAAATATTTCCTTAAAGAGTGCAAAGGGAAGTGAACATATGAGGGAATTTTTTAAATTTTTTTTTTTTTTTTTTTTTTTTTTAAGTTAAAATACGTCAATTTGAGTTACGTTAGACTTCAAATTTAAGACATGCATGAAATGTTTTCTCAAATAGGACAAAGAGAAGTGAACATATGAGGGAAAGTGTCTCTGAGTACCTCAAATTCATTCATTTTTTTAAATTATTTTTTTGAAAGTTAAATGTCAATTTGAGTAGCATTAGACTTCAAATTTAAGACATGCAGTCTACAAATTGCTCTGTAGAAGAAACTCTCTCTCTCTCTCTCTCTCTCTCTCTCTCTACTACCTACAGTAGTTGCATCACTGCAGTCCAATTCAATAACAAAAAAAGAAGGCTTTGTGGATTGCTGAGTCCCATAAGTGTTTTCATTCAATCCACAAAAAATAAACAAACAAAAAAAATTAAAAATAGAGGGCCCTAAGGTAAACTACAATGACACCATTGTGTTCATTAATAATAGGAGAGAGTTTGTGTTTTCATCTTTGCACTACCCCACCTCAAGAACTTGCTTCTGTAGTCTCTGGGGATATTAGCTTATGTTCAGCTGTTGAGAGACTCCTTGTTTTTTTTACACACCAGACAGGCGAGGAAAAAAAAAAAAAAAAACTGCCATTAAAAAATACAATGAGATGTCAGAATTTAATATGTCCTGAAGCCATGTCAAGGTTGTCAGGGGTAATGAGTGTAAACTGTGAAGGAAGAAAGACTCTTAGTCAGTGGGGAAGGAGAAAACTATGCTTCTTGATTCACAGTTTTCGTAAGATGTGTGTGCTGAGCTTTTCTCTTTTTTTTTTTTTTTTTTTTGGAAGTGTAAAAAAAAAAAAAAAATCTGTTTTTGTTTTTTTGAGTGTCACACCAAACATCTGCAGAAAAAAATGAAATAAACAAGTTTGCAAACAGAACTTCAATGCCTCAATATTTTTCAGCAACCTTATCAATGTCTGCTACTAGACAAATTCCTTTTAATGACAAATCTGACTGATCTCAGAGTGAAATCGGAAACAGTAGGTTGACTTTTCTTTAGCTGAACTGGTCAGTGTTACCAAAATCCAAAACACTGACCTCAGTGGCCAAATCGGTAACTGATGTTGGACGGAGGGGCACATGTGAACTTCAGTTTCCGGGTGTCCACAGAGGGGTGCCAAAAGCGAGTTGTGAAGTGAATTGTTTTAAACTGTACAGGCTGTAATACAGTGAAGAGGAATGCATATTTTATAAACTGCAACCGCCAACCCAATCCCCAAACCTAAACCTAACCATCAATGGAGCAAAAATTTTATGTGAGAGGGAAAAAATGCAACCTCCGAATCGCACTCATCATTGATTATGGAAAAGTATTGACTTCCTGGTTTCAAGATGAGATCCAAACTCTCCCAAGCTGCTGACACCCTTCTGGTCATGCAACAGGTGAAGGTAAACATGCTGGAGCTGATGGAAAAATGTCTGATAGGAGATGGTGCTTGTTGGCATATTGTGGCTGATCCTAGGGTACCAGAACTCTCGGAAACATGCCGATTTCCTGTGTGATCATGTTGCTCTACTGTATACTGTATTTAAACCTTAAACAGGCAGTGTGCACCACAAGATACATACTCAGTTTCTTATAGGTGGTGTGAGAAAGAGTTTCTCACCCAATCTTGTTATCATTTATCATAGTTGGGTCTGTTTCGAGTATGTGGGCCACATGACTTCGTTCAAATCCAACATGGCTGCCCATGGTGCAGTACGCATAATTTTTTTCCCACCCGTATCCTGGCAGGTCCCGCCTCCTGTGTTTGGATTGGCTACTAAGGGCTACTTACAAGCGGTCTGCAATTGGGCAGTTGAGAAGTCGTTCATATAGCCTTAGTAACCGTAAACATAGGGACATCATATCATTGCAGAAAAACAAACAGCCACTAAGTTCGAAATTTAGTGCGAATTTTAAATGGTTAACATTAGACTAGACCAGTGTTTCCCAACTAGTGTGCCGTGAAAGATTGTCAGGTGTGCCGTGGAAAATTATCAGATTCCACAAAATAAATCAGGGCTCCAGACTGTGACTAATTTTGCGACCATTTTTCCAAATGGTGCGATTAAATATTGCAAGAATTCGCACTGATGCGATTAAATATTGCAAGAGGTCGCACTGGTGCAACTACAAAGTTGGCTGACTCTCTGATTGTGCATTATCCTTTTTTGTTAAGTATGAGGAATATCAATCAGCAAACGCGAAAGGAAACAGCTCTACCCGGATCAGTCAGCGCGGCTCAATGGACAGATCAGTGCAGACGTGGATTTACATGTTGACTGGTCTGCAGCGCTCAGCCGAGCAGATTATCATAAACAGTGCTGCGAGAAGGTCCTGGCTGGGTCCTGGATTCAGCATTGATTATTTGTTTAAAACCTCTATGAGAACCCATAATGTGACAATGATTAAACTAGTTTAAAATCGTATTAAACGGCCCCAACATTATAAACAGCATTGAAAAGGAATAAAGGAGAAATCTGCACAGACAGAAATGGTAAGGTTTCAATCCACGCATCACAGATATTAAAAAAATATTTACCAATTATATCAATATATCAGTGTAGTGAGGGAATACAATTTAATTTCTGGATTTCTTTTTTTTTTTTTTTAAACGCAAACTTTCAATAATTCCATAATTTGTTTTATGGTTACTGCTAATTATGGTTTTACTTTAACTTTGTTTACTATGATCTTATTGCACAGTTAAATCTATGGATACAGTGGAACTTTCCTTCTGTGTAAAATATTTTCTAATGCCCTCTGATTGTAGAAAAAAGGCTTTGCTTGTCTTCAGATGACTATTTTAATCAGAGAAGATCAGAAAAGATCCTGATAAAAAGAAACCGTGAAAGAAAGCTCAATCCCACTGTCAGAGCATTTTAATGAAAAAAATAATATGCTTGATTTTTCATTACCCAATTAGTGCTCTTGCCACCTGTGACCTCATTATACAGCATGCCTACATGACTTGCGTTTTTTGCATAGCCAAATTTCAAACTTTACGAGTAAACACGCTACTAAGACAGACAGAAAACATGGACAAGTTCTTGAAAAGGAAAACTATTGACAATGGTTATATGGGATAGTGGTGTGCCGTGGGATTCTTTATTCTTAAAAAGTGTACCGTGGCAGAAAAAAAGGTTGGGAAACACTGGACTAGACAAAACTGTCACATGCATTTAAATAGGCTGCTTAAAGCTTTGATTAATATTATAATGGGGCGATATAATAATCGCAGCTTCCAGTGTGTGTTTTTACCATTTTGTCATACACAATCTATTTACTATACAGTATATTCCATACAGCTCAATATACGTAACATAATTTGTCACTTTTTCCTATAACTTCAGAATAGAAGTATTTTAATGAAGCGATAAATATTGATCCATTTTTCACCCACATCTATCATAAGTCCTTTTTTACTAAAGTGAAAGTCCATGTTTAGATTTAAAGAAAAAGGACTTAAATATGTATCAGTTTCTAGAAATATGGTAACAAAAAGACTTTATATTTCTTGGTTACAGAAAAGTGAGAAATACACTGTCAACTGTGAATTGAAAATGTTTCCAACCTTGTTGCCTTATAATTCTAATAATGCAATGGACTCCATATATTATTCAATAAATTAAAGTTCTGCTTTAAATTGAATAAAATTACCTTACAATATTTTCAGTTCCAAGAACGGCTGTGTGCTTACCATCAATTGCTATGTGCTTATCTGATCAATTTCTTTTCCACAGCATTCTTAGAAAAGTCTGAAATAGGCTTGGGAGGAGCCACGGAAGGCTAGGGGGCGACCACTGTGGGAGGAGATTTAAAGTCCTCTTCCTCCACAGTTAAAGGTGAGCCGCTAACTTGTAGAGCCTCCTCCACAAACTCGAGGAGCATCCAGTGAGGATCCACCAGAGGCATTAGCTCCTTTAGAGCACTATTGAGACCAGCCCTGAAGAAAACCACAAGAGAGTGGTCTCCATAGTGCACCAAATTCACCAGCTGGAGAAACTCACGAACGTGATCCCAAACCGGACGGTCCCCTTGCTCAAGGAGGTTTCTAACAGCCGGTAGATCCATCTTTGTCAGTCAGTTCTTCGGTCACGTAAGTGTGTAGTAGAGATGATGAGGCAAGAGGCGATGGATCAATATACAGGATTTTAATGACGGTGACGATTACAAACAACATGGAGTACCATCAACCAAATGAACAAACACAAGTATTACACAGACAAGAACTGACAATCAATGAACAAAACAGGAGGGTATTTATACACAAATGGAACTAATGATGGAATGGAGGACAGGTGAAGATGATGGGGAACAGATGGCTGATGAGGGCAGTGTACCATTGGAAATGTAGTCTGGGGGAAAACTTCAAAATAAGAGTCCTTGGAAAACATGAGGGAGACAGACTGTGACAGTGACGAGCCTTACCGCTCTCCCTCTCCTGCAGACAAACACATGACCACGCCCCCCATGCCACATTTATTTTGGCAAATTGGCATACAGTGAAACCATAAATGTGGGAGCCAGGCAAAATCGGTTTGCCATAAAAAAAATAAATAAAAAAAAAATCTAATTTATATCACTTATTATTGTTCAGGACAAAGTGATGTCACTTTTAACTAATTCTTTTCTTTCCAGTACAAAAAGAAAAACACAGTGTCAGAAGGTGGATAAGACAATAACCATCCAATCAGAAGGCGTCGTCAAGCTGGTGACGTATAGACAACTTTTGTCCAATCATTTAACGTCTAATCACGTCAACAGCGGGAGTTGCCGGAATACGGGTGGGAAAAAAAAAAATAACGCGTGCAGGACATGCTGACTTTGTGATAATTAATTATATATTAATCTAACTTTTCTTCAGTAAAAAGGAAACAATAAAACTGCTAATATTAATTGTGAACATTTTCTTAACATGCGGAAGAAGAAAACAAAGTCATATTTTGTTCATACTGTTATTTAGCACATTTTGAAGTGTGCATATCCCCTGAGATACAGTGCCAGATTGAGGGAAGAAAAAGGGTTAATCCACAATATTACACATACACATTTATTACACTTACACGTCATACATGCGACCTTAAAGCTAAACTTTTCTCAGTTTAGTCACACACACACACACACACACACACACACACACACACACACACACACGTGTGTGATATGTTTTAAAATAAGAGGGGAAGTCAGAAACTCATCATTTTTTGCATCAAATCAAATCAAATCAAATCACTTTGTTGTCACACAGCCATATACACAAGTGCAATGGTGTGTGAAATTCTTGGGTGCAGTTCCGATCAACATAGCAGTCGTGACAGTGATGAGACGGTACCAGTTTACAATAACATCAAATTAACACAGCACTATTTAGACATCTGATATACACATAATTAAACTCAACAATATACAAATAATAACATACACTGTACAGTATACCTTTTATACGCACTATATAGATACACAATATTCAATAAAAATAAAAAATAAAAATATATAAAAAAGTATATATAGTATGTATAGAATGTACAGTATTGTACTGTATTGACATTCAGGCTGTCGGTTGACAGTCAGTTGTTAAGAGAGAATCTAATATAATAATAATATAATTTATGACAGTCCGGTGTGAGATATAAGAATAATAAAGTGCAGTGCTGATGTATTTTGATCGTGGGAGATCAAGAGTTCAGAAGTCTGATTGCTTGGGGGAAGAAGCTATCATGGAGTCGGCTGGTGCGGGTCCTGATGCTGCGATACCGCCTACCTGATGGTAGCAGTGAGAACAGCCCATGGCTCGGGTGGCTGGAGTCTCTGATGATCCTCCGAGCTTTTTTAACACACCGCCTTGTATATATTTCCTGGAGGGAGGGAAGCTCACCTCTGATGATGTGTCTGGCAGTTCGCACCACCCTTTGCAGTGCTTTGCGGTTGTGGGCTGTGCTATTGCCGTACCAGGCGGAGATGCAGCCAGTCAGGATGCTCTCTACAGTGCAGGTGTAGAACCATGTGAGGATGTGGCGGTTCATTCCAAACTTCCTCAGCCGTCTCAGGAAGAAGAGGCGCTGATGAGCCTTTTTCACAACGACTTCAGTGTGGATGGACCATGTGAGTTCCTCAGTGATGTGGACACCCAGGAACTTGAAGCTTCTGACTCTCTCCACTGGTGCTCCATTGATGGTGATGGGACTGTGTTCTCTGTCTTTTCGTCTGAAGTCCACCACAAGCTCCTTTGTCTTACTGACGTTGAGGGAGAGGTTGTGCTCCTGACACCAGTGTGTCAGAGTGTGCACCTCCTCTCTGTAGGCTGTTTCATCATTGTCAGTGATCAGACCTACCACCGTCGTGTCATCAGCAAACTTAATGATGGCATTTGAGCTATGTGTTGCCGGATATTCGGCTTTGCGGATATTCACCCGTCGAAAGGATCGGGTTACATCCGCTACAGAGACGGAGAGTGAACTAACCTCTGTAGCTTCGGACGCGAGAGCTGTCTCCGCGAGGGCGGTGTTATTTCCCTCAAAACGAGCATAAAAAGTATTTAGCTCATCCGGGAGAGAGGCAGCGGTGTTCATGGTGGAGTTTTTATTCCCTTTAAAGTCCGTGATGATGTTAATTCCCTGCCACATGCTTTTAGAGTTGGTGGTGTTAAACTGTCCTTCAATCTTGCTCCTGTACTGGCGTTTTGCGGTTCTGATAGTTTTTCGGAGGGCATAACTGGCTTGTTTATGCTCCTCCGTGTTCCCGGAATTAAAAGTGGAGGTCCGCACATTAAGTGCCATGCGAACATCGCTATTAATCCATGGTTTCTGATTCGGATAGATCCTTACTGTTCTAGTCGGAACCATGTCCTCCACGCACTTTTTGATGAAAGTGCATCAAATAAAACAAAGAAATATTGATGACTTTGACTTTTTTGTACCTTAATGGGGCAACGTATCCTGGGAGATTCAACTCATAAAATCCAAAATATATCGAATATAACAAAACTTTCTCTGGAAGTCCAAATTATATAAAAAGTGACATGAAATTATTTTTTGCTAATCATTTTCCACTCTTGCCTGTTTAAGGGTTAAATACAAGACAGTTGTCTTTAAGAAAATCCTTACAAAATCTTGTAAACTCAATAAAACAGTGTGGTGATGACTGTAAATCACAATGAATTAATTAATTACCATTCAGAATAGGGTTTGAAGCCTTATCCAAAGATGTTTTTGTCTAATAATGACCTATAGTAAGCCAACTTTTGTAGAATGATAAACATAAATTGGTCATCTGGCAAAGTATACACCTCAGGCACTCTAAATCCAATTTAACACAGGAAATTAGATAGATACTCATTTTCAAGGCACTCTGCTCATCTATCCCACCCCTTATCCCCCATTTTTCACATTATTCCATCCATTCAGTCCAAGTATGTGTGATATTAGATGGAGAATCTATGTTGGCTCCAGTGTCCATTTCCCTTTAAATGGCTCATAGCGGTGTGCAAGTGTCAGAGAAGAGAGAAAGAGAAAAAAAAAAAAAAAACACTTAATTGTTTTCCTTTAATCTCCTCATATTTGATTGAGCTACTTCAAAAAGATTTTCAGTGGCTAATTTGATCCTCCCCTTAGTTCCAGAAACTAGCATGTTGTAAAGATGAAAGACAAAGGAGAGCAGAGCAGTGTCCATGACATATCAGCCTTATGACTTCTAAAGACATAGATTAAGCACACTCCAAACTAGAGTATATTCTCAGTGCATATTCTATTAGCTTCTGATAAGCTAATTAGAGTCAATTGGAGGTGTACCTGTGGATGTATTTTAAGGCCTACCTTCAAACTCAGTGCCTCTTTGCTTGACAACAATGGAAAATCAAAAGAAATCAGCCAGGACTTCAGAAACAAAATGTGGACCTCCACAAGTTTGGTTCATCCTTGGGAGTAAATTCTAAATGCCTGAAAGTACCACATTCATATGTACAAACAATTGTACACAAGTAAAAACACCATGGGACCACGCAGCCATCATACTGCTCAGAAGGAGATGCATTCTGTCTCCTAGAGATGAACGTAGCTTGGTGTGACAAGTGCAAATAAATCCCAGAACAACAGCAAAGGACCTTGTGAAGATGCTGGAGAAAACAGGTAGACAACTACCTATATCCACAGTAAAACGAGTCATATATCAACATAACCTGAAAGGCTGCTCAGCAAAGGAAGAAGCTACTGCTCCAAAAATGCCATAAAAAAAAGCCAGAGTACAGTTTGCAAGTGCACATGGTGACAAAGATCTTACTTTTTGGAAAAATGTCCTCTGGCCTGACGAAACAAAATTTTAACTGTTTGGCCATAATGACCATCGTTATGTTTGGAGGAAAAAGGGTGAGGCTTGCAAGCCGAAGAACCCCATCCCATCTGTGAAGCATGGAGGTGGCAGCATCATGTTGTGGGGGTGCTTTGCTGCAGGAGGGACTGGTGCACTTCACAAAATAGATGGCATCATGAGGAATGAAAATTATGTGGATATATTGAAGCAACATTTCAAGACATCAACAAGGAAGTTAAAGCTTGGTCGCAAATGGGTCTTACAAATGGACAATGACCCCAAGCATACTTCCAAAGTTGTGGCAAAATGGTTTAAGGACAACAAAGTCAATGTATTGGAGTGGCCATCACAAAGCCCTGACCTCAATCCGATAGAAAATTTGTGGGCAGAACAGACAAAGCATGTGCGAGCAAGGAGACCTACAAACCTGACTCCATTACACCAGTTCTGTCTGGAGGAATGGGCCAAAATTCCAGAAACTTATTGTGAGACGCTTGTGGAAGGCTACCCAAAATGTCTGACCCAAGTTAAACAATTTAAAGGCAATGCTAACAAATTGTATGTAAACTTCTGACCCACTGGGAATGTGATGGAAGTGATATAGTTCAGCTTTTATTCTCTACTATTGACATTTCACATTCTTAAAATAAAGTAGTGATCCTAACTGACCTAACACAGGGAATGTTTTCTACAATTAAATGTCAGGAATTGTGAAAAACTGAGTTTAAATGTATTTGGCTAAGGTGTATGTAAACTTCTGACTTACACTGTATGACACCTGTCAGTGTGACTAACATCACACAAAAGTAGAAATGCTCCACTAGCAGTTATTCATTATTTGACATTGTGTAAAGGAGTCTTAATTGTTAGCATAAAGTTAAAAAGAATGCACAACAGGATTTTAAAACCAATTAATGTACTGATCAATAGCGAGACAAACAGACCCAAATGCAGAGTTCAAATAATTTATTTACAATAAATGGGAATAGTCACAGAGTAAGAATCCTCCATGGAAGCTCAGCTAACATGCAGCAAACTGGAAGGCAATCACACACGGGCAGAGATGACGTATTCTCCATAGACGCTCAGCTGACATGCAGCAAACTGGAAGGCAACCACACACCAGCAACCAACAGATACACAAGACAGGACCAACTAGGCAGAGCAAGTGAGGTTAGTTATTTAACATCAAACAATAACGTTCAAACACTCAGTCAACACTAAACAAACATTTAACAAGCCAGCAAAGGACATGATACACGAGGGGATTAAAATAGGCATAAACAAATAAGGAACAGGTGCCGCTCCCCAGCTGAAAGTTGCCATAATCAGCGTTCCCATGGAAACAATCAGGGTTCCTATGGAAACACTGATTCCACGTGCCAGCAGCACCTGAAACACGAGGAAGAAAAAACGTCAACACGCTTGGAACAAATCAACACGGAACGATGATGCCACGGTCCTCGTCAGACAAAAACCCAACTGACAAGGTGACAGGACCGTGATCACCGGAGAGCGCACGGCGGTAACACGTGCGCTCGCACAAAGAACATACACAAACACGAGACAGACAGGGGACAATGATGCCACGGTCCCATCAGACAGAAACCCAAACTGACAAGGTGACAGGACCATGACTGTACTCACACACTCGTAATCCTGATTGTCTTGGGTATAACTTGTTTTGCATTTTTCAAAGAACACCTTAATGTGGGCTAAACCATTCATCTGCACACAGCAGTAATTTCAATAGTGTTTTTTTTTTTTTTTTTTTTTTTTTTTTAAGAGCTTTCTCTTAAAACATCTCACTGCCCGGTCCTGAAGCAATTTGCAGGCTGTCAATTCGTATTTGGGTCCAAGACATGAAGACAGAGAGGGAGAAAGAGCAAGATAGAGTGAGCTAGAGAGACAGATTGAGGATGGATTGAGAGAAAAAGAAGAGAAAATAAAGATGTCCTTAAAGCATCACTGTCTGACCTTGTCAGTCTGCCTTTCAGTACAAATCAAGACGAGCTGAGTGCAAGGCATAATAAAAACATCTCAGAGATGTAGATACAGTATGTACTCTTGATTTAAATGAGAGTTGCTTCAAGTGTTTACAGTGTCTGTGAGTTGTACAGTGGGTTGCCAAGTCACGTGCTTAGTGTAGACAAAACTGTGACACAGCATTGACATTTACAAAGAACAGCATCAACTTTGTAGCTTTGTATTTTTTGTATCTTTTTATCATTCTTTGCATCTCTGGAACTTTGTATTTCAAAGTCAATGTGAATTGCTGTTAACAACCCTTTTTTGTTTCTTTTTCTTGAAAAAAAAATTGCATGAAAAAAGGATGCATTAAATTAATCAAGAATTTCTGTAAAGATGCACATAATGTTACAAATTTCTTTTTAAATTAATTGTGTATTCTTCAAACTTTCTGTTCATCCAAGAATTCTCTACTTGCAGCAATTCAGGTGTTTGGCATGTACTGTTCATTGAAGCTGTCAGATGTTTTTTTTTTTTTTTTTTTTTTTTTTTTTTAAATCAAAATTGCAGTTGTAAAGTGAATAGTAAAAAAAATTCAAGTTTACTCAATACATCAGCAACTGGAAAAAAGGCACTGTGTTGTGACTTCCACACTTCATTAAGTAGCGCAACCATTTTCAATTGTCAAAGTTTCTTGAGTACTAAATTAGCACATTTGAATAATTTTATTTTCTTAGTAGACTAGAGGAATGACTGCTGAAAATGGGACTTTGCCAACATAGGTAAACATTGAATTGAATAAAACATTGAAAATAAATAAAAAATATTACACATTTAATTCACTCATAACTGTAATAATAATTTGCAATGTTACTAATGTTTTGGCAGTATTTAATGCATCTTTGTTGAACAGAAGCATACATTTATTTCAAAAACAAAAATGTATTTGTGGCAGCGGGGGCGTGGTTGAGCGTCCATCCAGAGAGAGAGAAAACAGTAAGGGCGCTGACACCTGAGCTAAATTATGTCTAACACCTGTCTCTAATTCCAGTGAGCATGGGGAGAGTGGCATATAAGCGGCCACACTACCAACAGATAGAGAGAGTCTGGTTCAAGGAAGCCCATGGTGCTAGAGAACCTATTGTGTTTAATCTACTGTGTTTGTGAAGCTGATGTGTTTAAGTTACTATGTGCATGTGAAGCTGATGAGTTTGTGTTACTATGTGCATGTGAAGCTGATGAGTTTGTGAAGTTGTAAAGTATTGAAGTGGCTGATTAAAAAGTCTTACCTGAGCCTGGATCCCAATTTCCTGTGTCCTCCTTCCCTTCTGCTGTGAAGTCATGTTACATTCTTAGTGTCTTAAAACTTTTTAACAGTAGTGTATTTCTATGCAATACAGGACAGTCATGAAGAAAAATATAGGGGCTTTATTTTATCCATCGGGAGTTGATTGGATTGTGAAATGTGGTCATTACAGACCAGAATGTAGCCAGATCAAATTCAAGCTTGCTAAAAGAAAGCATAGCTAGCTTTTAAATATTGGTTTATATTATCTAATAGCATGCGTGTCCTGAGTGACATCAGGAAAAGTCAGGAAAGTAATTTCAAAGAAAGATCAAGTTTAAATGAAAGATCATGTGGATCACATTTTCCTTTGAAATAATACTAACAATGAATTGTTCATAATAAAACCTGGCAAATGCATTAAGTAAAAACAGGCTATTTAAATTTAAAGAAAGCTCTAACATCATATACTGTATAATATGCACTATATACAGTAATATGCACTTCTACATGTTTGAAAGAAGTGCTGTCTAAATCTGTAGGTTTTGAAATTGAAAGCCCATCCCAACAGAACGCTTTTAGTTGCAGTGTTAAACTAACACAGCTAAATCAGTTGGTTCAATCTCAAGTCTTCAGTCAGCACTTGATTAATTGAGTGAGACACGGAAGACCAGAAGAGGAACAAAAACATTCCGTTAAGGGTGCCCTGAGAAAAAAGGACTGAAAACTAGTGATCCAGATCGACTAATGAGATGCATTTACTTCCTTTCCAGGGACTACAGAGGTCAAGTTGTTAAGACTACAATACCCAGATGGAAATTGCCTGGAGTGGAGTAAAGGCAGCTGCTGATTATTTGTAGTTGGCCTTGGCCTCGACACTAATGCCGGGAGCCTCAGGTGTGTTTGTGTCACGTGTTACAAACAGGGAAACGGTACCGTATTGAGGTCTTCAGATGACCTCACAGAATGGAATGATTTGAAAAGTTGTCAAGCTCACAGACACCACTCCAAGGTCAGCACAATCCTTTGATGTAATTTAGAATGTGTATTGTGGTAAAAAGTTTTATTTTTGTGTCTTAACACATTGTATAGCTAAGCTGCAGCTGTTTCCCACAAGCCACTTTGGTTCTGTACCCATTCTGCTTTGAACAGATAACACAAACAACATTTGTATGTTCCAGTTTCTTGTTTATTAACTGTTTATATCTGTATTATTTTCATCATGTTGGATTAAACATGTATATATAATCCTTGCTTTTCCCAGGGAAAAAGACGGGGAGCGAGCGTGTGATATAACATGCTGTATGTGTGTTCATTACGACTGTTTGTAGACTCCCTACTTCTGATTTTAATGAAATGGAGAGAAAACAGACAAATTTCACAAAACAATAAAAATTATGGGTGAGACTTTACAATAAGGTTCTATCCGTCAACGTGAGTTAATGTATTATGTTTCTTGAACTAAGCATGTACTGATTTTTTTTTTTTTTAATTATTTTTTTTATTTTTTACAGTATTAATTGATCTTGGATCTTGGAATAATGTACAGATTTTACTTTTATGTAAAGAAATTGGTACTTGTATTCACCAAAGTGGCATTCAACTGATCACAATGTATAGTCAGGACATTAATAATGTGAAAAATTACTACTACAATTTGAATTTTTATACTACAAAGAGTTCTCATCAAAAAAATCCTCCACGTGCAGCAATGACAGCTTTGCAGATCCTTGGTATTCTAGCTGTCAGTTTGTCCAGATACTCTGGTGACATTTCACCCCACACTTCCTGTAGCACTTGCCATAGATGTGGCTGTCCTATCAGGCACTTCTCACCCACCTTACAGTCTAGCTGATCCCACAAAAGCTCAAAGGGTTTAAGATTCATAACACTCTTTTCCAATTATCTGTTGTCCAATGTCTGTGTTTCTTTGCCCACTCTAACATTTTCTTTTTGTTTTTCTGTTTCAAAAGTGGCTTCTTCTTTGCAAATCTTCTCAAAAGGTTGGCACCCCTGAGTCTTCCCTTTACTGTTGTACATGAAACTGGTGTTGAGCGGGTACAATTAAATGAAGCTGTCAGCTGAGGACATGTGAGGCATATATTTCTCAAACTAGAGACTCTGATGTACTTATCCTCTTGTTTAGTTGTATCTGGGCTTCCACATCTCTTTCTGTCCTTGTAAGAGCCAGTTGTCCTTTGTCTTTGAAGACTGTAGTGTACATCTTCGTATGAAATCTTATATTTTTTTTTTTTTTTTTTTTTTTTTGCCAATTTCAAGAATTGTACAGCCTTCATTCCTCAAAACAATGATTGACTGATGAGTTTCTAGAGAAAGCTGTTTCTTTTTTTGCCATTTTTGACCTAATATTGACCTTAAGATATTTTAGTCTATTGTATACTGTGGCAACTCAAAAACAAACACAAAGACAATGTTAAGCTTAATTTAATTAACCAAATAGCTTTCGGCAGTGTTTGATATAATGGCAAGTGTTTTTCTAGTACCAAATTAGCAATTTAGCATGATTACTCAAGGATAAGGTGTTGGAGTGATGACTGCTGGAAATGGGGCCTGTCTAGATTTAATCAAAAATGACTTTTTTCAAATAGTGATCGTGCTGTTTTTTACATGAATAATGTCCTGACTATACTTTGTGATAAGTTGAATGCCACTTTGGTGAATAAAAGTACCAACTTCTTTCCATGAGAGCAAAATCTGTACATTATTCCAAACTTTTAGCCAGCAGTGTATATACATACATATATATTCTTTTTTTATTTCTATAATTATATATTTATATATACAGTATGTGTGTGTGTGTGTGTGTGTGTCAGTATGTGTGTCTGTGTAACTAATATTAATAAGTGCTGTAAACGTATTGTATACTGAGTTTACAATATATATATATATATATATATATATATATATATATATATATATATATCCATCCATCCATCTTCTATAGCCGCTTGTCCTATGCAGGGTCATGGGTAGTGCTGGAGCCTATACCAGCTGTCTCGGGCTGAAGGCAGGGAAACACCCTGGACAGGTGGCAAGTCCATCACAGGGCAACACAGACATACACATTCACACTCTCACTCACACCTATGGCCAACTTAGGGTCTCCAGTTAACTTAACATGCATTTCTTTTTGGACTGTGGGGGAAACTGGAGCACCCGGAGGAAACCCATGCGAACAAGGGGGGAACATGCAAACTCCACACAGAAAGGCCCAGCTGACTAATATATATATATATATATATATATATATATATATATATATATATATATATACACTACCGGTCAAAAGGTTTGAAACACTTGACTGAAATGTTTCTCATGATCTTAAAAATCTTTTGATCTGAAGGCATATGCTTAAATGTTTGAAATTAGTTTTGTAGACAAAAATATAATTGTGCCACCATATTAATTTATTTCATTATAAAACTAAAATGTAATAAAAAAATTAATAAAATAAAAAAAAGTTTTTGAAATTGATGACTTGGACCAAATAATAAATAAATTATATATATATATATATATATATATATATATATATATATATATATATATATATGTGTGTCTGTGTAACTAATATTAATAAGTGCTATAAAAGTATTGTGTATATAAATATATATAACAACCTTACTATAAGTTGTTTCCAAAGTATGCACTTGATAATAATTGTTTTTTGGGTTAAATTTGATTACATAATTGTAGACTAGATTACACTATGTAACAAAATTTTTGTTCCTGGGTAGTAAGTGTTATTTCCTAATTGCTTATGCCTCAAAAGTATAGAAAATGGCTATTATTCCCCACAAACTTTGCTTTTGTGACCAGGGCAATGATATTTTGAAATGTACCTATTTCCAATGAGAAAACGGGCGAATTTGTGTCTTTTTGTTCACACAGAGTCCGAAAAAAACAACATATGAATCCAAACTCCTCCTTTATCTGTGGTCCGACGAAGATACCGGCTTTGACCTTTGCCTCAGACAGTTTAGTGAAGAAGTCTTGAAGGTACTTGAAGGCTGCCAACTCCTTATCTAGAGCTCTGACAAATTGTTTCATAAGGCCCAATTTGATGTGCAGTGGTGGCATCAGCACCTTCCGAGGGTCCACCAGAGGCTCCCACTTGACGTTGTTCCTCCCCACAGAGAACTCGGTCTGCTGTGGCCAGTCCCGCCTGTGGTAGTGCGCCTTGGTGTCCCTGCTGTCCCAAAGGCAAAGATAGCAGGGAAACTTGGTAAAACTGCCTTGGACACCCATCAGGAATGCTACCATTTTGAAGTCTCCAATGACCTCCCAGCCATACTCATCATATTTCAAGGTGTCCAGCAAGGTCTTGATGCTGTTGTAATCCTCTTTGAGGTGCACCGAGTGAGCCAGGGGAAGAGACAGGTACTTGTTACCATTATGGTAACAAGCACGGCTTTGAATATTACTTTACTATAAATACATGTTAATTTGGATTCATATGTTGTTTTTTTCTGACTTTATGTGAATGAAAAGACACAAATTCGTCCGTTTTCTAACTGGAAATAGGTAAATTTAAAAATATCACTGTCCTGGTCACAAAAGCAAAGTTTGTGGGGAATAATAGCCATTTTCTATACTTTTGAGGCATAAGCAATTAGGAAATAACACTTAATACCCAGAAAAGAAAAAAAAAGAAAAGAAAAAAAGTGTTACACAGTGTTATTTAACTAGATTGATAGATAAGTAGAATTTACAGTAAAACTTCTAGTTTGTCTTCAGTACACGACACAATTATACTTCACTGTTGTATATCTCAGCTCTACACAATCGTATACAAGACTTATTCCAGTGGTTTGCAAACTTATCAAAAAAGTACCACTTTTGATCAAATCAGAACATCTAAGTACCACCTAATCACAACAATGGTCCCTCTACTTTTTTTTTCCAGCATTGAGCAACTGACATTTATTTGAGTGCAAACTCAAGGACTGTGAGCAAAATACCACACAATACCTTAATGTGATTAATATCAATACTCCTGCAGTTAAGATAGGTTGATTCATGCTGCTGCAAGACTTTATCATCTTCTTTCTGTCTACAAGCACTTGTAATTGTTCACTATTGATATACCACGTTCAAAAATGAGTGATGAATCCAGTGTTTGTGAGTCAAAAGCAGGCCACTCTTAAAGTTTGAAGCCTTCATAAAATCAAGCATTTAGATGCCACTCAAAGTCTTTGTAGGCAAACACCTCAAGTTAATTACCTTTTTCTTTTCTGCTGTGGCCATCACATTCAGCATTGCAAAAGAACTGAAAAAATAGATGAGTCTTATATGCACAAAGCTATATTAAAATTGTACATTGATCAGAAATTTGAAATAAAACATGGGAAATCTAAAATACCAATTCAAATAAAATGGTAACATTACAATAAGGTTGTATTTGATAATGTTAGTTATCTGTATAAACTGTACAATATATAGCATTTCAACAGATGTTAATGCATTAAAAAACTAATATGAAACAACTATGAACTATTGTACATTTATAAATTAAAAACATTAATCAAGATTAATAAATTATGTATCCGAACATTTATTTATTTTTTTATTTTTTTGCAGGTTTGTGAGCCACTGGCTTGTTCAAGAGTGACAATTCATAACCTAAAGCTGATAGAAGTTTGCATTAGTTTTTAACTAAGAATAATATAAAAGAATGCCCCCTCTTCATACCCTCACATCATGTTAAACTTCATGCTGTGGCAAGAACTTTATACTTCAGCCTGACCTAGATCTGAATATTACATCTGGAAGTCCCTTGAGAGAAATTTCCAGAGTAATAGCTCTCATTCTTTCCCTCTGTGCTTTTCCTCCCAATTCTTTTTTCCCAATCTCCAAATCAGATTACTGATGGCATATGCTGCAGCCATTAAGGTCACACACACGGCCTGAGGGTCCGTATGCCACCAGAACAGCCGTCTGGAGAACAAGCACATATACACACACATGCACACACACGAGAGCACACATCCCCCCATCTGCTTGAACATGCTCAGTCAATCAGAAAAGCATTACACTCCTTGATTTACATGATAGTGCTGCGGGAGAGTATTATGAGAGAAGAAAAGATCAAAGAGAATTATATTTTCTGACCATAAGTCCTTGTTTTGACTAACAGGAGTAGGCTTATTCATAATGCTGCTGGCTAAGAGTTTTGAGATTTAAGTTTGTGTGGTCTGGCAATTGAATAAGGAGCTTTGGAGAATGACTAGTAGTAAGCAGCCTGCAAGTTCTTATGCAGTTCACTTGTGTATAATGCATGTAATCTTACGGTCAAGTATAATCTGGAATTGTATGTTTGATAACGGAGTAAAAATGAGCCAGCAAGTAAAATAAATAAATGGAGGGAATTCAGAAAGGATGGATTGTGCTTGCTGGTAGCATGGTATATTTGCACACGCTGTCTGCATTGTTGTAGCACTCGATTCACTAAAGCAGTGTTTCCCAAACTGGGGCACGCGTACCCCTGGGGGTACATGAGGTGACAATGGGAGTACAATGGAAATTTACCGTTCTTTTGATTTCATCACTGTCTATAATAACATTCAAACCCAGTTCATGTATTTCTCACTGGCAAAAATAATTTTGTGTGCTCCCTGTTTTACCAGACTCACACATGCCAGTCATCCACGATTTTAGTTTGTCTGTTTTTTTTTTTGTTTGTTTTTTTTTTGTTTGCTGTTTAAAACGTAATTTGTATTTAAGGTTAGATGCATAGGTAGTTTTGATTCTGGTTGTATAAGTTCATAAGCTTTGATGACAAGTGTCAGACATCCAGTGCGGCCAAATCATTTTCCACATTCACATGCTGTAATTTTCACTCACATTTGCTCGCACGCTAGAGATCTGTTTTTACATTGTTGCATGATGTTTTTTTCAGCAAATGAGCTCAACCTTGCTAACAGTGTCAAATGTGACATAAAAAAACACCTTGAGCTGACCGCGCAATTCCACAGGTACTTACCCGCAATGCTCAAAGTCGACTGGCAATGCCGTACCTGCAGTGATGCGCAATTCCAGACACAGAACCGAACGCTATTCTTACATACCGTGACGCAATGAGGGGGAGTTTTCAAGTTATGCAGTTATATCATATGTAGCATACACATCTCAATCGGTAAGCCATTTATTCTGTATGTATATGGTTAATATAACGTACAAAACGTAGAAATATAACATGTTTAATATAAGGGAAATGTTTTACAAAGATAATTGTGTTAAATATACATATTTTCAAAATACCTTGCGTGAATGTTATCTGTGCGTTAGAGAGGGGATACGCGAATGGATGTTGAATGTTTAAAACACGTTGTTGCCGGGTCATTTGTAATAGTGACAAGAGTTACCCAGAGAGGATACCCACAGTGTTTTTCTTTCTTTTCTTTTCTTTTTTTTTTTTTTAATCTTTAAAAAAATCTGTAGAAGAGCATGTTATGGATTAAACTGTGTCAGCCCTCATTCCCAAATGAACATATAACATCTGCAATGACACCTACATTTACTCCAAGGTAAATTAAAGCTAATAATCAAATGTGTATTAATTTATGCATTGATTCAAGTCATAATAAGAGAGATAGTAAATAAACAGTTCACAGCATAAAAATGAGTGTGTTATGAAACGTTATAAACAGCTCTGTTCACTTACTCTAATGTTATTATATTGACTTTGGATGACTTTAATCGTTTGCCTTGATTTTGATTCACAGTCTCCACAGTTTTTAATCAAATTACTGTGTAATTTAAAAAAAATTAATAATTTAAGATAAATATGCATTACAATGTCACTCTTCATACCAGCCCACGTAAAAAAAATATTATCCATTCCGTTTATGAGAATATTTAGCCAAAAACAGCATCCTTCACGGTGGGGAGTTCTGCAAAGCTTGTCAGAGTGAGCAACCGTAACTAAGGGGGACAGAGCTCAGTGAAGGGTCAATTCCCAGTGTTGTTGTTCGGTTCTGACGACTGCAGGATGCAACAGATTACCACAATATTTCACTGGGAATAAACAGCATTGGTCATAACTTGGATGGAAAATACTCACTGCACAGCAAACTTTGCACCTGATAAACTGGATTGTGTATGCTTAGTGAACAGGACGCAGAGGTTTGCGCTGAAATAGCCTACCACGCGCCAGTGTGGCGTGACTGTTCAGTGAATTACCTTAGGAGCCAAGACAGCAGTCTGTGGCACTTTTAAAAGGCCTTTTTGTGACTGTGAATAATGAATTATTGAGCTAATTTATCAGAGGATAATAATGTCACACTCGTAAGCACTGATATGAAGAAGAGTTTTTCCGGTTTAGACCTATAAGGCACAACAATCAAGAGCCAACAAAACATTCAGTCAGTGAAGCAAACCGCCCCTGAACCCCATTCATAATAGAGCTATTTTAGTGGTTGGTGTTGTGATTTTGGAGGCTTTGAATTCTTCCTGTCTCAGCCTTTTCTGCAACTTTTCCTTCACTGAAAGAATGAAGGAATTCAAAGTAGCAAGGACAAGCTTTGCAGCATAAGACAGCGCTGTGCTCTCTATTTGTCACATATTCCCTGTTTTTGTGTTGAATTTATGTTGAAATCCTTGTTTAGTTCCTGTTTCCTTTTAGTTTGTAGTCCTTTTGTAGTTTCATTTTATGATTGGTTTTCCCCTGATTGTTTTCCCCAGGTGTTCCTCCTTTCCTTGTTTGCCCATGTGTATTTAATCCCTTGTTTCCCCTGGTTTCTTTGTCAGTTCACATGTGTTGTCATGTTCTGTGCTTGGTTTCATGTGTTTTTGTTTTATTTTATTGAGTTACTTTATCATTGGTTTCTATTTAAAAGCTGCATTTAGATCCTCATTCCATGTCTGCCTCATCACGCTATTCTTCTCTCAGATGTGTAGTTTCACCAGGAAAAAAGGTGGTGTCCTTTTCAGTCAGTGTTTCATTGCTCTCACTCTGTTATCCCAGCCGTCTGTCTGCCTATTAAAGTTGTACAACGTAAATGTGACATGAACGTCTCACCCTCTGTAATGTGGGTGTCAGTAAACTTTGAGATAAAAAAAAAAAAATAAAAAAATAGATGTGGGCTAATGAAAAAAGGGAAATGTTGCTGAAATGTTGGATAGTGTTTCAGGGCACGTAATACTGCATGCAGGCAGCACGTTGCAACGCATCAGATTGTTTGTTTTTTCTTTGGCCCTTTTTTTGTATCCATATGTATAAGTAGTTGTAGTAGTAGTACTATGTGTAAAATTATTTTTACATAACCCATGTAAAGTCACTTTTTATACCAATGAGTTTCTGTTGACAATGAAGTGTGATTATTTTCAGTGTAGTGATCAGTGTAAACAGCCTCAAAACTCAAAAAAAGTTGCAATGTCAGTGGTTACTTTGCACCATTTCTACACTGAATCTCATTGAATAGGCAGAGCTTATTGAAATGATTGGCATATTGTTAATCATTGTGAGTAAACAATAAGATGCCTCCCTTAATTTTGATAGTGTGAAATGTATTTTACATTTTCAATGCATTTCTCCTCCAGGGCTTTTGTGAATGCTGAATCCATTTTTTCACATCTGCTAGAGTTTAGAAACCCTTTAGAAAGAAGGTGTTTTGCAGCATTTGCCTATTTTCTTTAATAAACTGAAAATTTATGTCAAGTGTAAAACAGCAAAACAAATGGCTTTGACATTCAACAACCTGTCACAGAATACAGAAACCATCAAAAATTCAAAATGGCCATCAGCACTGGATTCTCTGTAACCTGTGTTGAGGAGTGCTGGAGGGTCTGGCAGCCTTGGAGGCAACATCAGGAAAAGGCCATCTCCATAGTTTTAATTATGCCACATTTCATAAACAGAACCTCCTCTGTCACAAGGTTAATAGTTGCAAATTGCATGGAAGCAGAGAATAGTCATCATTAATGTTTACATGTGACAGGACATACAAACGTGTGTCCATCCCAGACAGGCTGACTGGAAAAGCATTACCTGTCAGTGCACATTTTACCAAACTCAAGACAAAGGAGACAGACAGATAAAGGGGGAAAAAAATGCATGTGCAGATCTACACATCATTGTGAAAAAAGGGATGATTAAATAAACAAATAAATAGTAAAACACACTTACAGAATTAAGTCTATTTATGTTAGGGTCTCATTATTAAAAGAGTGTAAATGAAACCTCATTTGGATGTTCTTCCAGGAAAATCCTGTCATAATTAAATGTACCCTTATCATGTTCAAGACCAGTATAATTCACGCTTGTGCGCATTCAAACATGGTGCATCAAGACACGTCACACCAGGTTATAACCTCAAACATCATTGGTTCCTGCATGTCTTCAGACAGTTGCTATTCGACATGTTTGAATGTCAATTAAACACACAGAGCTACAGTGAAGGGGATGAGTTTCAGTAAATAAATACGTAATTTTCCATCCTGATCTCATGAAAATTATGCGACTGTGGCCATTTTTCGTGATTCCGTACACATATCACATACAGTTCCGAGGTGAAATGTCCACTGTGTGGTGCTAAAAGTGAGTTGAATTTACTCCCAAACAGATGAGTTTTTGGAGGTTAATGCTCTATCAAGTTTTAAATCAACATAACCAAGCCTACAATCAAGCCTAAACCTAACCGTTAGTATCATAAAAAGCAAATGTGACATGACAAATGCAGTATGCAAAATGCAGACACTATGCTAACATGTTGACGTGTTCTTTTGACTTTTCTCCCAATCCTTCACATCCCAAAAGCAATGCTTTATCAGTTGAGCTACTATACAATCTGATCGCTTGAGCAAGCTTGTAAATGTAGTTAATTATGTAATGCAAATGTATTTATCACATTACAGTTCATGCACAGTGCGCAGTGTTTAGATGTTATAAGACAGCATTGTGTGAGGAACAGTGCGAAGTGTTTATTAACTGATAATCTGCAATTGTACTCAAATGTGAATAAAAGTCACTGTTGTTGTAGCACCCCTAGAGCCACATAAAAATGATTTTGCAAAGATGTAGGTATAGTGTAACACGATTCTATGAGACCAGGTTGTATGTTTTCAACAAAGTTTTTAACTTTGTGTCCTCGCACAAAACATATACTGTATATAAATTTGTATACTTTTATTATGCTTTTTTGTCCTTTTTGGAACTTCACAGCCCCAGTTCTATTCACTTCCATTGTATGAAAAAGACCAGCCTAGAAATCCTGCCTAACATTTACATTTATGTCCAATGAAAGAAATGAAATTATACAGGTTTGAAATGATATAAGTGTAAGTATACAGAATGATGACCGTATTTCAATTTATGGGTGTTTTCGTTCAACTGTTTCTTGAATGTGTGAGATGCAAAACTAGCTTCCTGAAATGCCACAAATACCACTGTACCCACAATACTTCCAATCACTATAGTGACAGGAGAAGGACCAGCATTAATTTCACATATATTCTGAGGTGCATATCAGAAATAATGGGCAGCTTTTCCAACATCTCCTTAACCCTGGGTAAGGATGGGCTTGGCTTCTGGAATGATTGTTTGAGGATGAGACATACAGAGAAATTACATTGGATTGATTGACTGCATGGTTGTCACAGTGAGTATCTTTGTTTTAGCCTTGTCTGCATATGTGTTCCTTCTCATATACAAAAACATAGAAGTAAACAATTGTGTGTGGCTATGTGCATCACCCATGTCAGCAGTAATGAGGGATATTGTTTGCTGCTGTCTGTCACCTACAGTAATTACAGTGGCAAGGCCACCAGGGAGAGCCCTACAGAGAGGCAATGAGGAGGAACAGCACGAAAACATGATAAACATAGACAAAATGCCAGTCACATCTCACCTGTTATAACCAGCTCAGTCCTCCCAACTCCTCACTCCAAGCAGACGGAGATGGCCCGGAGACGACAGCCAGTGACAGAACTGCAGCCATCAGCATCCATCTGACCAGTGTTACTCATGAATCAACAACCAGAAAGGCATCTGCAAACACTTGTTAGACGTGGGCACCAGATATGATAACCTTCTGACGTTGCAATGGAATGGTGATAATGGGTTTTGGGTATATCAGTAGTCAGTTTTGGACAGTACAACCATTTCTACTGTGTCTAATTCAAGCTATCCCAGCGGTACCGCCACAATGCTCCGTACAGCCAAACATATGGCTCTTATTGACAAAAGTACACAGGCATGCTGACCTCAATGCAAACCATTGCCACATTTCACAAGAACAGATCAGTTGAGAGTCTTTAAGTACTGCAGGGATGTGACATCCCTCAGGTTTAGCCCATGCCATGAGAAAAGGTCTGCAACATGCAGACTATTAAGCGTGAATCCATACTTATTACCTTTAAACCCTTGTGACAAATAGACCATCCGATCTGAAGCAAAGAAGAGTGTCATCTAGCATCATCATACTGCATTATGTTCAGCACGGTTTTATTGATTCTCATCATAGGTGCTTTTCTTCATTCATTTAATGGCTCTCTGTGGGAGGGCTTCATAATAATCAGTTTCTGATTAGATAATCAATCACACAACAGCACAGACTCCGTAGTTCTTGAGGTACTTTGTATAATAGGTTCGGAGGAGCCACCCCAGGCCACACGCTGGAGATTTATTTGGCCGTAAAGCGTAAGTGACGGCATCGCCATGACTGAGCGATGCTTCTGTCCCTGTATTGTAAACACAGACATCACAGAGTCAGCCCCCAGGTAAGGGAGGAACACGACGCGTGCCTTTAATCTCTAATGGTGTCAAACTGCCTGCCTCTACAAGAAGCCATAATTCCATGCTTAGCGGGAGCCCTAAACACACATTTCAAACACCTGTTTTCAGACAATAAACCGAAAAGGTGTGGAGAAATGTGAATTTATGCAGAGGAGATAAACATCACACTTTCATGGTGTGTCAAGATGAATAGGTGCTCTTCACTTTTTATTATCAGAGCTGCAGCTCTCTCACCCAAGCACCTCCTACAATATCTCCAACCTCACTTAAGTACCAATCAGGGAGCTGCTCTGCAATATTGCTTAATGGCTCCACTTCATCCCTCATTCCCTTGACAATTTTTCCTCTTCTCTTTTTGCCCTCTCTCTTTCACTTAGTCGCAAAGTGAGGGAATTCCCCTTCTCAGGGGCCAGCTACTCTCTGTAAAGCAAAGCAGTCTAAATCCTAAATAGTAATAATAAAAAAATTGGGTATGATGGAATGTCATAACACAGGCATCTCTGAAAGGGAAGGGAACTGACATTCATTTCCAATTCCTTTTGGCTGCCGTGACAGAGCATTTCTCAAGAAGACAAATGAAGAATGGCCTCCGCCTGCCACTTTAAAGATATTACATGGGCCTACTCACATCAATCTCTCTCCCATACATCTGAAGCCTCCCTTCTGAGCCCCTCCTCTTTACTTTAGTCAGAGTTTCTTATTTCTCATGCCTCACTTCTGTTCAGTGCGCTCCCCTATGTTTCCGCCGTCTCACTTTGCTTGTCTCATGAGTCATAGGAATCGATGCTATCGATGCTAAACTGTTTTTTTTTTTGAAAATGTAAAAATGCAGAAAGTTTTTTTGTGAGGTTTAGGTTTAGGGGATAGAATCTATAGTTCGTACAGTATAAAAATCATTATGTCTATGGAGAGTCCTTATAAGGATATCCGCACCAACATGTGTGTGTGTGTGTGTGAGTGTGTCTGTCTGTTTTGTGTATGAGTGTTTCTCTTAGACCCTCTTGTAAAGAAATTTACTTTTGTACTTTCGAATGTGTACTTTTTAATTTATACAATTTTAGGTTTTGGTTTGTGGTTATGAATCTGAGCTGGAAATATAAACATTGTAGGTTTAAATGCTTGGGCAAATACCCATGAGCTTATTATACTGTATATCTCTACTACTCTTTCACCAGTGTGCTCTTAAATAAGGTACTTAGCCCCAGGTGTCTCACCTCATTGTAAAAAAAAACAGCTTAACCAGCCTCAGCTGGTTTACTGGTCTTTGCTGGTTTAGGCTGGCCTAGCTGTCCTTCCAGCCTGGCCAAGCTGGTGTTCAACTGGTTTAGATGGTCGGCTAGCTGGTCTCCTAGCCTGACCAGCTGGCAAATACTCAAAACCTACTTAAAACCAGACCAGCCTGACTAGGCTGGGAGACTAAATAAGACCAACAAACAAACTTAGGCTGTTTTAAGCTGTCTTTTTATTTTATTATATTATATATACATACAAAACAGGGCCAAACAGGAAATAATTATATACAATCTGAATATATAAATGTAAATCCTGAATATATAGTTGTAAGTCTGAATATATTTTTAAAAAATCACTTTGTGATCAGGCTTATTGATAGACAAGCTCTATTTTTTCAATAATTTTACAACTGTATATTCAGATTTATATTTACATATTTGGAATTACAACTGCTGTCTATATTCAGGATTTACATTTATATATTCAGATTTTATATAATTTTATTTAATTATCTCCTGTTTGGCCCCCCATAATATATATATTATAAATATATATATATATATATATATATATCCCTTTAGGAGGGAGGTTCTGTCACGGATCCATCGGACTCCCTCTCTCACTCCACACTCCGCTCTCTCTCCCTCAATGCCGACACAGCGCTCAATCTCCCCTGAGTTTTGATCACACGCACCTGCATATGATTAGTGAATAATCAAGGACTGCATTTATACCCAGCCTTCACACACACTCTTGGTCTGTTCTCGTCAAGGTTTGCTCAGAAACTACGGACTCCCTAGTACTGACTAACTTACCTGTCAGTACTTACCTGGGGTCTATTCTTCGTACGTCGCTAACTCAGTTTGCTGGATTTGATTACTGACGATTTGTCATGATCTTGGATTGTTAGGTTCTTCGACACTCACCCTGGACTTGCTGTCATAGCAACAGGTCTGTAAGCTTAAACCTGCTCGGGAGCAGGCTTATTTCATGGAAACAAGATTAGATTGTGGCTTTATAAGCTGAGGTGATATGGGAAGTCTGTAACAGCCGTGTCTTGTCCATTTTTACGAAAGCAACCTGTTGCGGAAGGTGCAAGGATAATTCGCAGAGCTTTTCGAATTAATCGCATATCGCGGGATAGCGCTGCGCTAAAGGATCCTGTTTTTTTTTTTTTAATTTTTTTTAACTATATACTTTTTGAGAGAGATCAGTTTTCTAGTGAGGGTGTCATTTACATCATTAATTTGTTAGAACAACAATAAATGTTTGACTCAGAGTCGGGCTTTAACCACCGCACAAACTGTGTACAATGCCCTGAGATTCTTTTGCGAGTGGCACTTTCCTTTTCACTATTGGAGATGCGGAGAACTTGGTGAAAAGTGCTGTCTGTCATGCCATTCGCAAAGTTTACCTGGTGCTCAAGCAGGTTTTTAGGGGGTTTTGTGGTATTTCCAAGCCACTTTACGCCCCAGGTTGTAAAACAGAATTGTTTCGCCATTGCAGGTACACTTAAAAATTGTTATTGAAGATCATGTATGTAATAAGTATGACTTATGTGTCCCCCAGGCTTCCCTAATGTGATTGGTACAATAGACTGCACACACATCCCCATCAAGGCCCCACCAGGCCCCAATGAAGGGGATCCCCTTTTTTTTTTTTTTTTTTTTGGTGAACCGAAAGGGGGTTCACAGTGTAAATGTGCAGGTAAATTACTATTAGGATTAGTAATAATTAAATAATTAGTAATATTTTTTTTTAGATTAGTAATAATATCAAATTAAAAAAGGAACATTATTAAAAAAAAAAAAAAAATACAGTTGACTAAGATCTCTTAGATGGTGTGTGACTCTGTGCCATATCACAAATGTGGAAGCAAAATGGCCTGGATCTGTGCATGACTCAAGAATTTTCAGAGTCACATTTATGCACATTATTTGAACGTGGTAAGGGAAAATATAGATGTCAAGGTCACTGTATTACATACGCTTATGCTGGGCCTAACAGAACTGCATTTTTCCATTATACAGGTGATTATGACAGGATCCTGCTTGGAGACGAGCTATGCCTGCAGGCAGTATTTTATGACGCCATTCCCTGACCCAAACCCCGGACCACAAACAAGTTACAATGCAGCTCTAGCCAGGACAAGGGCACGCATTGAAATGACCTTTGGGCAACTAAAGGGAAGACTTCAGTGTCTGAAGTTTGAGGGTTGCACCTGACAGGGCCTGCGACATTATTGTTGCATGTGCCATATTACACAACATTGCCACCAACAGAAAGGAGAGGACCCCTGTGGTGGAGGTGCAGCCTGATGATGACCTCCAGCAGGTGCACTTGGACCAACCTAGTGGCAGAGCTGCATGGGACAGAATTGTAGAACACCATTTTTGATAAGTTTAATAAAAGACAAGACAAATATGCTTGGTCCCTTGAGTTTTTATTTAAATTATTCTTTGTACAGAAAAGTAATCGGTCATCTTTTGCCTGCAGTAAGAGATATTGTTATGTAAGGTCAACAATAGTACTCTGTGTGAAATGGTGTATTAGCACTTACTCTGAAGTTCCTTTTGAAGCAGCTCTATCTCTAGTGCCAGATTGTTCTTTAAGTGGTCAAGTTCTATTTCTACTCTTGTGTTGAAGATTCCGTTTAAATAGGGAACGGATGTCACCCTGTGCCATTTGTGGACAATACATGCCTCATGCAACAAAAATAAAAAGTACAACACCTCCCACCTCTGTATCACTTCTCTGTGCAGACTCTTCTGTGGGCCTTTCTGTGGATGTGGACTCCTGTAACTCATTGCAGTCATAAATAATAGGTACATGAGTATATATAAATTAAGTCAAGTTATTAATGCACTTACAGGTACTTCCTCCAAAGGACAGTCATCTGAGAGGGTTTCTTCACTGTCCTGTGCAACGGAAACAAATGGGTATTACAAAGTGTTGTGCTTTTTTGATGTAAAAAGTTAGGAAAAAGTCCACTTACTGCACATGCTTCAGCCAGCACTTGCATGGGAACAGGTAAAAGTGTTGGTGTATTACAGGTGCATCTCAAGAAATTAGAATGTTGTGGAAAAGTTCATTTATTTCAGTAATTCAACTCAAATTGTGAAACTCGTGTATTAAATAAATTCAGTGCACACAGACTGAAGTAGTTTAAGTCTTTGGTTCTTTTAATTGTGATGATTTTGGCTCACATTTAACAAAAACCCACCAATTCATTATCTCAAAAAATTAGAATATGGTGACATGCCAATCAGCTAATCAACTCTAAACACCTGCAAAGGTTTCCTGAGCCTTCAAAATGGTCTCTCAGTTTGGTTCACTAGGCTACACAATCATGGGGAAGATTGCTGATCTGACAGTTGTCCAGAAGACAATCATTGACACCCTTCACAAGGAGGGTAAGCCACAAACATTCATTGCCAAAGAAGCTGGCTGTTCACAGAGTGCTGTATCCAAGCATGTTAACAGAAAGTTGAGTGGAAGGAAAAAGTGTGGAAGAAAAAGATGCACAACCAACCGAGAGAACCGCAGCCTTATGAAGATTGTCAAGCAAAATCGATTCAAGAATTTGGGTGAACTTCACAAGGAATGGACTGAGGCTGGGGTCAAGGCATCAAGAGCCACCACACACAGATGTGTCAAGGAATTTGGCTACCGTTGTCATATTCCTCTGTTAAGCCACTCCTGAACCACAGACAACGTCAGAGGCGTCTTACCTGGGCTAAGGAGAAGAAGAACTGGACTGTTGCCCAGTGGTCCAAAGTCCTCTTTTCAGATGAGAGCAAGTTTTGTATTTCATTTGGAAACCAAGGTCCTAGAGTCTGGAGGAAGGGTGGAGAAGCTCATAGCCCAAGTTGCTTGAAGTCCAGTGTTAAGTTTCCACAGTCTGTGATGATTTGGGGTGCAATGTCATCTGCTGGTGTTGGTCCATTGTGTTTTTTTAAAACCAAAGTCACTGCACCCGTTTACCAAGGAATTTTGGAGCACTTCATGCTTCCTTCTGCTGACCAGCTTTTTAAAGATGCTGATTTCATTTTCCAGCAGGATTTGGCACCTGCCCACACTGCCAAAAGCACCAAAAGTTGGTTAAATGACCATGGTGTTGGTGTGCTTGACTGGCCAGCAAACTCACCAGACCTGAACCCCATAGAGAATTTATGGGGTATTGTCAAGAGGAAAATGAGAAACAAGAGACCAAAAAATGCAGATGAGCTGAAGGCCACTGTCAAAGAAACCTGGGCTTCCATACCACCTCAGCAGTGCCACAAACTGATCACCTCCATGCCACGCCGAATTGAGGCAGTAATTAAAGCAAAAGGAGCCCCTACCAATTATTGAGTACATATACAGTCAATGAACATACTTTCCAGAAGGCCAACAATTCACTAAAAATGTTTTTTTTTTATTGGTCTTATGATGTATTCTAATTTTTTGAGATAGTGAATTGGTGGGTTTTTGTTAAATGTGAGCCAAAATCATCACAATTAAAAGAACCAAAGACTTAAACTACTTCAGTCTGTGTGCATTGAATTTATTTAATACATGGGTTTCACAATTTGAGTTGAATTACTGAAATAAATGAACTTTTCCATGACATTCTAATTTATTGAGATGCACCTGTATGTAAAACTGCACACAATGTTATGACAATGAACCACTGTTAAAAAATGTGATCAATAACTCATGGCAACATATTTTTACATTAACTTATTTAGAGTTAGAGTTAATAGTTCACTTTAAGTTAAAGCAATTCATCACTAATCAAGATTTAACATAGTTGAAATGGCAGTAACAGCCATTTGGATTATACTTAATTTAATGCAGCAACAAATTATTTTACGGTGTACTAAGAGGATTGAAAGCTCATTTACCAGTAATGAAGGTGTTGCTGCTACTGGTCCCTGGATGTGAGTCTAAGGAAGAGCTGCATCCAGGGATGCCCTCCACAATGGTTCGGTTCACATTCAACCCAAGGGCCAGCTCTTCTGCCAGGATATAACGTGGAGGTGCAGGACCACCACCTGTTTTTTGTATTTTTTTTATTTATTTTTTTCAGCCTTTTTCTTGGTTGCTGTTATAAACAAACATAATTTAACAGTGTCTTTTTAAAAGAGACTAAGAAAAGTATAAGTAGTAAAGATTACCATTTTGTAGAATATTCTTATATTTCACTTTTACTTGTTCCCATGTTCTAGTGGGTCCCGTGGTGGCTCTGACATTAAGAATGATAAAGTAATTATGAAATTATTAAAATACAAAAATATATACTGTAATAAGTGATAAAAACATCTAACATGGTCACCACTTACGCATACAATTTGTCTGCTGCTTTTTGCCAGCCCTCTCTCCTGGCTTTTGCAGACTTTGAGGTGTTCCCTGGTGTTTTAATTACATTTTCAAATTCTGCATAACCTTCGAGCAATAGTTCTTGCTCTGTTGCGGAGAAAATCTGGGCGCACTCTTTGGCCATGGTGAGCAGCCAATAGCAGCATTGCTGATAAAGGTTTCTACTATCGATACATATCCCCTTTTAAACCAACGCATGAACGCGCAATTATCCCAGACAACTCAATCCAGCGATACTAATCATAAACAACAGGTGTGTTCGAAGAACCTAATTAGCCAGATCATGATTAGCACGATGATATCATCTTGGATGTGTCATTTAATCTCGGATGTAATAAGCGAGGTACAAAGAACGGACCCCTGGTGTTATATTCTGGATATTTACCTCGTTGTTCTCCTCGTCTGGGTTAGTGTGTTGGTTCCTCCTCCGTTTATCGTCCAGTGTTGTGACCCTCCTGTTACCTCCAAGGATCAAAGGACTGTTGTAAGTTATCTATTCGTCAGTACATCGCATTATTTCCCCGTCTGGAAATTACTTACCTGATGTTTGCTACACTACTCTATCTGGATTTACTCACCTGTTTACATCGCTTTTTCATTCACCTGTTCAATAAAACCCTGCAGCTGAGTCCATATCCCTGCCTCCGTGAGTTTCTCCATGATAGAAGAACAAACCACCAAAAAGGACTCAGCGGGGGCTTCCAATATTCCACCAACACTGACTAGCACAATCATTAGGATCATGGAGCTGACTGGTTTATTTCTGGAGCTGTTCAGACAAGATCTTCCTCTTCTTGAATATACAACAAAGTTTTGTCAACTCGCTAACCCAACCACAATATCTGACTCCTACCTCAGATCCATTTATAGAATGGGACTGAACTTCCACCGATGTACAGCTCTTCCGGAGGTGGAGAACCTTTCTTTTGTAGAATATGTCCTAGCCACGCTGGCCATCCATTACCCCTCGCCATTATCGACACGCTGGACAGAGGAGGTCACTCCCATCACCATGACCCCAAAGGTAACTCCTCTCCCAACATTCCCCCTAATTTGTTTGGGGGGGGGGGGGCTAACCCTCTCCAAGCTCCAGTGGTTGATTCCCCGCCGCAGTCAACGGCAATGACCACGGAGGTCGCCTTCTCCCCTTACAATGTGGGTTATGGCAGGAACCCCGGGCCGCTACCGATGCCTATGCCTGCCACGGTAAATGAGCCAGCGCCCATGCCTGCCATGGTTAATGAGCCAGAGCCGACGCCTGTAGCCTCGACCGTCCCAGAGCCGACGCCTGTAGCCTCGACCGTCCCAGAGTCGACACCTGTGGCCTCGACCATCCCAGAGCCGACTCCTGTAGCCTCGACCATTCCCACAACAGCGCTCCCAGCTGTCCGAAGGAGGAGGAAAAGATATATTAATCCTGCTCCCCAGTTGATGCTAGCACTTACATCCATGGAGGTCAGTTCCCAGTCACTTCCAGCTTGCTCCAAGCCTTCCACGGCTCCTTGCTCCAAGCCTTCCACGGCTCCACCCCTTGAGCCTTCCACGGCTCCTTGCTCCAAGTCTTCTACGGCTCTGCCCCTCGAGCCTTCCCTGGCTCCGCCCCTTGAGCCAACCATGGCTCCGACTTCCTTGGCTCAGCCTTCCTTGGCTCCGCCCCCCAAGCCCTTCATGGCTCCGCATTTCGTGGTTCTGCCCCTCGGGCATCTCCTGGCGCTGCCTTCCTTAGCTCCTCCCGTTGAGCCTTTCCTGGCTCCACTTGCCTTCATCGAGCCCTCCACGGCTCTGCCCTCAACCCCAGAAACTCCACCTCCTATGACTCAGCCTGCTCATATGCCTATTGCTCCGCTTCCAAATCTGCCTATGGCCCTTCCTCCTCTGCTGGTTCCGACCAGCACGATGGCCCTTTCTCCTCTGATGACTCCACCCAGGACATTAGCTCCTCCTCCTCCTGATCAGGTGGTTCTCCCCAAGTCACCAGCTCGACCATCGCCCCCTGTGACATCTCGGACAAGGGGAATTTCTGACCCTGTCCCTGTCCTGTGGACACCTCCCAGGCCTCCTGACCCTGTCCCTGCCCTGTGGTCACCTCCCAGGCCTCCTGACCCAGTTCCTGCCCTGTGGTCACCTCCCTGGCCTCCTGATCATCCGTGGACTCCTCCCTGGCCACTGGATCATCCACCTATTCCTCCTGATCATCCTCCTGGATCCTTCCCTGTCATCTGTTTCCTCCTGCCCTCCTCATCCATTTATGGGCGCCAGGAGTCGCCCTTTAGGAGGGAGGTTCTGTCACGGATCCACCGGACTCCCTCTCTAACTCCTCACTCCGCTCTCTCCCTCACTGATGACACTGCGCTCACTCTCCCCTGAGTTTTGATCACACACATCTGCAAATCATTTGTGAATAATCAAGGACTGCATTTGACCCTCCTGCTTCAAAGTTACCTCCAAGGATCAAAGGACTCTTGTAAGTTATCTATTCGTCAGTACATCGCATTATTTCCTTGTCTGGAAATTACTTACCTGATGTTTGCTACACTAATCTATCTGGATTTACTCACCTGTTGTTTACATCGCTTTTTCATTCACCTGTTCAATAAAACCCTGCTGCTGAGTCCATATCCCTGCCTCTGAGTTTTTCCATGACAAAAAATAATAATATATATATTAGTTAGCATGATGTGTCTGTGTGATCTTAAAATGTGCTAGCATAGCAGTGCCTTGTTTGGGTCTAGCAATGCTTTGTGTTGCTCATCCGTCTTTCGGATGAGATGTTAAACCACGGTCCTGACTCTCTGGGGTCATTAAAAATCCCAGGGCACTTTTCGTAAAGTGTAAGGGTTTAACCCCGGTGTCCTGGCCAAATTCACCCCATTGGCCCTTATCAATCATGGCCTCCTAATAATCCCCATTCTTCAATTGGTTCTATCACTCTACTCTCTCCTCTCAACCAACAGCTGGTGTGTGGTGGGCATACTGGCACACTATGGCTGCCGTCGCATCATCCAGATGGATGCTGCACACTGGTGGTGGTTGAGAGTTCCCTGTTCACTATGTGAGGCACTTTGAGTGTGGCATTAGAAAAGTTCTATATAAATGAAGCATTAATTCATGTATAGTACTACCATGCGAAGGCTCAGGCATAGTGTAAATTGGATCCAGAACCCTTAATAGAAGCCATCATGGAGCACGGCACAGCAAGTGACATGATCAGTAGAATATCAAACAGAATATGGGGTCAAAGAGATACTGTGGTAGCATGTGTGAAAAATAAGACATGATTTCCTTTGGCATGATTCTCACTATCTAAGCCAAGTCACTGCAAGTCCACTGTGATTTGATTGACGGAACGAGGAGAGGAAGAAGCTATCAATTAACAGTAGGTGAGGAAGATATGACACATCATGGCTCATTCTGCACAGGCATGGGACACTCAGGACTGCGAGCTAAGAGCTGCGATGTTGATCTGACTATGCAATAATCCAACGTACTGTATTTGCACATTCATGCATAGACATATACTGTATGTGAACCTCTCTCTAAGTAAAGCGAAAGAGAGAAAGATATTAGTTATGCAGCACAGAAGAGTATCTTATGCATCTGAAAGAGCTCTTTACATACCAGCTGTATTCTGTAGTATTGCTTGTGTCGCTTTCATTCCTTTGCAAACTGGGCACAGTGAAATTCTCCTTGCAACCAATTACAGGAAGCTGTCCTTGAGAGTTAGGTTGCAACCAGTGGCTAAACATCATACCTAAGCTCTTATTCAAATGCAATAAGCTTTTCACTCCAACATTCTCTCGCTCTCTCTAAATTAACTACCTCCAGAGGGTGGTCTTAAACATTAAGTAGCAGAATGAAAGTTTAAAGTCAGCATGATGCAAATAAATGGGTCTTTGTTGACCTTGGTAGTGAAGGTTTTTCTCAAATAGGCATGCACACCTTGCTTTTGCAATGCCTGTCCTTTCATATCAGTCAAATGACCTGATAAATGAAAATCCTTGCCATTGTGTGTGTAATAAGTCACCATTTGCCTGTGATTAAAGATAACTTGAGTGACAAATGTAGCCATCTCTTAACCTGTTCTTTTCTGGCCTGTTTGAAAACAGTGAGATGTCTAATATTATAGCCAAGCACACTTGGGTGCGCTTTTGAGTGGGAAGACACGTCCAGTATGGCTATCATAGATGGCAATACAAGTTGGAGGTGAGTGGCATTAAAAGTTAAACTCCACTTCGAGTGCATGGTCGCCATCTCCATTTCTTTGTGACCCAGCGCACTTGATTTCCATTGGCTGCTCGACATATGGCATCAGATTTCAGCCTTAACTTGTCTGAGATCCTGTTTGTTAACCTGTTTATCATCATTAGCTATACAGTGGTCTACAATTCAAGGCCTCATTCTATAGAGAGATCTCTCTATATCTACTGGAACTCTCTCCAGGTTTTAATAACACAATCTGGTGTTGGATTCCTCTGTTCCCTCATATTAATGTGTGTCATTAGTCACCGTAGCACAAGCAGATGGCAGTTTGTCTGTTGAACACATGTGAGTATTATAAAAGGGCACTATCCAACTATTATTAGGATATAAGGGAGGGGAGCTTGCTTTATTTGCTAATGAGCAACGTCTTTCAGACCAAATCACTGATCATTTTCTCACTGAGCATAAAATGCATTTAGCCAAAAAAAAGAAATTGTGTTAATAATCTTAATATGTTCTTTATATTTATTTAATATATCAGTTAATTCTAGTCCTCTTAATCTGATTGGACAAGCAGTGTTCCAATACTGTGGAAACTTTTAAACAATGCCCAATAACAGAGAATGCTGCAAAAGTGGGGTAGAAAAATAATGGTAAAGGGTTCATATTAGTCCAAAAAAGCAAAATAACCATGGCACACTTAATACATTGTTCTTTATTATCACATGGCTATTTCCGCCCCCCAAAAAAAAAAAAAAAAAAAAAAAATTAAGAAATGATTGGTTGATAAAATAATCAGACATTTTTTATTAGGCCAGCGATACATTTATGCAGATTTATTTCAATCAGCAGTGCTGTAAAGGCACTGAAAACAACCAATATAAAGACACTCACAAGCTAAGAAGAGCTCAATGATGAATAATGTTTATACCTCTAGACTAATACCTTTGCTCTGCTGTCTCCTAATGTAAGAGAACCCAGAACGTCTCACAAGACTGCACAAAACGCACAGACAAATCAAAAACACTTATTACAAACTGTTGCGAAAATTAGAAAAATTGTAGTTTAGGCTTAACTTCGACGCAGAAACTTGCTTACCATTTCAGATTTGAATGGCATGGACTGATATTTTCAGTTTCACAAGCATGTTGAGGAAACTCATGAATATTTATGTAAGCCCCGCCTATAGAAACTAAATATCTCGGAAAATGAAAATCTTGTAACATCGGACCCACTGCAGCCAAATAAAGTCAACTTCCTTCAGGGCGCACGCACACAAGATTACCGTGTTGTATCTCCTGAGTTTTTTTAGTTTTTTTATTCGTATGACATTAAACAATTTGTGAAAGGACACAACCAGCATTACATGGAAAGCTGCCATAAGTTAAAGCCCAAGTCAGTTATATATTGCAGTGCCTCAGGAGTTGCTTCATGTAGCGCCCGAAGACCACCAATAAAGCATCCAATTGGGCACCTATCACATAGTAAATAAGTGCCCAATAAGATGCTTTATTGGTGGTCTACGGGTGCTGCATGAAGCAACTCCTGAGGTAGTGCAAAATCTAACTGCCTTGGACTTTAACTTATGACAACTTTCCATGTAATGCTGGCTGTGTTTTCTTTTACAAATTGATTAGTCATATGAATAAAATAAAAAAAAAAAAACTCACAAGATACAATACGGTGTAAAAGACGACACTGAATCCAGCTTCTTCATCACCAGCTTCTTATTCAGTAAAAGGATTGTGGCGCTCAAGTTCTTCTTCGTCACTACACAGCTCAAGCTCTGGTGAGTAAAATCTGAATATTTACTCGCCAGTGGCTAATAAAAAACATATTTTAGTCGCATAGTGCGAAATTTGGTTGCATATGCGACTTGCTATGTAGAGGGCTGCACCCTTATGCCATTCCAGATGTGTTTGACTTTCTTTCATCTGCTGAACTCAAATGAAGATTTTTAGAAGAATTTCTATGCTCTTTTGGTCCATATAATGCAAGTGAATGGGTACCAAAAGTCAGCATAAAAATAATCCAAAAGACTCCAATGGTTAAATCAGTGTCTTCAGAAGTGATATGATAGGTGTGGGTGAGAAACAGATCAACATTTAAGTCCTTTTTTGCTATAAACTGTCCTCCCTGCTCATTCAATATCCACTTTAACTTTAAATTTTCATTTTTGGGTAAACTATCCCTTTAAGTTGGCTGCATCACCAGTTCTTAACACAAGACTTATGCTGCAGTCCATTCAAATCGGATGTGGGATATTCCTACTTAATATTCTAGATCTCCAACCACAAATGCATTCCATTGCCAGATGCTCGAAAGATGACATTTAAGGAAACAAAACTGCAACACTCTCGTTAGCTTAGCAGGTGTTTGACTGTCACCAGAGATGTCTCCTAGCAACCCAATTCATAATTTGCAATGCTAATGTAACGGAAACCAGCTGATAGACAGCTGTGCAAAATGTATAAACCTCACTCTCCTGACCTCAAGAGGTGCACTTGTGACTGACGTTAGAGGCTGAAGCCTTTAGCCTCCTTGTTAGCACACCTGCCTCCCATGGCAGAGATGCCGGTTCAAGTCCCATACGGAGCGGGTAGAACAGGAGCATCACAATGGTGCCATGACCTGGATGGGAGTGAGGTTTAAGGAGGTGAGTGTAACTGGAGCCAGCTGATAGATAGCTGTGCAATGTGTATAAACCTCACTCTCCTGACCTCAAGAGGTGCAGTAGCAACTGACGCTAGGGGCTGTAGCCTTTAGCCTCCTTGTTAGCGCACCCACCTCCCATGCCAGAGATGTTGGTTCGAGTCCCGTACGAAGCGGGTAGAACAGGAGCGTCACAATGGTGCCGTGACCCAGATGGGAGTGAGGTTTAGGGGGGTGAGTGTAACGGGAGCCAGCTGATAGATAGCTGTGCAATGTGTATTAACCTCACTATCCTGACCTCAAGAGGTGCACTAGCGACTGACACTAGGGGCTGTAGCCTTTAGCCTCCTTGTTAGCGCACCCACCTCCCATGCCAGAGATGCCAGTTCAAGTCCCGTATGGAGCGGGTAGAACAGGAGCGTCACACTAGCATTTGTGCTACAGGTATACAATTATCAAAAGAGAGTATAATTTACCATGTTTTGAACACTTTGTTAACATTTGTTAAACATGCTTTAATATCATGTAATCTAGGAACTTTGACTCGTTTATTGATATTACTTAACACATTATTTAAGTGAATGTTTATCACTTATTTTGTATATCTTCCTGGGTGCCGACATGATTGTGTGACGTAATGCACCTACATTTAGGCGAAATTGGAGTTTAAAATTTCCGCACAACTTTCCAAGTGGCGTTCCATTACACTTTTTCCAGATGAAGTTGGAAAATCGGACTTTCTGAGTTGAATGGAATGCAGCATTAGCAAGTAGACTGTAAGCTCACCATCAAGCAATGTGTAATCACCTAAATAAGGTTTACCTTTATTGATCAAATAAATAGCCTTAAATTTTGTAAACAGAAGTATTGAAAAGCCGTACGTTTAAGGTTTATTTTCTTGTTGTGGTTGATTTTCAAACCTGTTTTTTTGTTGTTTTTATTTGGTCCCATGTAACTCTCAGCGTTAACTGTCACTTGTGCATGTACAGCAACTGGCCCCTGTTGTATAAACAGGGTTGGGTAATAAAATTACTTTGCATTTTATTGTCATTTGTTTCATTTAATATTTAGTCCTTTCAGATGGAAAACATTTATACATATAAATGATGCGATCCAAAGAGCATTTGAGCAGCGATGAAACACTTTCTTATAATGTGTTACATTCATACGAGCAGACAGAGAAGAAAGTCTGAAGTAAGTTTGGAGCAGAAGAAATAGAAATAAACCATACGTAAATTGTCAGCTTTACGCTAAGCTAAAATGCTATTTCTAGCCATTTTACGTGCACGTTACCAGGCACGATCATATTTTTTTATCAAAACAATTCACGTTGGATCATAATTTCTTTTTTTCTAGTAAGACCTTTGACATTAGGGCAAAAATCTTATTCTTGAATTTGATTTATCTTGTTTTAGAAACAGCAAATCATAAGATATTTAGGTTTTATCAGAGAATGTATTTTTAACATGTATTTTGTCGTACTGTACTGGCAGAGTTTTTAGAGTCAAAACAAGTGAAAAAATCTACCAGTGCTGAAGAAGTAATCCAAAGTACGTTACTGACCATGAGTAATCTAACAGAATATGTTACAAATTACATTTTACAGCATGTATTCTGTAATCTGTAGTGGAATGCATTTCAAAGGTAACCCTCCCAACCCTGTGTATAAATGCACAATATTATATCACACTCACAATTGTGCTTTTATACTGAATGTGACCAAATCATAGACTAATATTTGGCTCAATACCACTCTTGCTAAAGTGTAACAATGTTTAAAGTTTACTTGTTACATTATTTGATTACACGTATGTGAAAACAGCCGTTATCTCAGTTTGCTACTATTCTGTTTGGTAAACTATAAGAGATCATGTACAGTAATGAGATCAAAGAGGGATGGATTTGAGCGTGACTCGTTTAACCAGTTTTCAGCATTCTGCAAAAAAGCAAACACAAATGGGTACAGTTGAATGAAGCAGACAGAAAAAATCTGAAGACAGCAGATAAAGGAGGTGCAGGTGAGAAACTGCAGCTGAAGAGAGGGTGAGAATGTGTGTTTGTATAATATTAAAGGCTTACGAATGAACCGATGAGGCTAATGCCATTTTGTGGCCTTTTTGTGTCCTGTTGAGTGATGTTGGATGCTAAATGTTGCTGAATGTTTTTGGAAGCCAAACGAAGTGGAATTGCTATCTCACCAAAATGACAGGAGAATGGAGTGCTAACGCAAACATGCATGCACACACACCGAGCAAACTGCAAACCAATCAGAAAAAAAAAAAAAAAAGCATTGGAAAAAGCATCTTGAGAGGAAGAATGTCGAGAAGCGCAGATGCACGTTTTCTGATTGTGGCATAATGAGCTACTGCGGGCCGTCGATTTCACTTACAGCACTCGAGATGTCAAGAATTAAAAATGCATGTCCTCTTAATGAGGAAACAGTTTTAATTAAGTGAGAGTAATTCTGCATTATTTCTCTGAAATAGAGACATGAATACTTTATGATTGATGTAGAAGTGTTTAATACCTCACGTTAGCTGCCACATGTCTTACAGGTGCTTTCTTATGGTTTTCCTTTAACTCAAGTTAAAAAAAAGACTTCAGAAGTAATACAGATATAATGTAGTGTCTGAGAATGATATATTTGTACTGAAAAATACATATTATTGCTGATGTACAGTATATACCTTGTTTTTAGACAATTGTTTCTTTTGCAAGCTTTTTAAATAATTATTTCAAATTTCCTATTGAAAAAAAAATTTTTTGGGGTAGGACATATTGTAGGGCTTTATATTGTATTATATTGCATACATTTTGTATTATGAAATTTGGTGAAAAAGAAAAGTGGGGGAAAAAATCGCCACATTTAAATCCGAGTCCACTTGTTAGTTTAATTCTGCCAGACATTAATGAGATCTTTACATTGACGTGTCTGGACTAAACACATCCCAATGGAGTGAGTGAGTGTGAAAATTAAATGAAAGTACAGGAGGAGCATGTTAATTTAATTGTGTCAATCACAACACTGAGATCTGAGTGTCGACTCAATTCAATCCTCAATCCCTGTATAAAATATATTTTGTAATATTAATTAGGTCTGGGAGTGGAAACCTCGGGTCTGTTCCAAAACCTATTGAGCGTGCTCTGGAGGCAACATTTTCCGTAAGACATCATAGGTGCGCTCCCAACGTGAAGGCTGTTCCAAAAAGTAGGTATCTTAATTGTGCTGCCTCCTTAGAGATCTCATTTTTACCAAATTCTAGGCAGCATATGTATCCTTCCCCGGGTAGACGATCCAAGAATGCACTGTGATGAGCTCTGCAGAAAAATAAATCCAAGATGGCGGACGAAGCAAGAGAAATTGAGAATAATATATTTATAATCCATTCAATACTGAAAAGTATTGAAAAATAACAGTTTAATATGATACAAAACATAATATTTTAGCCAAAATGTGTGTCCTTTGCATATTTATGCTCATTAGATGATTGCGTAGTTTCTCTTGCATCCCCTGTATTAAAATCAGTTGTGAGTCGAGTCTCGTGCATTGTGCATGAGGAGCTCAATTCGAATGATGCACGGAGCTGCCGCCAAGGAAGAGCATTCCAAAGTTAAGTGGCTGTTAAGAAGTTTGTGGGAGTTAATTAATTGAGTGGTGTGTGTGTATATAAACAGTTAACATAGGGTGACCATATTCTGGTTTCCAAAAAGAGGACACCTTTTTTAATAAGGTTGAAAACAGTGTTGCTATGAATGCAAACTTTATTACAGTGAAACTGACAATCTATTAGCCTAACATAAATATATATAAATAAATAAACATTTACAACATTCTTTTGAATGCCCATGTACTAAAATAAAATATTTGATGCCATGAGTGTACCTTCATTTACTATTACTATTATTTTGAATGGCCATGGAAAATGAAGCAATGTGATAACAATTCTACCTGGTCGCAAAAAGTAGTCCGTTAATTTATCTGATGAACTTTCACCTTTTGCTGACCCTTTATGCTTTGCAGAGCTAATGTGTGCTACTAAATCACTTGCACCTTTATTATCAACTGACACATAAGCGCCAGCTTTACATGACATACATTCTGCTTCCCATGGATCTTTACCTGGACGAAAGTATGGGAATTTTTTTGGCAAATCTACAGTAAATTTGCACTTTCGTTTGGACATTGTTTCCACTCAGTTGTCATTTGCTGCTACTGTCAAGCAACTGTTAGATGCCGAACACAACAGTACTTTGCGTGTTCGCGGAGAGATTGACAGGCAGGAATTTGGCCAATAGTTGCTGCAAGCATCTTATAATCGACCAATTGGTGTGCGAGAAGGCAGAACTTACAAAGAGGGGTTAAAGCAATGCAAATATGTGCGCACACACAATGAAGTATTAGACCAGATGCACATCATAATGCAACTAAAGCCGAATCCCAGACATTTTCGCAAATTTAGAAATCCCGGCCGGATGCTTTTTTAAGGTCCGAAAAAGAGGACATGTCTGGGAAAAAGAGGACGTATGAACACCCTAGTTAAAATAGTGTTTTTGGACACATGACACAAGCTTTGAAATAATTTTCTAAAAATAGAGTGAAACTGTTGGTATTTAGTTATTCACAAACAAAGTCACAGCTGGAAATGAGATTTAGCACTCATCTAGCGAATATCATTACCATTATCTGCCAATTAGTATTAAAAGCAGAGGGCTAGAAAGACACACACACTGGCATTTTTTTCTCTCTCTTTTTCATAGTTCATTATTGTCTGTGATGTATTCATATTTTTTTTTTTTTTGGGAGGAGAGTCGAGAGTTTTTAATTAAAATCTTCTTTCTTCTACTCTTTCAGAAAAAACTATTTTGAGGCAGCCCCTTTGATATATGTGTGAGCGTCATTACACATAAATTAGTGGAGCTAAATCATTAACTGCAATTTTTAAAATAAATATTGTGGCAGGGTGAGCAAGAGACAGACACAGTGGGTGTGGCGTCAAGCCTCAAAGAGGCATTTATTGGAAACAATAATAAATGTCAAAATGTCCAAAAGGGGTAATAAAGTGTCCAAGGGGAAATAGTGATCATAATAAAAGGGGGAATCTGGCATCCTCACGGTGAACGTGACTCCGTGAAAGGGGCGGGGTAGTGTTCATAGGAAAGCCCAGGCACGGGCTTCAAAGTCCACGGCACGTGGGGCAGCGGCGTCACTGGCAGCCTGTCTTCCCAGGTCCACAGCAAGCATGAGGGGAAGGCAGCCTGGCATCTAGCCCGTCGGCAGCAACGTGAGCAGTTCACCCCCGGCGACTCATTACGGCATCCGGGGGTCCGAAGTACGGGTCTGACAGCACGTCCACTTGTCCGATCCCTCCAAGCACTGGTCCTGGGTGTGCAAGGATGCCAGTGTGTACACATGGAGATTTGAAGCCTGCTCCCCAAGAAGAGGTGCGCACTGCATTTTAAAGACAGTGGTGATGAAGCATTATTCACATCAGGTGTGCTTCATTCCCGCTGACCAAACGAGGCTTATTAATTATGCAACTCTTCTCGCTTTCCTGCCCAACTCCCGTCGTGATCCTGGCTGAAGGGCGGCCCTAAGAGGCGGGGTGACGATGATGAGCCAGAAGGGCGGATCATTCCGCCACATCTCCCCCCCAAGCGTCACCCCGTCGGCACCTCCTCCCACACTCACATCCAATCATGGAATCCAGAACCGGAGGTGCACACTATTTAGCCGCCCACACGGGAATGCTACTTCCTCAACCAGGCCCTATGGTTGGAGTGGACGTAAGAGGGATACCTCTCTGGACCAACTCCTCCTCTCACTCGCACCCAGGTGGGAACAGAGAAAAAACACAAATTAATGACAGCCTCAGCCAGCTACAGGGTAAATGCTTATTAAGTGCCACTTACCCTTTGCTGCAGCTGGGTGGCCGTCCTCGTGTTCTCTCTGTCCCACTCCAGGCTTTCCATCGAACCAGTGAATGAGAGGAAGAGTGACGTAACTGTTGGTACCCAACTGTGTTTTTGCCCACAAAAGTGCCCGCATTCTCCACCACTGTAGCAGGGTGAGCAAGAGACAGACACAGTGGGTGTGGCGTCAAGCCTCAGAGAGGCATTTATTGGAAACAATAATAAACATAAAAATGTCCAAAAGGGGTAATAAAGTGTCCAAGGGGGAATAGTGTTCATAATAAAAGGGGGAATCTGATATCCTCGTGGTGAACGGGGCTCCATGAAAGGGGCGGGGTAGTGTTCATAGGGAAATCCCAGGCACAGGCTGGGTCAGTCGGCCGCTCATGCTCCCCTGCAAAGTCCACAGCGTGTGGGGCGGCGGCGTCACTGGCGGTCTCTCTTCCTAGGCCGGCGGCAAGTGTGAGTGGAAGGCGGCCCGGCATCTAGCCCGTAGGCGGCAACGTAAGCAGTTCACCCCCGGCGACTCATTACGGTGTCCGGGGGTCCGAAGAACGGGTCCTGCAGCGCGTCCACTTGTCCAGTCCCTCCCAGTTCTGGTCCTGGGTGTGCGAGGATGCCAGTGTGTGCACACATGGAGATTTGAAGCCAGCTCCCCGAGAAGAGGTGCGCACTGCATTTTAAAGACAGTGGTGATGAAGCATTATTCACATCAGGTGTGCTTCATTCACCGCTGACCAAACAAGGCTTATTAATTATGCAACTCTTCTCGCTCTCCCGCCCAACTCCCGTCGTGAGCCTGGCTGAAGGGCGGCCCTAAGAGGCGGGGCGATGATGACGAGCCAGAGGGGCGGATCATTCTGCCACAATATGGATATTTATTTTATTGATTATTTATCTATGATCAATTATGGATATCTTTAATTGATTTATTATTCTTTGATTGCATGTTAAGCTTGATAAAAACGATAAAGTCATAGTGATAGTTGCTTTGAGACATTGGTTATATCACAACTTCTGTGTAAAAGTTGTCACAATGCCCTCTGTGAGGAGACTAGGCAACAAGTGAACGGTTGGAGATCACAAGGAAAACACAAGATGTGAGACAAAATGTTGAGAAGACTTCCCTCAACAAGAAAGATGACTGTTTTCATAAATGATGCAAAGTATTGTTGAATTCCACTTCCATGGCAATAAACTTTTTTTTCAGTTTAAATCCAAGGCAATACAGAGACCTTAATCATCTTCCATTCTTTTTTCTTTTTTCTTCTTGACTTTAGTAAAAATAGCTGAATAAGTATAACAACAGTACTTAAAAATGTCAAAAATATTATTATAGGCCTATTTAATTTAATCTCAGATATTTAACACATGGATTGCTTCATGGGTTAGTTTCCAAAACATTTTCAATATCAGTACACATCTAAATCAGGTAAAAATCTACTTGTAAAGCATAGATCTACTGCTTAAGAGAGAGAGAGAGAGAGAGAGAGAGAGAGAGGTTGCGTAGACCTTGCAACATGACCAGGGTTCTGAAAATATATGTTTAGTCTCTAGGTGTGTAAAGGCTAATTTATACTTACTGGACAAACAGGCTTCACTTAGTTTGCCTACAAATGATGACAAAATGCAGTGACGTTTTTGCCAATGTGTTCGTTTAGAGATATTTCTTCTGTTCGCACACATCTCTGAAATTCTTGATGTAGGTGAACTCGGCTAGTTGAAGAGCGTTACTGATTGGTTAAAACTAATCATCGGTGTGGTATGAATGTGACGTTTTTTTATTTAAAATCGTGCGTGGCAGCTGAGGAGTTGTTACCTAGGCCATTTAAATGGATAACTTTGCCCCTCTCAGAGGTTGTTTAGAAGTACTGCATACTTTTTTTTATATGATTCACAGCACAAACTCCACAAAGACACCTTGACCATGACAAATGAGTGGAGAGAGACTGGAGTTTTTGTGAACTCACATCAAATAACTTGTTGCCAAATGTGGAAGGGGCTCCTTGACAAGTTTAATAAAGCAAAGAAGCGATACAGCGCTAAAAGCTGCGATCCACAGACAGAAATACCTGCATTATTGACATTACTTACATGGCTGGAACAGTACGATAAACAATGTGACATCGGCCTAAACAAAATAATTTTAAAACAACGTTGCACATAGTATAAACACCGTCTTCGTTCGCCTAGGGTGCTTTAGTTCATCCAGGAAAAAAAGTTTGGCTGCTTTCATAGTATAATCAGGCTTTAGTCTGGCACAAACCCATCTCTTACCCAACAGAAAATTGTTAGGATGTATTCCTTTCGCTCACAAAATGATTATATCCTCATGGTCCCATTGGTTTGAACTAAACTAGGGTAGACAATCGTTTAGGTATGATGCCCCCTGTGACTGGAATACTCTACAACGTGATTTAAAGATACAAAACCTGTATCTTTTCCTATGTAAACATGTGCTAGACAGACATCTTTGACTATTGCATCCTTTTTTGCTGTAATTACAGCATTGTTTTTTTTATTTTTAAGTTAAGTTAATAAGAACTTCAACTGTGAAAAACGCATCTCGAGACACTAGTGTTCTGCTCTGTTTGATGCACTTAGTAGTGCAATTGAGGAAATAATAAACACATTGAAATTAAAGGTTTCTATTCACTTACTCCATACACTCCATATGTCATAATTAATGCATTGTTGTTCCCTATCTGTCACTCACTCGACTTTGTGTCGATGTAATACTAGGAGTCACTCTTGGGAGCCCCAAACACCTCTGATTTTGAAAAAAGGCCAATGGGAATTGGCGAGTGGAATTTGCATGCCACTCCCCCGGACATACGGGTATAAAAGGAGCTGGCTCGCAACCACTCATTCAGATTTTCTCTTCAGAGCCGATTACTCTGCCGATCCATTCACCTCGAAAAGCTGTTGGACTTACGGCACATTAAAGCGGCTTCTCCCACTCTTGCACTAGTGAAGTGCAGAGAACACCCCTGGGTGCTTCAGCAGCTAAAAGAGTATATTCTTCCTACTGAAAGAGTATATTCTAACCTTCTAAAAGTGTGGCATCAACGGAGAGCATCTTTTTAAAGTTTGTGTGTAGTTCCTGGTTGTGGTCGTTACCTCTCTGCTTCCGATGCCACAATCGCAATCTTACGTGCTTGGGTTCTGCCAACGTGGAGACAGCGTTTGTGGACGGGTCATGATCACACTGCGAGAGAGTGACCATGGCAATGTTGCAGTCGTGGTTTTTCCTTCGTTAGAGGGAAAGACCACCCCAGTGCCTCCCCGCCTCGGTCCTTCTACCTAGGCCGTGTCGGTTAGCACTGGGGGCGATTTGGGGACCCCAATGGGAGCCACTCCACTGGTAACTCCCCACGGACCTCCCATTCCCCATTACGCTTGTTTGCCATGCTGGGATGAGACCACCGGCTCGTCTCAAGGCGAGTTCGCGATCTCGTTTCGGCGCTCGAGAAGTGGATGAGCTCTCGATTGCAGCATCGGAGAGCGGGCTGTCCAGTCTGACGCTGAGGACTCGACTGGGCTCCCATCTTCGGGTGCGGTCGCCCAGTCGCAGCCTGACATGCAGATGGCAGCCATGCTTGCCCGGGTGGCTGTGTGTGTAGGGCTGGAGTGGAACCCTCCAACCCCCTGAACCCTCGCAGCCTGACAATTTGTTCCTGGGCCCGGAGCGCTGCTCATGGCCGCGCCCCACCCTGGTCCCTTTCTTCCCAGAGGTGCATGAGGAGCCCACAAGGTCGTGACGGGCACCTTTCACTGCCCGGACCCGGTCTCTGAGCTCCTCCGCTCTCACTACCCTCAATGGTGGGGCTGCCAGGGGGTACTCGGCGATTCCCCAAGTGGATAAGGCGGTTGCAGTGCACCTGTGCCCGCAAAACGCCGCCACCTGGTGGGGCCGCCTGAGACCCCCGTCCAGCTCCTGTAGGGTTACGTTGTCTCTGGCGACTAAGGCCTGCGGTGCTGCTGGACAGGCCACCTCCACCCTGCATGCCATGGATCTCCCTGCAAGTGCACCAAGCCAAGGCACTAAGAGAACTGCACGAGGGTAGTTCTGACCCAGGATTGATGCAGGAGCTGCGCTCGGCGACCGACCTTGCTCTCCAGGTGACGAAGGTCACGGTGCGGCTCTCGGGCAGGCGATGTCCACCCTGGTGGTCCAGGAGTACCACCTATGGCTCAACTTGGTCGAGATGTGGGAAGCTGACAAGGTACGGTTCCTTGACACCCCCATCTCCCAGGTCAGCCTGTTCGGTGACACCATCGAGGACTTCGCCTAGCAGTTCTCGGCAGTGAAACAGCAGATGGAGGCTATTCAGCACATCCTGCATCGGCATGGTTCAAGACCTCGCACCTCGTCTGCTCATCGCCAAGGGCGTCCTCCTGCCTTAACAACACCAGCTCTGCTGCAGCCCAGCCTGGCCCCGGCGTGGAGCCACCCGCAGGAAGCAGATGCCACCGTCTCATGGCCGGCCGCCAAGAACCTGAGGAAGTCTTTGAAGTGCCCCTGAGATGGGCAACCCAGGCACATGGAGACCTGCTGCAGGCCTGGAGATGGTAAGCAGACCACTCCATCCAAAGTGGAGGGCCGGGAGGAGAATCCTTTGCCTTTTCGTTGATTTGCTGCATGCCCGAAGGGCTGCGGCACCTACACGTTCAGGAAAGAAAAGGAGTGGTTTCCTCATTCCCTGGGTCACATATCCGGTGCTCACGGCCGTTGTTATCACGACCACTGGTCACTGTTCCTTTATGGCAGGTTTGGCGCTCCAGGGGCGGCCCCCCCGGCCGATCCTATGGTGGGTATCAGGAGCCAGGTAAGTGCTTTGATGTCCCTGGACTCAGAACGGCCACGGGGCTCGAGCCCTCTCGACGTGGTGCCTCAGGCTCCACCCTGCTGCGAGGCCCCACCTGCCGGTACGTCGGACGAGATTGTACCGTTGGTCCCCCTCGCCCGGATCTTGGACGCATGGCTTGCACTTCCCAACCCATCGTGATGGCTGACCCGGACTGTCCGACTTGGCTACGTGATTCAGTTCGCCAGCCGCCCCCCCAGGTTCAGCAGCGTCCACTTCACCTTGGTGAAGGGCAAGAACGCTGCTACCTTGCGTGCGGAGATTGCTACCCTTCTACGGAAGGGTGCTATAGAGCCTGTCCCTCTGGCCGAGATGAAGGAGGGGTTTTACAGCCTCTACTTCATCGTACCGAAGAAAGGCGGTGGGTTGCGGCCAATCTTGGACCTGCGAGTACTAAACCGGGCTTTGCACACACTCCCGTTCAAGATGCTGATGCAAAAACGCATATATATATATATATATATATATATATATATATATATATATATATATATATATATATATATATATTGTTTTTGTTTTTTTTTAACTAGCATTGTTACATTGTTAATTACTGACATTGTAATATAATTTTGTTCACTTAACCTAGGATGTGGCATTTATACATTTATATTATTGACTGGTAATGTTATTTAAACAACATAATCTTAAGCAAATAATATATGAGGTATAGAGTCTAGAGTCAATGTAGTTGAATTATTTACACTTTACATTTAACACAGTCATTAAGATTTAATAGGCCTACATGAGTCTTGCATCAGACTCTGCCTCTACTGGTCTAGGTCTTGACTGGGACCATTTGAATCAGATGAGTTTGTCTTGGCAATGACAACTTTCTTTCTTTCTTTCTTTCTTTCTTTCTTTCTTTCTTTCTTTCTTTCTTTCTCTCTGTCTGTCTGACTGTCTGTCTGTCTATCTAGTTTTTGTCTGACCATTTTACATGAGGGTCCCACTTTACTGTATATTAGGTGTCTTTTTAACTACCTATGTACTAACATTACAATACACAAAATACAATAAATGTATTGTGTAGCTACATGATGTTTTGCAAAATTATCACAAGATAAACATTTGCTTGCTGTCACTTAAGTTGGGGTATGGGTGGGATTAGAAGTAGGGGCAGGGTTAGGGGTTAGAGTTAGGGTTATGGGTTTAGGTTTAGGTTTAGGTCTAAGGTTAACAGTGTAACTACAAATTTAATTAAATGCAAGTACTTCAAATGTGAGTACAATGCAACAAACATTATTTTGTACATAATAAGACACCTATTACAAAGTGGGTCCTCCACGAAAAAAACATTTTAGGCAAAATCGTATAACTGATCTCTTATGTACAGATATATGTGTTATAAATGTTTGCATTTTTACAACAAATATGTAATGAAGTCAGTACTTAGTTGTCATCAGACTGAGAAAATAAGGTGGGACAATCCAGCCATGAGCAAGCTGATTCATCTACATATGTAACTACACAGTAATGCCAATAGCTTCTAGTGCAGTAGCTTTGCATTCATTATGTTTGTATATGTGGGCGAACTTGTTTAACTTTATAAACTTAATGGATGCTATCTTTGTAATCTGTATGACTGTAAACTGTTGCTATTAAGGAAGCCAAAAATGCAAATGGAATGTCGAAAGCATATTATTCTTGAAGTTCTTTGTCAAGTTAAGAAGAAAACTTGCCAAAATATAACTTACTGTTCATCTTATAAAATATGGCAGTTTGACAATATTTCTGAGCAATTTTATAAATGTCAGTCTTGCTGTTAGATATTCTGCACATTGAGTACAAACAGATGAAATTATGTGAGCAAACTGCAGTTTGGGTAAAATGATGAGAGTGTGTTGGCCTTTCCTCTCTTGATGAGCATGCTTGGCTGGCTGTTCCTCTGCAAAGGTCAGAGGTCAATTGCAGTAATGTACTAGCAGCAGCTCACAAGCCTCTATTCTCAGAACTAATGTGGGGCTGCATTATTCGCCTACACTCTGTGTGGCCTGGGCTGCACTCCTTTCCCATCAACCTCAATACACAGGACCCCACAGTCTCATTAGAGACAGCCACAGACGTCAACAAAAGTGCCCATCTAAAAATACAGCATTTATGGCCTGCATTTCTCTACAGCTTTTACACACAAACAGTACATCCATTATGGATTTAGGGTGTTGCATGTCAAATAACTCCACTGTGGCATGTGTTCACTGCTGGAAAATGCCACAGGTCATATTTTTTTATACTGCATATACATAATTGAATTGAATATATTTATTAAGTTATAATTACATATTTTTGTGTATAATTCTATTCTTTAATTAGTTTCATGTTTTTATATTTCATTTTGTAATTCTTATTTTCATAACATTATGTCTGCACATATAATTCTTGTGTAAATGTGTTTATATCGCTTCCGTGCAGCATGAAATAATCTGTGCAAATGCAACTTTTTGTACTATAACTGCTATTTTTTCTCCACGTTAGCAGTGTGAAGCCAACATTATAGTATTTATAACTTTGCAGTATTGCACTTTATAGCATAAGAGATACTGTATTGTCATGCATGTTTGCCGCCTTGGTGATCTGATTGTTTAAATGTTAAATTGTATCAATAAAAAATACAATAATAATAATAATAATAATAAAAACAGTAAACCAGTCAAATAAATAAATAAATCCAGAAACAGGAAGGGTCTTGCTGTCAATGGGCTGGCCTACTATTCAAGCCTGACTAGATAAACAAGTGACTGTATGATTGATTTTGACAACAGCTTGTACTGCAGTGTAAAGGAAATAGGATTCCCCAGTCGCTTTCAGTGTGTTCTTTATACTGTTAAGCTAATAATGTTGTATAAGATCAGCTGTTTTCACACATAACAACAAATAATTTTTTTGTTCAGATAAGAAAATGACTTAGGCAGTTAATTCGCTAATTTCTGGCAGGAGGTCAGCGTGAGCTTTCCCCTCCCATTGTTTCTATTCACAGCATCATTATTCACACTGTTATGATTGGCACTTCTGAGCAGTAAGGAGTGCTTTGTGGTGCCTTTGAAACTGTTTCTGAACACCTATAGTTTTCAGTTATGCTAAAGAGATCTCCACTTTCCTGAGCTGTATTTGAAACATATTTGGGATTTCTTTTTGAAAAGTATCTTCACCACCAGCGCAGCTTACATTTGAAGCCAAGAGAGGAGTTAACAAGCAATCTGGACTGACTTTCCCAACAATGCTGAAGTAAAATTGAGATTTTTAGACAGGAATTAAAAAGGTACTTGTTTTGAGAGGATATTTAAGCATTTTCACATGAGCAAGAGTGCTGTGTACCAACATAAACCACTTTTCCACTACCAGGCCAAATGTTTCTTGTTGCAAAACCATGCCATTCTGTTCTGATCCGGGCCAAATGTATGCATTTAGCAGACACTTTTATCCAAAGCGACTTACAGTGCATTCAATTGGCACAGTTACGGTTTCTTTTTCACTGTGATGATAAATGTGCATAACAAATACATCAGTTGGCGACGGTGTGAGTGGTAAACATTAGAGTGAGTGTTTGATGGTGGATGTTCACATATTCCAGTGTTTTGGACTGCTTTTTCCTTTGGTTTTTACTGTGCAAAAGCACAGGAAAGACATGTTCCGTGTCACAAAAAGAAAAGCAGAGAGAAAAAGGTGAGAGGTTTACTATTACTAAGGGGTTGTGCATGCCACCAGACACAAGCACACAGAAAGGTAAAAATTCCCAGACAAGCTAAAAAGGACATTTATTTACAAAATATTAGATGAGTACTCTAATGATATATCAAGAGTTTAATGAGCTAGCTAGCGTAATATATCTCCTTGACAAGGTGCGGAATGGGAAGAGAAATCGGCCCGGGATTTTACATAGAAACTGCCCCAAAAGGGGGGTGGGGGAGTGTCGCTGTCCTTTTCTGCATATCACTGACCCCTTCGGCATATCGTGGCGCCGTTTTGTGGGCCGTTCTGCATAACGCGGCGGCCCATTTCAGCTTATTGCAGCCAAAGTTTGCTATGGTGATGTTCATAAAATATATATATATATATATATATATATATATATTTTATGAACATCACCATAGCAAACTTTGCCAGCTACCTAGAGTCAAATTAGTTACCTTGTTGATGGCAAATTGACAATTGAGAGTTGCCATTTTCAAGCCAATTTACCAGCACATTTGAGAACGGTTAAGCACAGCTAGCTAACCAAGCCGAGAAATCCAGGCAAAGAATGGTTTGTAAATGTGCTGTGCCAAACCGTGCTCAAGTAAAAATGCTGCTGAACCGTTCCTCACTATGCTCAAAACCGTTTGGCCCGATGAATAATTGAGAATAGTCTCATGACATGAACCTCAATACAATTCACACGAGATGGCAAAATCATAAGATATCATACAAAATTTATTCTATAGAGACCAACCAATTAACAAATATAGTTTCAAATCTATGCGATACAGGCATTCAGTTTAAGCTAACCTCCTATTCAACACCTCATTTTAACCTCCTGAGACCTGAGCGTGACTACTGTGTGCATTTAACATTTCCCTTTTGGATTTGCAACTAGAAGCACCTAGTAAATATGCCAAAAAACAAAAACAAAAAAAAAAGCAAACATTTTTCATAAAAATTGATGTCCACATATGTGGACAGCAGGACTAAGTTGTGAATTTTTAAATAATACCAAGCTATAGAAAGTCAGATTTTTTATTTATTTTTTATCAAATTGCTTATGTTTACAGGGGTGTTGTTTATTCATGTTTTTGAGACGTTACAGAAATTACAGCTGATTTTCTGTAAAGGTGCTTTTGAACAATGTGTATTGGGAATGTAACAGAGTGTAACATTGGCTGGTGCTAGCAATGACAAAGACGATGATGATGAAGTAAAGAACCAAAGTGCAAATTTATTCCAACGTGTATTCCATAAACCCTAACTACAAAAATGAAGTCAATATAAACATGACTTGACAATAGCTTGGCTTGACATAAACTTGACTAACAACCAGTTACATACAAACATCAATACCTGACAATGGACAAAGGAAAACATGAGGCTTAAATACATGAACATGGGAGAATACATAAACCAATAAACACTGAGAACTCTAAACAAGATAAGACAATCAACCAATGAAAAATAAGACATATGAACATGGAGGGAATCAGGAAATCACATGACAAGGGAACCACACGACATGAAACAAGAACTAGACATTTCTAAATAAAAGACATAAAAAACATGAACCAACAAAATACACATGACACAGAGGTGGAAAGTAACGAATTACAACAACTCTCGTTACAGTACTTGATTACCATTTTCAATTTTTTTCTACTTTTTTAAGTTTAAATAAATGATAGTACTTTTATTTGAGTTGATTAAAAGTGAAGTATTTAACTTCGCTACAGGTATTTTTGCACCACAATTACAAAGTACAAAAAAATACATAACATTTCTGAATTTTTGGGATGTTTTTTGGGAAGAAGAAATCGGCAAGTTATAAGCACTAAATCTGTTTATAATGCAGGTCTTTGGCATTTAAAAGCTACTAGTTTAGGACATGTGAGGAGTCTGTTTCTCAAACTAGAGACTGTGATTGACCTGTCTTTTTGTTGTGCATCTGGCCGTCCACTTTTCTCTATCCTGGTTAGAGATTTATTTGTATTTATTTTTTCAAAACAGTAATGCATGGAATAGCCTTCCTCTCTCTAAAACAATAGACTTTAGGAGAAAATTGAATTTCAGGAGAAATGTGTTTTTTTTTTTTTTTTTTACTTAAAACCAAAATTTGACTTGCAAGTGTAAAGCAACTTGTAAGAACTCAATACCTCAGCAAATGGGGAAAAACCCACTGTATTGTGATTTCTGCATGGTAGTGCAACCGTTTTCAGTTGTTCTAATAATAACAAATTTTTCTTGAGCACCAAATTAGCACTTTAGAATGCTTTTGTAAGGAATAGGTGACACAGTATAGGTTTGCCATCAAGGGTTAAATAAAAAGTAAAATGAATAAATACCACTGAAAACCATTATTTCAAACCATAATAATAATTTGCAAATCATGATTTTGGCAGTATTTTTTATCAATTTAATGCATCCTTGGTAAAAGGAAGCATCAGTTTCTTTCAAGAACAAAAATGTCTTTGTGTTCTAAAAATGGAAGCGTATATAATATATATATATATATATATATATATATATATATATATATATATATATATATATATATATATAATATAATTTTCATAATCTAACTTGTAATTACTTGAGTAGTTTTTTGGCAAACTACTTATTTACTCTTACTTGAGTCATAATATTTCTCAGTACTTCTACTTGTACTCAAGAGAATTATTGGGAACTGTGGGAAGAGCACAAATAAAAAAAAAAACTATACAAATACAAATAAATTGACTTTAAGTAACTTTTTTTTTTTCCCTACTTGGGCAACAAAATCTCAATGTTCTCTCTTTGCACTGTCAAACAAACAAGTGGTAGCCAGTGCTGATGCATTTTACCAATCAGAAATTAGCATACATAATTGATCATCATAATCCAGTCACTACCAACCATGTTAAAATAAAATTAAACATGATAAATTCTGAATCTATGTACTGATTACTATTGTCCCACATCTGGCAAACATGTTGAGTCATCCAAAAATAATCTGCAGCCTGAAACTGATCTTTTGGTTAGATTTTAGGAGTGAATTAGGAGGAAGCTGCATAGAAAAGCCATAGGATGCTCCCTTTCTCCCTCACTCCTATTTAGTGAATGACTTAACCTCCAGTGTGCTGCTTGTCTGCACTGGTCTCAGAACAGTTCGAAATTCACCTTATTTCATCCTAACCCTAAAGCCTCTGAAAGCAACATCTTTCAGCTTTTGAATGAACCCATTGATTCTCAATGTGATAATGCACACTGAATATAGGATTTCTATGGAAAAATAGCGATAATGTACACAAAAATGCACATTGTGTTTAGCAGCGTGGCGTTTCGTGATAAATCACTCAAATTTAAAAAAATGGCATATCGGATGAAACTACAGACTCTTATCTTTTTATTCAAACAGGTTTCAATGTAAAAACTCAATATGGTTTCTTACCAGATGTAGTTTTGTTGGTGTTTCCCCTAAAGACAAATTGCACATTGTCATTTTGTTTTGTCACATGACTCTGTTTGTTGTAAGTTTAACCCTTTACTGACAGCCCAGAATCTTCTGAACTGAGCTCAGTTGGTTTAAATGAATGTAAATTATGCGTTGTGTATAGCAAAGCCAAAACACAACATCCACGGATGTGTATGCGTGGTCATACAAGGTTAAAAAGGTAACGTCTGTGAGCCAGTTTGGATACTTGTTCCATATTGAGTTATGCAATATAAATCACTGAGGAATGTCAAAAACCTGTGTTGGGCCTCATGTATTCAGACAAAGGCAGGCCTAACACAGTCGTAAAACCTAACTCAGGCCCCCACATACCAAGTCGTAAATCTTACTGATAAAAACCGCGCCAAAATCAAACACAGGGAGTCCAAAACAGACAACAAATCCCATGAAGCCTTGCTCACTAAAGGATCAAACTCTCAACTCCTATTGGATGAGGCACACAACAGAACGTCCCTCAACTATGACATCATCAGGAGTAGAAATACCACTGAAATGCTTCCGGGATTTGTTTCCAGCAACTTTGCTAGCCGTGCATAGATGCAGCTCATCGCTGCTCTCAGGTGCAGTCTCGTGGCACAAGGAAGTAACGTCCGACTTGAAACTGTGGCCATACAATCTCCATCTCGCTGGACGAGTTGAGATTACTCTGTGTTCAACCAAACACTCTAACGGATCTGAAGGAGACCGCCGAGCAATCCGCATCTTCATCCGTTTACCTGCAGAAGAGAAGAGATTAAAGATTTCTCTTCCATCTTCAATCAAGTCGACGTTTCTGATTTCTCCGCCAGCCCGCCGAGAATCAACAGCCGTACCGCCTGCCGACAGAGCGAGGAAACGGCCTCCCGTTATCACCCAAGCCTCGGGGAACTAAGTCTGAGTTAAAGGACGGATGAACACACATTCCACCTGCATCCTCATGCGATTCAAGTAAAAGGTTTACGTCTGGACAGAGATAGAATATTATAGTGTGTTATTCTTTTGTTTCAAGGTTTTTGCTTGTACAGTTTACGGACCGCCATGTCCGCTCATTATTAATACTCAGGGTATTAATTATCACGAATCTGATTTGCTGTATTGTGGTCCAACCACAGTGGGTTGTTGTGCATTTCCGCCATCGCGGGTGAGACCGGCGAACTGAGTTTATCCATTAAAGAATCAAAGAATGTGGGACTGTTTATGAGCCGTACACCGCGTCTCTGAATGATAAAGTAACAGCTGCTTTCTCTCCCACGATCGCGAAATCGGCTTTGGGGCCGTCACTTAATTCTCTCTCTCTCTCGTACTAAACACACACACACACACACACACGCGACCCCTCACAAACATTCTGGCACACATTTTTGGCTCATAGATAGCTTCACGATAAAGCTCAGCTTTGTCCCTAAGCTATCGTACAAGCGGATACACGTGATAAATGGTAGAAGCCATTGACTGGTTTCTCTTCGCCCACATTCGCGGCCATATTCCTTGGCTGGAAGTCTCACGTGACATACTCTCCACGAGAGTCACGTCCGCCATTTTGTGTGCGTCCCTCCTTACACACACACACACACACACACACACACACACACACACACACACACACTCGCTCTCACACACACACCCTCATGTGTTATAGGAATATTTTGATTTCCATATCTAATCATATCACTGTTTAGTTTGTAGTTGTAAGTCGGAAGTTTATTGACTGCATTGTATTAATTATTAATTGATATTACTACATAAATAAACTTTGTTTGTATTACAAAGAGAAGTGTTTTGGTTTGTTTTGCATACACCTGTGTCATGATGACGGGATGTCAGTGCTCGGATTCAAGCCTTCATTCATTGTTTTTTCCCCGAAAATCGATATTCTTCAGATGTCGATTTTCCTAAGAAAACAATCTAATATTGAGACTGTTTTACTATCTGGTTATTAGTCCCTGATTCCAGGGTGGTGCCCCATCAATGTTAATCCTTATTAATATTCTATTGATTTTTGATAATTGATAATTATCTTTGATGATTGCTGAATTTGAATGATCAATAAGCTAGTGTTCATTTTAATTAATGTTTCATCGATGTTAACAATTAACGATTATCTTTGATAATTGTTAATTTAAAGGATTAGAAAAGCTAACATTGATTCTCATCAATGTTCTATTGATTTTAATAATTAATCATTATCTTTGATAATGATTAATTATTGCTAATAACCAAACTTGCGCCTAAACGTAGCGCACTACATTTACTGGAGCCCCATATGAGGTTTTAATGAGTTAGATTCAATTAATTAATTTAAATATTAATTAATATCTAAAGAAATAATTAATTATTTCTGATAGTAACACTGATCTAAACAACCAGTAAAGCCCTACACCTGTAATACTTTTCCAAAGTCTCTTTTCGACCTTGATGTTTTCTTTCTTCTGTGGTACACAAAAGTTATTTTCCTATTAAGTTTTTGTGAGTCAACGAATTTTTTTATTTATTTTTTTACAATTTCACCATCTCGTTGAGCAGTACAACCAACAGCTGTGCTACTATTCAATACAACCGAGACAGGGACGAACAATCAATATAAATGGCTTTAAAGTACTGCAAGTAAATACTCAAGTTTTGAAATTTGAAGAATTTTATCCAAAGAGAAAATAATCCTGTTATAAAGTGCAATTTGGTCACAAAACAATGAAAATAAATAAATAAATAAATACCACTTAACAGAGATGTTCACGAGTCTTTAAGCTGGAGTTCGAGTCAAGTCTCGAGTCTTTCGTCACGAGTCTGAGTCGAGTCTCAAGTCACTAAGCGTTACATCTTTTATATATATATATATTATTTATTTATTTTTTATTTTTTTTGAATACTCTACTTAAAAATTATAAATGTATGATATTTGAAAAATATGGATACTACCTGAACATGTAAATATTTATTTTATTTTATTTTATGATTTCACAGACTTAATTAACTTATCCTGTATGTTTTTTGTTTTTGTTTTTTGTAATAAATGTTCTGCAGTTTTTCTCATGGTCAGTTCTACAAGGCTCAGAATGTGCACACAAACAAAGCAATATTGTCATGGTTTTATGTGTTTTTGTGCAAGTTTTGTGTTAATATCTTTTATTTTGGAAGTTTAGTTCCTGTTGTATAGTCATGTGTTCCATGTCATGTTATTTCCTGTTTCCCTGCCATGTCATGTGATTCCACGTTTCCATGTCAAGTCATGTGATCATCCTGTTTCCCTCCATGTTTATGTGTCTTGTTTTCATTGGTTTATTGTCTTGTTATATTGTTTATAATTCTGTCTGTTCATTGGTTGTCTTGTTACACTTGCCCATGTATTTATACCCTCATGTTTGCCTTGGTCCTTTGTCAGGTATTGTGTGTTGTAACATTGTTTGGTAGTCAGGTCAGGTCAGGTCAGGTCAGGTCAGGTCAGGTCAGGTCAAGTCATGTCAAGTCAAGTTTCATCAAGTCTAGTCAAGTTCATGTTTATGTTTTGTTCACATTTGGATTTACTGTTTTTGGATTTCACGTTTGGATTAAACTGCACTTGGGTTCTTCACATCATCTCGTCTTCGTCTTCCTGTCATTGCCAGAGCATCGTTACAAATATGACATATTTGGGAGAGGTGGCATATATATTACGAAAACATTGATAAAAACGCTAAGTTTAAATTGACGCAACCTCTGGTCGGCAATCCTAATAAGCTATGTAGCTACACTGCCCAATGTTTAAAACAGTACAATATTAGCTAGATTTGTGTGTCAATTAATGACTAACCTTTGAGAATGTGTTCTTCCTGAAGTTTCTGCTTCTGAGGGCACAACCAAATGTGAGCACAAATGGCATGGCGGGTGCCGTCATGTTTAATGATACTCTTATCACTTTTCAGGGTTTTATAAAGTTCGGGAGGAGCTTGGTAATTTGACCAATCTCATCACCAGAGCAAGCATATATAAACAGCTGCTAACCTCCATGCGGCGACGATTCTTCCAGCATTCAGCTCCGCCCATTGCCCACGAACAGACCCATGCAAGTGACTTGGATCTTCGGATGCAACACCGCTGCAAAGCATTCGCCTTCATCAGAACAGTTCTTCCGTCTAAATCATCTCGTTTTTCAACAGAAGCTGTCGCAGAAGCTCATTTGGTTTTTACAGCATTCACGGCTACTATTTTAAGTGCTATTTTACTCTGTCTTTCTTACTAATCTTTAATTGCTGAAACAGATTATTGTGCGAAGCTGCTTCCACAAACTGGCTGCTCCGGCGCTGTATACTTGTGAAACAGCTCCCTATGACTGTTCTTGTGTTCTCTTATCAAAACTTTCCACCCAGAGCAGTCCGTTACGTGAAGTTGCTTCAGCGAACGGGTGCTGCTCCGGCTTCATGCCACTTGAGCTCTATTACAGCTTTATTCGAATGCGAGGGAAACAAAGATTCATCATTCAAATGCTCCCCAGCATTTCAGTCTGGTTCTCGCACACAGCTGATTCCTTTCAGCCTCATTACCTCGCCGTGCAGCTCGTTTAGGGCGTGCTCCATTCAGCAGTATCATTTCTTCCAACACGACTATCACAATTGTTCTCCCTTCAAAGTGCCCTTCGGTGCGTGATTTATTCCATTCAGAACACAGGGGCAATCATGCAACAACTACACTCCTTCCAAATGACCGCTATCTGTCCAAAGCCTCTATCCAAACAGACACGAGCCATATTCAGCTCCGCAAGAGGCGGATCGCATGCCGTGTCCAACTCATTCATAATCATTCTGCAAACGTGTCTCACCTCCTAGTAGCATTTGAGCTCACCATGCAGCCCCTATAACCATGAAGCAAGTGCTTCAACAAACTTCTACTCATCTAGACCATAACATGACTTTTTTCTTCCCGCCAGGACAAACGCTTCACGCAGGTAAATCAATCCATCATTTTTATTTTACAGACAATTCTTCTCTACTTTTAAAAGCGTTCAACAATCTGTCATAATCTTATGCTCCCCCCAAGTTTAAAATAATGGGTTTAAATCGATGCCGGATGATTCGGCTTTGTACTTTGCTTCATACTCACAATATTGCGTAGTTGGGTGTTGCAGACCCCTCCAACACAATCATGCCAAGGGCTCTCCCTTTCAAACAATACAAAAGGGGGAGGCTCGCTCTAAACTGCCTCGCCCATACACAAATCCCGTGTGGATGCTTTGAGGGCCCCCACCAGAGAAACCGTTAGCCCTCCCATTCGTACTGCTGTGATGGCCCTCCTAATCACATACATTCAAGGGCTCTCCCGTTTGAATCGCAGTGGTGGTCTCCCGTGCGAACACTGTGTGAGCTAACTCACGTTTATTTCCAAAGACTTCCCCCATTCAAATGCAGTGAGGGCCCCGTTCGATCACAGGAGGGGCTCGTCCACTCAAGCGGCTGCCGAGCCCCACAAACCGTGGGGTTAGCCCATTTGCAGCACGGGTCCCTCCCGTCAAATGACTTGTCCAAGGCGGGGCAGGCCCGCTAGCCTAAGGCAGCAGAAGCCCGCTCTCGCCTCGGGCAGATCTGCCCAGGCAGTGGAGGTTTTTCCCCTTCCTCCAGCATTGTTATTCCTCCAGCGCAACAGCAGCTCCTGTGAGAGCTCATTTCCATGTGACAGCAACCGCCACTGTTTCTTCAGTATTTCCACCTATTTTCACTCTACTCATTCTCTATTTATCCTGCAGCTCCCAGTTTCCTATCCCCCAAGCGAGCCAAACTCGTTTACACTATCCTTATTACAGGATTACATTAACTTGCGAACTACTGAAATACATCATCGAATTCTGTGATAAGGGTTCGATCGATTATGACACATGGGGAAATGTGAAGCAAATTTAATGAAGTCATACAAATAAAACACAAATTCTTCGTTTAAGATATTAATAGTCATGATTTAAAGGCTTGAGTCATTTTTGAAAAATTCCAGAGTCCTCTGTGTTGAGTCGAGTCAAGTCTGAAGTAATTTTATGTCAAGTCTGGAGTCAAGTCTGAAGTCTATTAAAATGCAACTTGAGTCAGAGTCTAACTCGAGTCCCCATGTCTGCCACTTAATAGCTACAGAATGCACATTATCTGCTTTCATTGTACAGACAGACTGCTTTCACAGTGTGAAATCTGGCTTTTGCCTTCAGTCTCAGAATGCTGATAAGATTTAGTACTTGGAGTTTTATTAAATGTACCAGTAAGAACTCACTTCTAAAGGTCAGTTAATGAGATTTTTCAGTCAGGTGGTGTGCACTCATTTTGCAAAGCTGATTTCCATGAGATGGGAAACTCCCTGGAGAATAAGTATAAGAGTGACTTTTTTAAATGAGTAGCACCATGATCTCAGCTATACAGTTGGTCTCCATATAAAGTTAGTGAAGCATGCGGCCATTCACTGTAAAACTTGGTTGATATATATTTCATGCTGCTGTATGCTTAGATTGAGGGACAGATTTGGCCGCTCAAACTGTAATTTGAAAAATGTCTGACTTTTCTTTGAAAATAAATCGTCAAATCCTCAACTACAAAAAAAAGACATAAAATTGAATTCTGTAAGTGGAGCTTAATGAAGCGTCATTGATTCCTTCATATGTGAGGTTCAGTTTTTATTTTTGACATGAAAAGTTGTAACTTTCTTTCAAAGCTTTATAGTTCTTGTGAGGAAAAACTGGGTTCACCTTACAGCACAGCCATTAAGGAGGAAATCAGGTGTTTTAGTTTAACCTGAAAAATCGCTTCTGTTATCTGAAGACATGGACAATCCTGATGATATATTACCTCTAGTACAGCAGAGGACAAGTCACATTAAGACGTGTCAGTGATGAGATTCGGTAACATAGCAGAGTTTGGAATTTGGATAGGTTGTAGAAAACCAAGCCTGGAGCACTCTACAGTTAAAATGTTCCTAGGTATTGTGTATTGTATTACTTTTGTTCTGGTACCTTGCTGCAATGGGCAGTTTTCTGAGTTGGCCGTCCGGTATTGGTCTTGCTTTTTAACAAACTCTTTTACTTTTTTTTCTAAATTCACAATTCAGTAATTTATTATATTAACCTTGTACGACCCCACATCCTTCTGCGTGGACATTGTATTTTGACTTCGCAATACGCAACACATAAATTAAATACGTTTAAACCAAACGGCAAATGCAGCAGAGTTTGTCTTTGGGAGAAACGGCAACAAAATTACATCTAGTGTGAAACCTCATTACGTTTTTGCATTGAAACCTGTTTGAGTCAAAATATTATAGTCTCTAGTTTCATTGGAAATTTGAGAGATTTAGCGCGAAATTGCACGCTGTTAAACACAATGTACACTATACTGGACAATAGCGCTAGTTTTCACTAAGCATCCTATATCTACTGTGCATTGTCACATTGAGAAAAAAAGTGCTTTTAGAGGCTTTATATGGAGTTAGGATGAAAATAAGGTGCATTTCAAACTGTTCTGAGACCAGTGCAGAAAGACAGCATTTTGGAGATTAAGTCATTCACTAAATAGGGAGCAAGGGAGCAAGGGAGCAAGTGAGCGTCCTATAGATTTTCTATGCATTTAAGTACATTCACTCCTAAAATCCGACCACAAGTTCAGTTTCAGGCTGCAGATGATTTTTGGACCACTCAACATGTTCGGTAAACATGGGACAATGGTAATCAGTACATAGATTCAGAATTTATAATGTATAATTTTATTTGAACATGGTTGGCAGTGATTAGATGATGCTGGCCATTACTTTGAATCAGATTTAATTATGCTCATTTCTGATTGGTAAAATGCTTCAGGACTGGCTATCACGTGTTTGTTTGATAGTGCAAAGAGAGAACATTGAGATTTTGTTTACCAGGTAGAAAAAAAGAAATGTAACAAAGTCAAATCAAGTCAAATAATTTTTATTTGTATAGTTTCTTTTGTGTTTTTCCCAATACACATTGTTCCAAAGTAGCTTTACAGAAAATCAGCTGTAATGTCTGTAACATCCTAAAAACACTTCTGGTAACATAAAAACAATTTGATAAACAATCTGACTTTCTATAGCTTGGTTTTATTTTATTTTTTTAAATTACAATTTAGTCCCTCTGTCCAAATATGTGGACATCGATTTATAGGAAAACTATTTGTTCTAGAGATGTTTCTTTTTTTTTTTTTTTTTTTTTTTTTGCATGTTTATTATGTGCTAATAGTTACAAATCAAAAAGGGAAATGGAAAATGCACACAGCAGTCACGCTCAGGTCTCAGGAGGATAAATGGCTCTCTGGAATACTAGATTCTGATTAAAGGAATATTCTGGGTTCAATACAAGTTAAGCTCAATTGACAGAATTTGTGCCATAATGTTGATTACCACAAAAATTGATTTTGACTTGTCCCTCCTTTTCTTAAAAAAAAAAAAAAAAAAGCAAACATTGAGGTTGCAGTGAGGCACTTACAATAGAAGTGAATGAGGCCAATTTCTGCAGGGTTTAAAGGCAGAAATGTGAGGCTAATTATTTTATATAAGCACTTGCATCAATTCTTTTGTTAAAGCTAATTTATTATTTGAGCTGTAAAGTTGTTTAAATTGTTTTCAGATATTTTAAGGTTTTAGGGTTTGTTGACATTACTTCATCATGGCAATAAAGTTGTAAAATTGACTACAACTTTACACAAAAAAGGTTAATAAGTTATGTTATAACACTAAAATCATGTTTACATGCATATTGTCTAGGCCTATGTCTTGTGGCTATACTTTTGAAAAAGTGTTTATTTTAACGCCCGGATGCACTCCCATTGTAAATGCCTCACTGCAAGCCAGATTTTTTGCTTTTTTAAAAGAAAAGGAGGGGCAGGTCAAATTAATTTTATCCCAAAAATGCTGTGCGATTGAGCTGAACTTGTATTGAACCCGGAATATTCCTTGAAGTCAATTGTGGCTTTCCAATATCTGAAAATTAAAAAAAAATATATATATATATAAATATAAAAAAATATTTTTCTAAAATGACCACTAAACTGTATAGCTGTGTCCCTAATGGAACACTAGTTTATGAATTCTCAGTGGTTAGTTTTACCTCAAATGGCTTTCTTTTTTTTTTTTTTTTTTTTAGCATGGAATTATTATTATTAATTTTTTTAGTACACGGAAGCATTCGCCACTTTTCAGCTGAAGGAGCTTTAGTGCGAACAATAGGCTACAAAACCAAAGGCTAGCTTTAGTGCGTTAGCCAACCTCAGTCCACTCATATCACAAATAACATACATATTCACAGTGTGGGGTAATGATGAAGCTTTCAAACCACATCCAAGGTGATGTCTTCACAGAAGTTTCACTAGTTGCTGAATTCATCATTAATCACAGTAGTTTTGTCAGGCTAGTGTGACGCTCCTGTTCTACCCGCGCCGTACAGGACTCGAACTGGCATCTCTGGCATGGGAGGCGGGTGAGCTAACAAGGAGGCTAAAGACTACAGCCCCTAGCGTCAGTCGATAGTGCACCTCTTGAGGTCAGGAGAGTGAGGTTTATACACATTGCACAGCTATCTATCAGCTGGCTCCCATTACACTAGCATTGCGGTCAGGTAACCTCACCCCTTCTGCTTTGTAGAGCAGAATGTGAGTGCTAAGTACATGAATTGTACAACATTCCAAACTCCATTATTTCGGTTGAAGAAGAACATCATACGGGTTCTCGTAATACTCTTCGTTGCAATTTCAGTGGGAACATATTACTCATATTACTTGCACTACAAAATGGTGTAAAATACTGCAGAAGTATGTGATTTTGGATGCAGCTTATATTTGACCATTAACTAATCTCCTACAGCAACATGATCCCAAAGGAAGTGTTCCATGTTACAGTACCCTGGCATCTGCACGATCATGATGAGATACTGACATGCCATCAGACATTTTTGCATTGGTACAAATGTGTTTACCTTCTCCTTTGTTACTGAAAGTACCATTTGTTAGCAGCTTGGAAGACCCAGGTTCTCGTCCTGCGTTGAAACCAGAAAGTATCGTGTTTCTATAATCAGTGACAACTGCAATTCAGAGGTTCCATTTTCCCTCTAAGATTACATTTTTAATCTAGTGACGGTTAGGTTTAGGGTGGGGGTTTGGGGGTGCAGCTAATAAAATTCACTGTATTACATCCTGCACAGCTAAAAACAACTCGCTTTACTCGTGCCCCTCTGTGGGCATTTCAGCCAGAAACTGTATATCAAACGTGCCCTTACGTTCAAAAACGCTTCCCGCATCTTCTACTGGGGGCAGTGCTTCAAATTTTGGTAAGCACAGACTGAGCTTAGCTCAAGAAAAGTCAACATACTGTTTCCGAATTCACTGTGATTTCCGGATGCATACAGTGTGCAAATGCTTCATTTCTCTCATAGCACTCTTTGGCCTCTTTTTTCTCACTTAATGAAATAATGTTGTGTCCATGTATGTACTTATTTGTTTAGTAGTCATGTAATACGTAGAATTAAGCTTTGTGTCATGGTCCTGATCACCTTGTCAGGGTTTATTTGGTGATAATGACCAGGTGACTGTACATTATCCCTTACTTAGCAACATCAAGCTCATTTCCAGGAAGGAATCCAACCTTACGCTTTTGTCTAACATCCAAGAATCCATCTTTCTTTCTTTGTTCACATATAGAGCAGAGGCTGACATCTTTTTAGGAAATCCAATGAAAAGTAAAAAAAAAAAAAACATACAATGTATTCAAAACAGCTTAAAGGTGGGTGTAATATTCACCGTTCATTAGTTGACAACACAAATCTTCTTTTCAGTCACTGTTCTGGCCTTGAGAGAAAGCACATGCACCTGTTCCAATTTGTTTTGTTTTTCAAAGCCTGTTTCAAAAATTGCCACAATGATTAATGCAATGCTCTGTCACAAATGAAGTTTTAAAACTTTGTTGTTGAATTCAAAGCTCCAGTTCCATAATCTGCCCACAACAAGACACATTGTCTTGTTTAATGACTCGAGAGACTTTTCAGTAGTTTCTGAGCCCATTGCTGTGGTTTTCAAATGATTCATTTTCACTGATCTTTGCAAAGTAACTACACTTGTGGGAGGACCAGCCGCTATTTGGTTGCTCTGGGCATTTTTTGAGTACCTAGGGTTTATCCTAACCATTTCAAAGGGACTGATTGACCAATAGTGGTCATTAATTGATTGTATGGCTTAAGAGCAGAATGCATTTGGGGGTAAGAGACTGTGAATGTGCAGATGACTACACCAGTTTCTTGCTCTATTCAAAATATTAAGACTTCAGACTTTAAATGCAGCATGCAATTATGTAACCTTTATAAAGGCTACGGATATATGAGGAAACATTTGACTTTAAGAGTTGGAGAAATATTGCTGACCTTCGGAAAATCCAAAGCTGAGTCTAAGGTCATTGTAAAATGGCACTTTCATTTAGAGACATTTCAGAGGGAAGAAGGGGCATGATTAAAGCAGATGAAGACAGATGGGATCTATCTTTTGCCAATAAAACCTTCATCTCATATCAGATGGAGAGAGAGAGACATGTTATAAAGAGCTTCTAAAATCAATTATTTTACAGTGACAGTACATCATATGAAAATGAAGGAGAGAGAAAAAAATGAAAGATGGGATTTGAGGACAAAAAGATGCTGATTAATAATATTGATTAAAAATAAAATGCAAAAATCGTGCACACGGAGTACTCACTTTTTCACATTGCTCAGTGTGGTCGACCATATGGAGATGGATCATTTAGAGATTGTTCCTCACTCTTTTTTGTTCATCTCTCAGCCCCCTCCTTCCTCTTTTCTCTCCTGTGTCATTAACACCAACTCTGGGGCGGCAGAGGGCACATTTATTTCTTCATATGGTGTAATGGGTCACCCCCTTTTCCCCCTCCTTTTTCAATTCACTGAAATTTAGATTTCCACATCAAGGGAGCTGTGGCAGTGATGGAATCAAAGGCTCGCCTGTGGCTTTGAACCCTCCTGATGAAGAGATGAAAAGCGCCAGGTTGCTAGAGCTCCTAGTGCTCACCACTCCAGTTCTTGTCTGGCCAGGTTTGCCTGGATGAAAGTCACCACTCTCCCCATCACTTTCTCTTTCTCTCTTTCTTTCTCTGTCTGTCAGTTAGTTGCTATCTCTGGGTTTTTCAAACAGAGTATAACCTCAACTGCTACATTTCATATCTCATGGTGTCCCTTTTGTCCTCATGGGCTCATGTCATCCCAGTGTTTGTTTTTTGCTCTTTTTTTCTAGACATGTCACTCACCATGCCCTCTTATTTGGACACTGTATTGAACAAGCAGGCAGGTAGACAGATACATTTCAATGAAGGGAAAATAAGTTTCGAATAAGGCGAAGGGGAAACTTTGGATTAAGGTTTTAAGGATCACATACAGTACCCTGAATATCTTGTGGTCAGTTTTAATTATATTGAACTGCCATCACCCTCTGCAAAGCCAGAGGCACCAGGCAGCTCCCCAAAGAGAAAGCAGAAGCGCAAACTCATAAACTTTGCAAGACAAAAAAAAAAAAAAAAAAAAAAGAAACATAAAGTTTTATGATTTAAACATAAAATGTAAACATTTAAACGTGATAAAATGACAATTATGCTATTAAATTAAAAAATAAATATTTTTGATCCTGCACTCTAGACAGGGTTGGGAGGGTTACTTTTGAAATGTATTCTACTACAGATTACAGAATACATGCTGTAAAATGTAATTTGTAACATATTCCATTAGATTACTCAAGGTCAGTAACGTATTCTAAATACTTTGGATTACTTCTTCAGGACTGGTCAATTTTTTAACTTGTTTTGACTATAAAAACTCTGCCAGTACAATAAGACAAAATACACATGTTAAAAATACATTCTCTGAAAAACCGAAATATCTTATGCAGTGTTGTTTCTAAAACAAGATCAATCAAATTGATCTTGTTTTAAGGATTTTTAGATATTTTTACAGGAAAACAATACAAAAATTATCATCAAGAATACGATTTTTTTATCAAGAAAATTCACATTGGATTATAATTTCTTTTTTCTAGTAAGACCTTTGATATTAGGGCAAACCTTAATATCAAAGGTCTTACTAGAAAAAAAGAAATTATAATCCAACGTGAATTTTCTTGATAAAAAAATATGATCGTGCCTGTTAACATGTGCATGTAAAATGGCTAGAAATAGCATTTTAGCTTAGCGTAAAGCTGACAATTTACACAAGGTTTTATTCTATTTCTTCTGCTCCAAATTTACTTCAAACTTTCTTCTCTGTCTGCTCGTATGAATGTAACACATAATAAGAAAGTTTCTCACCGCTGTTCAAATGCACTTTGGATCGCATCATTTATAAGTATAAATGTTTTCCATCTGAAAGGACTAAATATTAAATGAAACAAATGACAATAAAATGCAAAGGAATCTCTTCAGTAATCAAAATAATTTTTGAATGTAACTGTATTCTAATTATCAATTATATAAATTGTAACTGTAGTGGAATACAGTTACTTATATTTTGTATATGTAATCCTGTTACATATACAGGTGCATCTCAATAAATTAGAATGTCGTGGAAAAGTTCATTTATTTCAGTAATTCAACTCAAATTGTGAAACTCGTGTATTAAATAAATTCAATGCACACAGACTGAAGTAGTTTATGTCTTTGGTTCTTTTAATTGTGATGATTTTGGCTCACATTTAACAAAAACCCACCAATTCACTATCTCAAAAAATTAGAATACATCATAAGACCAATAAAAAAAAAAAAACATTTTTAGTGAATTGTTGGCCTTCTGTAAAGTATGTTCATTTACTGTATATGTACTCAATACTTGGTAGGGGCTCCTTTTGCTTTAATTACTGCCTCAATTCGGCGTGGCATGGAGGTGATCAGTTTGTGGCACTGCTGAGGTGGTATGGAAGCCCAGGTTTCTTTAACAGTGGCCTTCAGCTCATCTGCATTTTTTGGTCTCTTGTTTCTCATTTTCCTCTTGACAATACCCCATAGATTCTCTATGGGGTTCAGGTCTGGTGAGTTTGCTGGCCAGTCAAGCACACCAACACCATGGTCATTTAACCAACTTTTGGTGCTTTTGGCAGTGTGGGCAGGTGCCAAATCCTGCTGGAAAATGAAATCAGCATCTTTAAAAAGCTGGTCAGCAGAAGGAAGCCTGAAGTGCTCCAAAATTTCTTGGTAAACGGGTGCAGTGACTTTGGTTTTCAAAAAACACAATGGACCAACACCAGCAGATGACATTGCACCCCAAATCATCACAGACTGTGGAAACTTAACACTGGACTTCAAGCAACTTGGGCTATGAGCTTCTCCACCCTTCCTCCAGACTCTAGGACCTTGGTTTCCAAATGAAATACAAAACTTGCTCTCATCTGAAAAGAGGACTTTGGACCACTGGGCAACAGTCCAGTTCTTCTTCTCCTTAGCCCAGGTAAGACACCTCTGACGTTGTCTGTGGTTCAGGAGTGGCTTAACAAGAGGAATACGACAACTGTAGCCAAATTCCTTGACACGTCTGTGTGTGGTGGCTCTTGATGACTTGACCCCAGCCTCAGTCCATTCCTTGTGAAGTTCACCCAAATTCTTGAATCGATTTTGCTTGACAATCATAAGGCTGCGGTTTCTTGGTTGGTTGTGCATCTTTTTCTTCCACACTTTTTCCTTCCACTCAACTTTCTGTTAACATGCTTGGATACAGCACTCTGTGAACAGCCAGCTTCTTTGGCAATGAATGTTTGTGGCTTACCCTCCTTGTGAAGGGTGTCAATGATTGTCTTCTGGACAACTGTCAGATCAGCAGTCTTCCCCATGATTGTGTAGTCTAGTGAACCAAACTGAGAGACCATTTTGAAGGCTCAGGAAACCTTTGCAGGTATTTTGAGTTGATTAGCTGATTGGCATGTCACCATATTCTAATTTTTTGAGATAGTGAATTGGTGGGTTTTTGTTAAATGTGAGCCAAAATCATCACAATTAAAAGAACCAAAGACTTAAACTACTTCAGTCTGTGTGCATTGAATTTATTTAATACACGAGTTTCACAATTTGAGTTGAATTACTGAAATAAATGAACATTTCCACGACATTCTAATTTATTGAGATGCACCTGTATTCCTTTACTCCCCAACACATACTCTAGATCACTAATCAAAAAAGCTAATTTGTGGCACTGACCATGTTCACGTTTAACAAAAGGTCAAACTGCCTTGCTTTCATTGAAGCACACAAGATGCTCTTTGTAACATTCCCAAATCAGGCTGAAATAACATGGATCTAAGAAATTATAAAAAAAAATAAATAAATAAATAAATAAAAATAAACAAATTGGAAATTGCTCAAGGTTTTTTTTTTTTTTTTGGACTTATCAAATCTAAAAGTATGTAACTTGAACATTTTGAATGCAGGTAGGTATGAGCCTTGATGAAGAGAAGGAGGGGTCATTGCATTATTTTGTTCTTTTCTATTTTTTTTTAATTGATTTATTTTTTATTATTTCTCCTGAGGTTCACCCAGCAGTTAGTGAAGTTTTTTTATTTTTTTATTTAGTAATATATGAAAATTCCCTACCGTGTACAGCCCTCTGACTGAAACACTTGGTTTTCGGCTCTGTTCTCCTTTAAGAATTAATGTAAACACCTACTGTTTTGATTTCTCGGCATAGCAAATAAGAATGAATGAGGTCCACAAACACAAAAACTATACACAAAACACAAAATAACACAAAATAACCATAACTTCAAAGATGTGTCCAAGACGTGATTTTATAAAAACAACAAGACACAGTGTGGTAGAATGGAACACAATGGAGGTCTCATTTGAAATGTTATATTCACCCGTGTGATATCACAAAGTAGGGAAAAGCCAAATGAGCTGTTTTTGCAGCTTGGTTTTAATAAATGCTCTTTTTGTAATAAGGAGAAAGTTTTGTCACGCCTCCCTCAAGGTGTCACGCCTCCCTTGGGCTCTCCACCTCTCTCAGTGTTCCGCTCCTCTTCTCCCGACTTCTAATTCGCCACACCTGCACACAATCAGCTCACTCATCAAGGACTGCTTAAATAAGTCACTTTCAATTCACTCTCAAGTCTCACTAAGGACAATAGTTTGACCACGCTGCTCCTATGCAATGTTTACTGAAGTTTATCTAAGCCTGAAGATTTACCTTGTTGTTTGTTTATTTTAACCAAGTTTCCCTAACCTGATTCTTCCTCCGAAGTTCTGTGGACAATATTCCCTTGATACTCATCTTGCTGATCCTTCATCACCCTGAGAAGTCTACTTACCATAACTTACCTGTTTACTTACCTGTGTCATCCCATCTTTGTGTTGATCTCACTGTGCATTTCTTGTAAACCCTGTGTGTTCACATTAAATGCTCTCGCACCTGGTTCCAAAAACTAAACTTGTGTGGATTGAATCCAAAGCAGAATACTTGACCAACTATGGAACTAGCAAGACCAGACTCCCCCAGTGCTGAAGAGATCCTCAAGGTGCTTGTACAGCAACTTTGGCATTCCCTCACTTCGAAGAGTGCTACTCCTGCAATCAGTAAACTGCAGCCCAGTCCTCCCATGCCATCAGCCCCTCCAGTGGACACCTTATTGAACACACCAGTGCCACCTTTGCCTACCAGCCACCATTCAGGGCCTGTAGCCAATCCAGCACCATATTCCGGGTCTGCTGAGGATTGTAATAGATTCCTTCTCCAGTGTTCACTTTCCATGGAGATGCAGCCACAATGTTTTACCACTGACCGCTCTAAGATCACTTTCATCATCTCTCTCTCTCTCCTGTCAGGTCAAGCATTACAATGGGCAACCTCCCTCTGGAATAACAATGGCCTGGTCAGTCATTCCCTTGATGCCTTCATTTCTCACTTCAGGGAGGTATTCTCACATCCAGCTGGGAGAGCATATGTGGGAGAACAATTGCATCAACTACGTCAAGACAGTCGTTCCATCACAGATTATGCTAAAACCTTCCGCACCCTCGCCTCAGCCTGCGGGTGGAACGAAGCAGCACTCCTCATCGCCTATCACCAGGAGCTCACAGCTATGCTCCAATGACAACAATTGAGAGTCCCAACATTAATCAGTCTCCATTCCTCCTGAGTACATTGAATTCAAGGAAATCTTCAGTTCGACCAAAGCAGCCCAACTCCCACCTCATTGCTCATGGGATTGCGCGATAGATCTGCTCCCTGGGGCTCCATTTCCACAAGGATGAGTTTATCCTCTCTCGCTGCCCGAACAATGTGCAATGGAGGAGTACATCAAAGAAGCCCTTAAGCAAGGATATATTCACCCTTCCACCTCACCCTGTGCATCCAATTTCTTCTTCGTCACTAAAAAGGATGGAGATTTGTGACCATGTATAGAATACCGCACCCTCGACCAAATGATGGTAAAGTTCCGATACCCTCTTCCCCTGGTCCCTGCCACCCTGGAGATACTGCGAGGAGCCAATATTTACACCAAACTGGACCTTCGCAGTGCATACAACCTCATCCGTATCCATAAATGGGATGAATGGAAGACCGCATTTGTGACCCCTACAGGACACTACGAATATCGGGTGATGCTGCATGGATTGGCCAACACCCCATCCGTCTTCCAGGTGTTTATGAACGAGATCTTCGGTGACTACCTCCATCAATTTCTCATCATTTACATCTATGATATCCTCATCTACTCCAAATCCCCAGGTGAGCACCAACGACATGTACAGTTAGTCCTCCAGTGCCTCCGAGAACATCACCTATACTTGAAAGCTGAAAAGTGTGCCTTCCATCTCTCGTCAGTTCAGACTTTAGGCTACTGTACTGAACCTGAAGGGGTGCAAATGGACCAGGGGAAAGTTGAAGCAGTACAGTCCTGGCCAACACCTACTACGGTAAAGGAACTCTATCACTTTCTTGGCTTTGCCAACTTTTACCTTCGCTTCTTATCAAACTTCTGCTCCATTGCCGCTCCATTAACCGCCCTTCTGCGCAAGAAGCCAAAGAAAGTACCCTGGTCACACAAAGCCGCCCATGCATTCCAAACCCTCAAACTGGCCTTCACCTGTGCTCCAATACTTCATCCAAACCCTGAGCTCCCTTTCATTGTAGAAGTCGATGCCTCCACCACCGGTGTTGGAGCAGTGTGTCTCAATGCCGGGGCCAACCCCCCAAGCTTCATCCTTGTGCCTTTTTCTCCAGCAAGCTATTGTCTGCGGAAAGGAACTCTGACATCGGCAACCGAGAGCTTCTTGCCATCAAGTTGGCTTTGGATGAGTGGTGCCATTGGCTGGAGGGTTCCAAGTACCCTTTCCAGGTGGTAACCGACCACCGTAACCTCAAATATCTCCAGGAGGCAAAGAGGCTGAATCCTCATCAGGCGAGTTGGGCACTATTCTTCACCCGATTTAGCTTCTCGGTAACCTACCTTCCAGGATCCAGAAATGTCAAGGCCGATGCATTATCACGATTACACTCTCCAGAGCTGGATACCACCATTCCAGATCCCATCCTGCCTCCTACCATCTTTGTGAGTCCTATCCAGTGGGCCCTGGATGATGAAATCGTTCAAGCTTCCATGGCAGACCCTCCTCTGACTGAATGTCCACCCAACCGCACGTATGTACCAGCCTCGTTCCGTCATTCCCTCCTCGAGGCCGCCCACTCCTCTCCAAGCTCTGGTCATCCCGGCATGGCACAGACCCTCTCACTCCTCCGCAACCGTTACTGGTGGCCTCAGATATCCAGAGATGTTTGACAGTTTGAACAAGCCTGCCCTGAATGTGCTATCTCCAAAACTCCCTGACATCTCCCAGTTGGAAAGCTCCTTCCCCTGCCCGTTCCTCAAAGGCCCTGGTCCCACCTAGGAGTGGACTTCATCACCGACCTGCCTCCTTCTGAGGGGTTCACCTGTGTCCTGTTGGTAGTAGACCATTTTTCCAAGGCCTGCCGATTGGTATCGCTGAAGGGCTTACCAACTGCCTTCGAAACGGCGGAGACCCTTTTCCATCAAGTGTTCAGGAACTTCAGACTCCCTGAGGACAAAGTATTAGACCGAGGACCCCAGTTCAACTCGAATGTATGGATAGCTTCATCACCCTGAGAAGTCTACTTACCGTAACTTACATGTTTATTTACCTGTGTCATCCCATCTGTGTGTTGATTTCACTGTGCATTTCCTGTAAACCCTGTGTGTTCACATTAAACGCTCTCGCACCTGGTTCCAAAAGTTAAACGTGTTACGAATTCAATCCACACAAAAGGTACATTTGATTCCTCATGACCCCTTTAACCAATGTACTGTAAGATGTTTTGGACACATTGGCTAAATGGCAAGGTTTTTTTTTTTTTTTTTTTCAAGATTGTCTCTTTAGGCAGGGGATCTCTCTTATTGAGATATGTCCTTACAGATGGTCTGCCTCCTGTGTGCTCAAATAATATTTCACAATTGACATCAGATTTCCTCCTGTTCCGTATCAGCCTTAATTATACCAGGGAACAAAAACTGATCCCCAGTCAGTATTATTGCTGTGATATTTCCTACAAAATTTAAAGTTTACTAGCACTTTTACTAGACTAAAAAACAGCTTTTGGATCATATGGTCGAGTATTGATTTTCCTTAAAAAGCTTTAGTTTACAGATTTCTGTAACACAACAGACGGAAGGAGCTATTATGGTTATTGTGCATACAAGCATAATAGCCACCAATCGATACCAGAATAACACATCTCGTTAATAAATGTAACAGATGGGGATGTTACTGAATATCTATTCAATAATTATTTTCTAGATATACAGGAGATTTGCTCTTAATTGCAATTTCAAAGAATGTATGACTTGTAGACCTACTCTCAATTATAATGACTGTTGAACTAAAATTAAAGTAGTTTGCTATAAAATACTGTTAGTCCAGCAGGCTTATTTCTTCTTCTTAGCCTCCCGGGTTGACATCCCTTAGAAGTTTGCATACTTCTCTGATGGACAGAGGAAAAAACAGAAATGAGGCACTGGCTGACCCATGACTGATGCCTGGCAGGAAGAAACATTGGAAGGAATATAAATATACTAATCCTCTGCTGCTTTAAAAGGTCATATCAAGCTCAGCAGTGGGCACAGCTCAAATGCAGACCCAGAAGCGTTTCCCAGTCTGCCATTCTAAGGTTCAAGAGGTTCATGCATTTTTGCATGCGTGTGTGGGCAGGCTCTGTAATGGGTGAACAAGGTGGCACGCAATCTGCTTAAATAGTTTGTGGCATCTCCATAACAAGAGCCTAGAAGACAAATCGGTGCTCGGTTACAGCATGCAGGTCATGGCAAAAATCTCCAGAGAAAAGATGAATTGAGTATCTCGCAAAACAAGCAAGTTAAGAAAATATCAGGTCTTCACAAGGTTAGGCAAGACCTATATCAAGCGCATGAGTGCTAAAAGCAATTACCCCATTCCGCCGAGAGGCTGGCTAACAATATTCATGCTGTGAGTTGCACTTATTGTTATGATCAGTTTCAGTTTCCCAGCTCAGTACCTGTAAGCACACACAATACTTGCCTGTTGGATTCTAGTCATTATGTCTGTGTATGAAGGCCAAAGTCAGCCAGTGTGCCTGGCAAGAAAATAAACAAATGTATGGTATTCAATGACCCCTTAACATGTTTCTCAACAGACTCACATGGCTCTCAGAAGTCAACATCATTGTATGTGTATGAAATGATGGAATAGGCTCAGGTCCACAGCATCGATCTCTTGAAGGTACAAGGCCATGGACCACTTTGGAAAACAATATAAGGTGGGAATACACTCTTCCCTGTCTGTCACTCACTCGACGTTGTGTCGATGTAGTGACACTAGAGGTTCGACCTTGAGAGCCCCAATCACCTTTATTTAAAATAGAAAAGGCCAATGAATGAGCGTGACTCACGGCCGTGCCCCTCCCCGCTGCCTTTCTTCCCGGAAGTGCACGAGGAGCTAACAAAGTTGTGGAAGGCACCTTTTACTGCCCATACATGCTTCGCGGGCTCGTCCACTCTGACTACCCTTGACGGCGGAGTGGCTAAGGGATATGTCGAGCTTCCCCAGGTAGAGCGCGCCGTAGCGGTGCATTTATGCCCGCAGGGCACAGCCACCTGGCACGACTGACCAAGGCTCCCTTCCAAGGCCTGTAAGTTCTCTTCCTCTTTAATGATGAAGGCTTACAAGGCCGTGGGTCTGGCCACTTCAGCCCTGCATGCCATGGCCATCCTGCAGGTCCACCAGGCCAAGGTGCTAAAAGACCTGCATTAGGGTAGGACCGACCTCGCCTTACATGCGACAAAGGTCACGGCGCGCGCCCTGGGGCAGACAATGTCCACGTTTGTGGTCCAAGAGCGGCACCTGTGGCTCAACCTTGCGGAGATGCATGACGCAGAGAAAGTCTGCTTTCTTGATGCACCCATCTCCCAAGGGGGGCTTTTTGGCGACACCGTCGAGGATTTCGCCCATCAGTTCTCGACGGTGAGAAAGCAGACTGAGGCAATTAAACACATCCTGCCGCGGCGCAATACGGCCACCTTCAGGCCTCCGAGTTCCCGCACCCCATCTGCTTCTCGCCAGAGCCATTCCCCTGCAGTGCTGGCGTCGCATGTTGCATCTCGCCCGCCGCCTCCTCCTTTGGAGTCAGCAGACCTTGAAGTCTCTGCGAGCCACTCACCTTCCAGGCACCCTCAACCGTGCAGCGGATGCACTCTCACAGCAGGTAACGCTCCATGGGAAGTGGAGACTCCACCCCCACGAAGTCCAGCTGATTTGGGAGAGATTCGGGGAGGCACAGGTAGACCTGTTCACCTCCCAAGACTCCTCTCACTGCCCTCTGTGGTACTCCCTGTCCGAGGCCCCCCTCGGCACGGATGCCTTGGTGCACAGCTGGCCTCAGGGGCTATGCAAGTATGCGTTTCCTCCTGTGAATATCATTGCACAGACTCTGTGCAAAGTCAGGGAGGACGAGCAGCAAGTCATGTTCGTTGTGCCGTACTGGCCCAACCGGACTTGGTTCTCAGATCTGATGCTCCTGATAGTAGCACCTCCCTGGCGCATTCCCCTGAGGCAGGACCTTCTCACTCAGGGGCAAGGCATGCTCCAGCACCCACGGCCGGACCTCTGGAATCTCCACGTCTGGCTACTAGCAGGTCTTCCCCCAGCGGTGGTAGACACGATCACTCAGGCCAGGGCACCCTCTATGAGGCGGCTGTATGCCTTGAAGTGGCATCTTTTCGCTAACTGTTGTTCTTCCCATGGGGAAGACCCACAGAGATGTGCCATCGGGTCTGTGCTGTTTTTTTCTTCAGGAAGGGCTGGAGAGATGGCTGTTTCCCTCTACCCTGAAAATGTATGTGGCTGCCATAGCAGCTTACCACGATACACTGGACGGCAGTCCCTCACCACAGCATGACCTGATCAACAGGTTCCTCAAAGGCGCGAGGAGATTGAATCCTCCTAGACCATGCCTGATCCCCTCTTGGGATCTCTCTGTGGTCCTACCTGCCCTACAGAGAGCCCCTTTTGAGCCCCTGGAGCAGGCTGAGCTCAGCACTCTTTCTCTGAAGACGGCCCTACTGGTGGCACTCACTTCCATCAAGAGGGTGGGGGACCTGCAGGTGCTCTCTGTTACCAGCGAATGCCTGGAGTTCGGGCCGGCACACTCTCATGTGATCTTGAGACCCCGGCCAGTTTACGTTCCCAAAGTTCCCACCACTCCTTTTTGGGACCAGGTGGTGAAGCTGCAAGTGCTCCCTTCAGAGGAGGAAGACCTGGCTTTGTCGTTGCTGTGTCCAGTTCACGCCCTGCACATCTATCTGGACTGCATGCAGAGCTTTAGATGCTCGGAGCAGCTCTTTGTCTGTTTTGGAGGAGAGCAGAAGGGGAAAGCTGTCTCCAAGCAGAGGTTGGCCCATTGGGTTGTGGATGCCATTTCTCTTGCATACCAGTCTCAGGAATTGCCGTGCCCCTTGGGGGTCTGGGCACACTCCACTAGATGTGTTGCGTCCTCCTGGGCACTGGCAAGGGGGGCCTCTCTAGCAGACATATGCAGAGCTGCAGGTTGGGCTATGCCCAATACCTTTGTGAGGTTTTATAACCTATGCATAGACCCGGTTTCGACCCGAGTGTTACGGGGTAACAGCAGTTAGACAGGGCGGCTGGTTGGGTGTACTGCTTGCATTGTGCCTTTTCCCTTTTTCAAAGGTGATAATGTGCGCTCTTTGTCCACAACAGTTCCCTGTACCGGTGAACTCCGGATGCCTCTTTAATTCTTTAGCACTGTCCGGTGACGAATTCGGCGGAGGAGTAACGCCACCAGGCCCAGTACTCGTGATATTCCCCTTTTCAGGTGTGCCCGTGTGCTTGGGCTCAGTGCTCCATGCATGGTGATTCCCCTTTGGTAATCCTGTATGATGAGTTTCCACTGTTCGGTTTCCCCCTTAGGTGAAACCTGTGTTTCCCTTCATCAGAGATTTCTCTGTCTCGGCCACTGTGTTGCGTACCATCTCTATAGATAGGGTCCTCCTGTGGTATGATTCCATATGTGTATTTCCCTGTTGGTAAGTCCATGTGAGTTATGCTCCACATGTTAACCTCCCTCTGGCAGGATGTGGTCTCCATAATGCTCTCCTTCCTGGAGAGGGAAGAGCACTTCCCAGCGCTATTCTAGAAAGTGCTCGGCGGGAGATTTCTTTACAGCAAATTAAGAAAGGCACCGCCGGTAGCTTACTTGGGTAAGTGCCTCCTCCCCCCTTAACGGTATTAGGGAGATGCCTTACCTAACTCGCTGGAAGTTTACAACATGGTTGAGCACTCGCTGTGTGGCATGCAGTAGCTTGTCCGTGTCCACTCTTCCGTGCCACATGACACAGTTCAGCGCCTGCGGTGTTTCCTATAGGAACCCCTAGTGTCACTACATTGACACAATGTCGAGTGAGTGACAGACAGGGAACGTCTTGGCTACTGATGTAACCTCTGTTCCCTGATGGAGGGAACGAGAATGTTGTGTCCCTCCTGCCGTGGCGCTGAACCAGCCACTGACATGGCCGGGACTCTATCGGCTCCTCAGCATAAATCTGAATGAGTGATGCACGCCATCTACTTTTATACCCGTATGTCTGGGGCGGAGAGTGGCATGCAAATTCCACTCGCCAATTTTCCTTGGCCTTTTCTATTTTTAACAAAGGAGATTGGGGATCGAACCCCTAGTGTCACTACATTGACACAATGTCTCGTTCCCTGCATCAAGGAACAGAGGTTACAACAGTAACCAAGACGTTTTCAAGTTATAGTCACAACACAAATAACAAACAAAAAAAGTTATGTTTGAAAAGTGTCTCTGAATGTAGATCACTGCCACAGGAAGTAAATAAATAAATAATTCAACAGAAGTGCTGAACCAATCTAAAATCAACACTGCATCACTCACCTGTTCAGTTTTTACATTTAGAGTTTCTATGCTTCTGCTCTGCTCCATATAGTCTTCACTCACATCTGAGAATAAAAAATTAAAAAAAACCTGTTGTTTGTCATTCTGACAGATTCCTCTTATACTGCACAGGATGCACCGGACAAAGAGAGATTGGGTGTTGGGAGTCACTGAAGAATGGGACGGCAAGGGAGTGCCCAAGTGCCCAGGAGGGATCACTCACAGTGGGATTAGACATTCAGACACAGCTGGGTACCTCTGTCTGGATGGGTCTTTTCCATCAAATAGATGGCTATCTATTGTGAGTGTTGCACTAGTGGGAATTTGCTCTTTAGTATGGAGTAAGAAAGAGCCAAGGGACTAAGATGACACATGCACAGAATGGTGAAAAGCCAGGGAAACAAACAAAAAAAAAAAAGAAATAGTGGTTACTTTGGAGGGCATTGCTTTAAAAATACATAAGGTAGGAATAGGGAAGCGCCTTAAGCCTGGACAATTGATTATTGGTGCCTTGGGCAGCTCAGATTTTTGAGAATATATATATATATATATATATATATATATATATATATATATATATATATATATATATATATATATATATATATATACATATATATGTAACTTTCAATTTTAACTTTCAGTTTCAGAAACTTCTGTTTTCTTTGGAACAAAATAGAGAAAAAATGTACAATCAGTTATTAAATTCCTTACAGACTCCAATCAAAACATGCAGACTGTGTGATCAGAACTTTTTTGTCAATAATTATATAGCACCTATTTTTCCATACATCTATCCTTGTTTACAGTCATTCTTAACACTCTTTCTCACTCTTTCTAAATATATTTTCAACAAACCATCTCACAAATGCAGGCAAGACAGAAAACAAAATAACAAGTTGTTTAGGTTCTTTAGTTTCAAGGCTGCAGGAAAGCCTTTTAATAGTGTGGCATATTACGTGATAGTTTACCATCACTAGATTGTATGATTTCTCTCCAGTTTTGTGCATTTCTGAAATCTTTTTGCTGATGAAGAATAGGTTGAGGAATGGATGCAGCCCTGCCTGTTCATATTTCTGAGAATAAAACCATGAAAAGAAGTAGTTAATTGTATTTGATTGTTCTTTGCTTTGAAGAACATCATCCAATGAACTGCCCTCTCATATGAACAATAGTCTATCTAAAGCAGAGGTACTCAATAATTCCAGTGTTGGGGAGTAGCTAACTACATGTAGCGACGCTACTAACTTAACTACATTTTTCAGTAGCTTGACAGTAGCTCAGCTGCTTTTAAAACAGAGTAGCTTGACAGTAGCGAACTACTTTTTCCAGCAAGCAGTGGTGTAGCATGACCAAACGCTACATCATGTTGGACAGATTATAACTAATAGCCTTCCTTATTGCATAGAAGCCAAACTTTTACTGGCAAAACATCCAACGATCTGGCAACATATTTCTGTCTGCTGATCAGAATCAGGTAGCGTCGTCTTCTTTTGTAATGGCAGATCACAAACAAAAATAGTGAATTACCGCAATCTACTGAGAGCTTATTACAGCTCACTTGGATAAGAAGAGATTGTCTGATGGTTATGTAAAGCGAGCAACCACAGTTTGTTTACATTTACAAGACATACAGGGGCAGGTAAATCTGAAAATGATAAAAGAACACCATTTTATTCTTCTGTGAAACAAAGAATGTTTCAGACACTTTGTTCTTAATAGATCACACAACAGCATATTTACCTTTACTATTTTAAATAAAATAATTCAAAAAGTTATTATTGCCTTTTGAGGGATTTTGTTTCTGTTCTAAATGTGTTTATTTCGCTTCTCATCATCTGTGTGTTATTGGGAGCTGTGAGTTAATTATTATATAATATTTATAAATATACACTATTATTATAATAATTACTATCATGCAGAACTATCTGATTGCTCCATTTCTTAGCATTTAATTAACTATTATTTTTATGTAAAATAAATTAAATGATTGGTAAAAGAAATAATTTATGGCATGTATTATTATGCAACAATCTAGGATGACCATCCATCCACTTTTTTTGGACGTGAACAAACCGAACAAATATTTGTGGAGCAACCTCTGTATGTGAACTGTAAAGCTAGCACTTGCATGTCAATGGCAAAAAAGTCAGAAAATACAATGAGCATGAACCCAGGTGAGTCTTTATTCACATATTATCCACACTATATATTATATGACAAGAACAAAAAAATGCCAGCCCAGGGAGAGTTTGTCATAAAAATTTGATCTTTAGGAAAGTAGGCTACACCTGGCCACAGCAGGACTGAAAAGTGTGAAGTATAGTATAAAACATATTTTTTAATGGCGTTTGATCTTTTTTGTTTTTATTTTATACTGTTGTATTTTATTTTATGGCCATTATTAACTGTATTAATGTTACTATTCATTAAATGTATTAAATACATTTAATTTAAACACATTAAATATATTTAATTATACATTAATTAATAAATGTCAGTAGTGTAAATTTTGTTATTAATAATATTTAGTTTCAAAGTAGCTTCCCCAACACTGAATAATTAATTGTGCAAAAAACACTGTGGTCGGCAAAATACAAAACAAAAATGTTTATCATAATTGCAAGAGAGGTGGTGTTTTATGTAAGGTTGTATTTTCTTTCACCTTGTGTAGTTTTGTTCATGGTTTTCGAGGGTGAGCGCAAGTCGTCCTATTTTGGATAGCTTCAACCAAGTGACAGATGAATTTGCACCAAATAAATTAGATTGAGTTTGTTTATGCAAAGCATTTGATGTCAACAAAAACAAAAGGGTTTTCTCCTCCTTTTAAAGGTTGAAAATCCTATTTATTTTGCTGAATTTTTCTGATTTTCTAGTTGTAATGCAATTAACCATGGTGTTACTACAGTAATATGTTGTTAATATAGGAACAATGGTTAATTTTGAGGTTACTGTCAATTTCCAACAAAATTCCATGGTGAAACTGGTTACTGTATTAAAACCAAGGTTATTTTATCTAAGATAAGGTTTGGGTTAGGTTTAGGGGTTGGGGTTAATGTAGTGTGTCTCTAAATAAACACAATAAACACACTGCAGTGATGTCCATATACTGTATGTTAGTATGTATATATGGGTGCAAATAGTATCTGACATTATTTGTACCAGGGTGCAATTATCTACAATTATTTGCACCAGGTTTGGGGTGCAAATAATATCTCCCACTATTTGCACTGGAGTGTAAACAGCATATACCACTATTTGCACCAGGGTGCAAATAGCATCTGCCTTTTTTAAATAGTGGTACACACTTGATTTTCTAAGAGGGAAAAAACACTTTGCTTGCTAAAATGTTGGACCTTATTCACAGGAGCGCAATTTGTTTTTTCTTTTTTTCTCCCCTTTTCTCCCCAATTTGGAATGCCCAATTCCCAATGCACTCTAAATCCTCGTGGTGGCGTAGTGACTCGCCTCAATCTGGGTGGCGGAGGACGAATCTCAGTTGCCTCCGCGTCTGAGACCATCAATCCACGCATCTTATCATGTGGCTTGTTAAGCGCATTACCGCGGAGACATAGCACGTGTTTAGGCTTCACGCTGTTCTCTGCGGCATCCACGCACAACTCACCACGTGCCCCACCAAGAGCGAGAACCACATTATGGCGACCACGATGAGGTTACCCCATGTGACTCTACCCTCCCTAGCAACCGGTCCAATTTGGTTGCTTAGGAGACCTGGCTGGAGTCACTCAGCACACCTGGATTCGAACTCGCAACTCCAGGGGTGGTAGTCAGCATCTTTACTCGCTGAGCTACCCAGGCCCCTCTGAAGCGCCATCCCATTTTTATTGGGAATGAAAACGAGGCTGTGAGGGAGGACTTACCATCACTTCAATGGCATGCACGGGATAAAGCTGTAAAAAGCTCTTAGATCCCATCTGATTTTCCACAATTCATGTTGCCTGGAGTTTTTTGTCTATTAAATTTTCATGGAAAGATATTTTTTCAATGTTTTGTTTTGTCTGAGGAATGATACAAAAACACTTTAAAATACAGTACAGCCGACTGAAGAGGCTGCACGTCTAACACACACAGCATCGTTGTCAATCCCATCAAAAATCAAAGATGGCGCTGCTGTGAATAATGTAGTAATATTTTAGCAGACAGTGTTGAGGCTTTCATCTTCAAGTCACGTCTGTCTGCCAACATTTGCAACAAAAACAAAAAGTAATCTCAGTGGACATGTCACTTAGATGCATGGGTATCGACAACAACCCCAGAAAAGTGTATATACTCAATCAGACATCACTCAAGTATTTTTCTATGTCTCTATGAATGTTGATATAGACTATTGTTCTACCTGTGTACCTGGTCATCGGGTCATGTGGTGCAAGTAAGCTTCTCATGTTTCACCTCCTCTTGCCCTTTGACGGTTCATGGACTTGCTTTTGACTTTCTTATTGTTTATCTGAATCCACAAACACATTAAAGAGATAGTTAATCCAAACATGAAAATTCAAACCCATCTGACTTTCTTTCTAATGCATAACACAAATGATGTTTTAATAAATATCCAGTCTCCTTTTTAATAAAAATATAGACAGAATATCGTTAACAGTGGCTCACGTGTTTGCATGATAATTCTTATATTGTTTAGCAACGCATGACACTGCAAACAAGCTTCTCTCATGCAATCATAAATGTGCAACCGATGTCAGAAACACTAAAAGTGTTTAGAAACATAAATAAACACTCAAAATGGTTGCCGCTTTTACAACCAAATTTGCTACATTCATGAAGGCCTCTAAATTGCTAGTAAATTGCATGCAAGGAATCTAAAGAATTTTAAAATAGGCTGATGAATCTCTATAATCTCGTCTCTGAACCAGGACTAGTCTGGGGTGTGTGTGAGGATAAGGGTGAGGGTAGCCAGCAGCACGCATGGGATTTACAGGTTGAGAGATCAGCCAAAGGAAAATTTGAGACACAGAGAGCAGTGAGCCATCGATTTCATACTGTCTTTCTTTCTTTCTCTCTCACACACATACCATTACCAACAACCAGCACCACTGTGTTTCACCTCTGCTGCCATAGCAACAGCTCTGTTGAAGCTTGTTGCTCATGGGAAAGAACTGGCCAGAAGAGAGAGAAAAGCTTCACACTTAAACTGATTTTAACACACACATCACACACACACCGAGTCAGTCACTCATTCACTCTCTCTGGGCACATATGTTGTATCACACAAGCATAAAGAAAAACTTTATTATTGTAGACATACAAGTTAAAGTTGCACTCAGTCATTTTTTTTTTTCTTCAGTAAAATAGTTGTATCCCTAAAGAAATGAAAAATAAGTTTAGATAACACTTTATAATAATGGTCCATTATTAATAGGTAACTATGCAGGAATTAATGCAGGATTAATGAGTAGTACTACATTAACACTTTAGTTACTACTATTAACTAATATGGAAACATGATTAACCAATCAGTAAGTAATAGTGAACTGATGACTGAGGTAGTTCACTGTTAGGTAATCAATAATTACTGAATTTGATTTGCCTCATTGATAACTATTAACTATGGCTAATTTAAAATAACTACTAATTAATTACTAATCAAAACATTAACATGTGTCTAAAATGTGAATGATTATGTTTTTATTGTAAGCAAGATCATGCATGGGTTCTTTGTGGGAATTAATTTATGAATATAACAGGTCGCTAAATCAAGGCTACAGTGTCTGGTAGAGTAACATAGTCAAGGATGTAACCACATATTCAGGACTGATGGGGACCAAATGTAATAAAGTAATAATTAACTATGGAAAAAACTATATCAGTAGACCAATTATTCGGGGGGTTCCTCAATGTCAATGTCTATGGTGGTTATGGCCATGATCATAGTCAGCTTACCTTACAGAAATATAGGGACGTATGTGCCCAACATGTGTATTCCTAGGGATATCTCTTCTGTTCATTACAAATTATAAACTTCTGCATGTTTGATATTGCTGAAGGTCTTTTTAACATAATTCTGGTAATCCATAAGTAATGAATAAAGTGTTACCACATAAGTATGAAGGAATTACTAATGATCTGGACCATTATTTTAAAATGATGATCATGGTAACGCATTATTAATTAGTGAGATCTTACTGTTTCCTTCATTGGGAGTTAAATGTTATCTGGACCATTGTTCTAAAGTCAAAACACATTATAAACCATTAATAGTAACCGTGGTGTTACTTGTCTGTTAGTAATGAATACTCAAGTGTTTGTTCCTACATTTTAGTGTGTTATTGTGGACTATACTCAGGACTAGTGTATTGATCTCCACAACACTTCAACAGAAAACAGAGAGAAAACTGGCGTGCAGCTATGAGGCCTATTCCATGTGAACTTCCGCCCTAGACAGCCCACTCTGTAAATACGTACAGTTTTTATCCAATTAATTTGACATGTTTCCTCCTTTGCCTATGTTCGGTCTGAACAGAATGCATGTTAAAGGTGTAATGAATTGGATTTTTATTTTATAATGTTCCTTGAGGTCCACTTATATTGTTAGTGTGATTTTTTTTTCATTAAAAGTAGTCATAATTTTGGAACTATTGGTCATTTTCTATCCAGTTTTTGTGCCTCTGATTCAAATGCTCCATTTTTGGGCGTGTGTTCTTGAAGACTTCAGTGTAAATGCCCACTGCTGTGATTGGGTAACATCTTTGCATGTGGAATAAGTTTAATTAATTAATAATACATTACCATGACTCTCACTTTAAAATTATTAGTAATTCCTTCATGTGGTAACACTTGACTCATTACTTATGGGTTCCCAAAATTATTTTAAAAAGACCTCCAGCAATATCAAACCGAAGTTAGTAAATTGTAATAAACAGAAGAGGTATCCCAAGGAATACACATGTTGGGCACATACATATGTAAGCTGACTATGATACTCTACCAGACACTGTAGCCATGATTTAGAGAGCTGTTATTTTCATAAATTAATTCCAGCAAATAACACACGTGAGGTGCATGTTTCTCTGAAAGAGCATTTCATGATCATGTTCACAATAAAATCATAATCATTCACATTTTAGACACATGTTAATGTTTTGATTAGTAATTAATCAGTAGTTATATTAAATTAGCCATAGTAAGTTGATAGTTCTCAATGAGAAAAATCAAATTCAGTAATTATTGATTACCTAACAGTGAACTATCTCAGTCATCAGTTCACTATTACTTACTGATTGGTTAATCATGTTTCCATATTAGTTAATAGTAATAAATAAAGTGTTAATGTATTGCTACTCATTGTAGGATATTAGATGCAGAAGAGCGAACAATTGCTGCAATATGACTTGAATCTAGAAAACCTAACCTTTTAATCCTGGAATTCCTCAACGTCTTAAATTAAAATATTCTGCTTGACTTGACGCCAAGAAGTCTAGCTGAAGCACACATCTGGCAAATAAAACGAACAAAAATGACTTGTCCAGATAGCATATGACTTGAGAACTTCATGCTTCTGAGGAAATACCCCCACATTTAATGGTTATCACCTGACACTGCCATCAAGACCATCTCTTCAAAGAGACCCTAAGGGCAGAGGTTATGGACAATAAAAGACAGAGAACATACTCCCTGGACACCCCAGGAAAGGCTTAAAACACACTCTGTTTTGTTCTTCGATATAAACCAATTTGCTACACTTAAACAAGACTCATCAGATCATGAGACATCATGATCATTATTCTGCAAACAGCAGCTAAAAAGGAATCCATTAACATTTCACACAAAGTACCAGTACTTGTGATTTAAGTCTCTATAATGTACAGAATGCATTTAGACCCAAAATGTACACAATATCTAGCCTTGCTAGATAATTTTGAAAATGACTTTATGACCTGTGATCACTTTTTTAACTGACAAATCGATGATTGTAATCTTTAATCTTGTGTTATGTCATTTTTACTAAGAATGGTAACTATTCAGGATAAAACACCTCATGTTTACTATCGTTGAAATTCTTTCTGAATTTCAGGAATGTTTATGTTAATTAATTTTTTATATAGTCAACTGTATCCAAGATATAAAAGTTCATGATTAAAAATGCACTATTTTGAGCAGGAAATTTGTAAGAATCCTCGACACAAAGGATTGTAAATCAACTGTGAAAAGGACAGTCCAGTTGACCATGTGACTCTTAGGACACCTTTTGGGTGCGGCCAATTTCAGCTCAAAAGTTTCCTACCAAGGAAGAAGTCAGTTGTGGTCTCCTCTCTTTTTCGGCTCTCTTGCTCTTCTCTTCCTCTGCAGCTCCTCCGTGCTCTTGCCCTCATGGCTTGCAGCCTCCATGCCATGTAGAGTCCAAAGAAACCCGAGACACGAAGTCCAGAGGAAGCCTCTCACTCTCTGCTCTGTGGTTCACAGACCCAACGGGAGTCACAAGTCTTCCTTGCAGAAGGCCTCGCTCCAAAGCTCACCTCATCATCCATCGACATAACAGATATCCCGATCTAACAGAGGCCCAAGACATCGACGGAACAAACTTTCTACAAAGAGCCAAAGAACCAAGCCATGCAAGGAAATGCAACGACACGCAAGTACATCTCCAGACTTATTTAAATACTTTGGGTAATCTGATTGCATATCAATTTAGACTCAAAGAAGGATAAATGGTTCTTAAGGCATTGTCTACAGACTCCATAAAGTTCATTTTCTCTGTATTGATCATTTATTTCATATTCTGTCACTTTACTCACCAACATGTTTCATGTTTAGAATAGCAATAAAGTTTGTTTGTGTTCAAAGATAATTTGACTGTGGTATATTTTGATAAATAATCTTGTCACATGATTTGAAAAGATTTTGCTTCAAAGCTATACCTAAAATATGTGTGATATTATTTTCAATAAGCCATGAGAATAATATTACTCCAATAAGTGAATTAATCATAATTCCCTTATTAAAGCTAATTCCTTACAATAGAAATTGTGAGCGGATATAACGAAACGTTATATTACGATTTTAATGGTGGAGAATTTTATTCAAATAATCTCATTATTTGTCATTTAACTTTCTTATAATGGTTGTCGAATGTGACTAATTCCATTATAAATTTCCTTATATAGTAATGACGTAGAATAAGGACAGTTTAAATTAATTCCTAACACACATACTGTTCCTACATCATTAATCCTGCATTAAAGGAATAGTTCACCCAAAAATGAAAATGTACATACTTTTTAACTACAAATGTTCGCTTCTGTACATCTCTGTGACTTGCGCTCATGAGAGGGATGACGTAAGCTCGTTAGTAAGGTCACGCTTCACGTGGAGGAGGAGTCAGGAAGCGCGTTATTGTTTACAAGAGAAACTTGTGCCATTCACAAACAAAAACAGTGCAAAACAATTTCAAAACAATATAAAATAAATAAAAAAGAATTTCCAAATAATAATAATAATAAAAACAATGTAAACAATGACGCGCTTCCTGACTCCTCCTCCACGTGACGCGTGACCTTACCAATGAGCTTTCGTCATCCCTCTCATGAGCGCACGTCACAGAGGTGTACGGAAGCGAACAGTTGTAGTTAAAAAGTATATAAGTATTGTTTTGTTTCTAAAAATAATCAATCATTTGCATTCAGAAGAACTTTATTTGTCGACTGGAGTCGTGTGGATTATTTTGATGCACCCTAAATATGCATTTTGGACCATCAAAAAAATGGAGGACATTCACTTGCATTGTTTAGAGGAGGAGGCCTGAAATGAAATCCTAAAAGTCTTAAATTCTGTTTTGATGAAGAAAGAAACTCAGGATGGCCTGAGGGTGAGCAAATTATCAGCAAACTTTCATTTTTCGGTGAACTATGAATTCCTTCATAGTTACCAATTAATGACAGACCATTATTATAAAGTGTTACCTAAGTTTAAAATAGAGCTGTCAAAATTAGCACATTAATGAAGACAATTCATGTTAAAATGTTTATAAGGTTTGCCATTATAACTCTTTGATTCTGTTCTGTGTGATTTCTAAAAACTGATCGGAACCTTGGAACTTAGGCCACATCTTGAAGTTTGAAACCTCTATTTCCTAACGTCATAGTTTTCCAAAGTGTGCAGTTATGGAGACCGTTTTTGAAAATCTGAATTTTCTGTGAAGGAATACGGCATTCTAGTGTGGATGAGAGGCATCAACATAGCAAAATTAATATGTTTAAAAAAATATATATATATTTTTGTGTTAGTTAGTTTACACAACCACACGATGCGGTAAGATTCTAGCGATAAGCAATCTGTCTGTCTATACTAGTCGTGACAGGACACCGCAATATTCTTACGCTAAAATTATGACAAATGACAATAAAATCAGAAATCAGAACAGTCAGGCGGAACATTCTGTTTATTGAATGTAACTCATTTCCTCTGAAGCTGCGTATAGGGATACACTTTCTACGGCAAGCTCCAAGGGGATAAATACACAATCACACACATTAGGGGTGTGACGATTCGCTCTGAAAATGATTCGATTCGATTACAATTCTCTACCTAACAATTACGATGCATCATGATGCATTGTGAAATCTGAAACCAGTTATTATAGATGAAATGTCATGTGCAGGCAGATATGATCCAGTTTTAATGGAGCAGTGTCATAGAATGAAAAACTGTCTATTAGTAGCATGTATAGACTGCAGTAACGATAGTTTGCGGTTTGAAATTCAGACTTCAGTTGGCTTTAAATCCGCTATGCGCTGTCGTAGACATGTAAATATTGTTGCATTTTATTCTTTATGATTTGTGAATTCGGATATCTTCTGCTCCACGATCGGTCGTTTAAATTTTACAACTCTTAATTTTCTAATCCAAATAGCTCCAAAAGTTGAACACCTAGAAGACTGAATCCACTCTCATCTTGACCAATCTGATTTGTTCACATCAGTTTGTTTTCCTGTCAACCCTTTTTAAGTCCATGATTCGGGAAGGTGAAAAATAAGCACTCTTCACTTTTAACAGCTATTTCCAGGAAACATGATGTCTGGGTTCATGCAAATTCACTTGTATTAGATAGAGCCTGATTTGTGAAAACATGTAGAACTCACGTGCAGTAACACGTGAGTTCCCTATTCATTTTGGGATAGGGAAAGAGATGCCAGGTGGCTAAATGGAGACGCCTCTGCTTGTCAAGCCCATTCACAAGAACTGAATCGCATTTTCATGCAGGACTGTTTGTGGCACACACTGCAAACTTTTTTTGTTTATTTATTTTTTATCTTTTTGTGGCTGCCGCATGTCATTGACCAATCACAGGTGACTGTAATCAAATGTTTAGTTCCCTTCAGAACAGTCTGAAATCGCTCCCTATTCTGTAGCATTCACTATAAAGAGAATGAATTAATGAGTGAGTGTTCATCTATCTATCCATCAACTCATTTATTTTACTTATATAGGTTTGCAGGGTGAACACGGCTGCATAAACATTTTTTTTTCATTTCAGTGCGCTTTCCCTTTAATCTTGCGTGCCCCGCTTCGTGTCTGTAGTAAGAAGGTTTGTGTAATAGGAGATCGACACGTTGGGTATTCATTTATGATAATTGATTCTTAAATTTCGTAATCGATGCATCGAAATGTCTTTAATAGATTGATGCACCGCGATGCATCGATACATTTTGCCACCACTAACACACATATAAATGGCAAAGTTACTTATAAATTGCATACTATTTCAGTCTGTTTCCATTATTTATGTGCACGTGGTACTCCTGTTTTTTATTTCACCAATCTCCATGTGACAGGGAAGCAGAGAGGAAGTCAGAGAGAGCCACTATGTCTCACCCCTCCACCATTCTGAATTGGTGTGTGTGTGTCTGTGTGTGTGACAGTCCACTGACTGAAAATGGCGAGACCTCAAACACAACCATCAGTAGGTGTGGCCCTCGGCCAAAATCAAGTTGTTATGAACCAGCTGATTAATATACTGTTATGATAAGGATTTTAAACCCACAAGAATTCATTTGTGGATGGCGCTAGCCTGTAGCGACATCGCAGAAATAGAAATCAAATCAAAGACAGAAGTCCATGTCACTCGTCGCGTGTCACAAAAAACTCAGATTAAAATGGAAAAGATACCTGTGGCATGGGGGGCGTGGTCATGTGTCGGTCTGCGGGCCACCGGCCACCCCAAAAGTGCCATTGCGCCCGCTGACTGATCGAGATCCCCTTCGAGAGAATTGGCATGGATCTCATCGGGCCATTAGAAAGGACTGCATGTGGCCATCGCTTTGTATTAGTTCTGGTGGTCTATGCAACGTGATATCCGGAAGCGGTGCCTCTAAGCAACATCTCAGCACGTAGTGTTGTGGAGGCACTCTTCAAAATTATCTCCTGAGTGGGGATTCCAAAGGAAATCCTCACTGATCAAGGCACAACATTCATGTCACATACACTTCGCGAACTCTATGAATTATTAGGTATTAAGTCGATTCGCACCAGCGTTTATCACCCGCAGACCGACACATGACCATGCCCCCCATGCCACAATACCTTTTATCATGTGTCACGGCATGTGGGGGGGGTTGTATGGGGCTTTAAGAGGTTATTATACACACTCTTTCCCACTGTAGGGACCGAACACACTATGAGTCCAAGCTACAGCAAAGATGGATCATAACGACTTATCTTGTCTGAAATAAAAAACAAACAAGCACTTCATCTTCCAACATTAAACCAAAACCATATTAGGCTCACAGTAAAACCCAACACTGGTCACCACACTGCTCAGGAAGCAATACATCTGCTAAGGGGTAAATAGCTGTATCTATACATAATGTGTGACTGAGCTGCTGAGTGATATATGAAATGTGTGGCCTGAAGTAAAAAAAAAAATATTGTGTTTATGATCAGTTTTTATGCAAACATTTGTGTCTGTACTGTAATGGTATTTAGTGACGTTTGTAGTGTGAGTTTGTGTTTGTATTTCTCAAAACAGGAAATTTGAAGAGCTTAAATTGTACTGGCTGATATGGTAGTTGTCTTGGGCTTATTCTGACACCTAGCAGTGTGGATGCAGCATCACACAAAAGCAGTAGTTTTCTGTTACAACAAGCAATTTTGAGGATAACCTAATATAATATATAAAAATTACACCCCTAAATGGCATCGCTTTACATGTCAGTCAGATGGTTCTTCCTGTCTAAGTGGTTGGTCTGTTTAACCTGAGCTTTTTTTTTTAAAGAGCTTTACCTTTTGCTGTAGTCAAAAGTCTGGCTATGTGAGATTAACACAGTGTTCTAACCAGACAAGCTCAGGTTAAACAGACCAACCACTTAGACAGGAAGATCCATCTGACTACAAACGTCACTAAATACCATTATAATACAGACACAAATGTTTGCATAAAAACTGATCATAAACGCAATATTTTTGTTTTACTTCAGGCCACACATTTCATATATCACTCAGCAGCTCAGTCACACATTATGTATAGATACAGCTATTTACCCCTTAGCAGATGTATTGCTTCCTGAGCAGCGTGGTGACCAGTGGTGACCAGTGTTGGGTTTTACCCCCCCCCCCCCCCCCCCCGATATGGTTCAGTCATTAAGTTTTAATAGGATGTTTCGAACAAGCTTTTTGCCTAATCTAATGAGACCGCAGTGAGCAAATGAGTCTTGCTACATTACACAACACTTATCTGTCTGCAAGGTATGGATCAATGTGATTTTTTGTGCTATTATTTAATCACATTGGCATCCTTTGGGACTCTTTAGGAAGGTTAGGAAGGAATAAACATAATCCCCCCCCCCCAAGAACTATACACTTCCAGAGTGCGGAAAAAGGCTGGAAAAATCACTCTGGACCCCACATCCAACCTCTTCTGCCATTTCATTCCTCTGGAAAAAACAAAAAACAAAAAACAAAAAAAAACATTTGCAGTGTACATAACAGATTTGTATTTACACTGTACATAACAGATTGTATTAGATTTGCACTACCCATGTGTATGTGTGTATGTATGTATGTGTGTGTCTGTACGTATGTGTATATTTATTTTTTTATTTTTTATTATTATCTATGTCTTGCTGCTGTTTTTGTATTGTTTTTGTATTGTTTTACACTGGAAACTCCTGTCACCAAGACAAATTCCTTGTATGTGTAAGCATACTTGGCAATAAAGCTCATTCTGATTCTGATTCTGATTCTGATTCTGAAGTTGTACAGGAAATGTGTATGGAAAAAGTCATCTGAGCATTTTTACTGTAATAATTCTTTGCAATTGTATCATTCCAATCCACAGTAAAATCACCAAGGACACTGCATAAAGTATAGTGTAGTTTTCATAGATGTTTTTGCACCATTTTTTTAGGTATTATGCATAGTATAAATATATGGTGCTGTGAGAGTTTTCAGGGTGATTTTCAGTGTGAAAGGTTACCTTTTTATCCTGTTCTCTCATTCCTCTGGAGTTTTGCAACACTTGCAGCCACTGGTGTGTGTCTATCACTTCTCTGCACACCCACAAAGCATCTATGCTAGCCCAACTAAGCCACTGGCAATTCCTAACAAGGGGAGTGAGCCATCTGGGAATGATACATAGTGAACATAGTGATATGATGAAAAATTTATTTAAAATATTTACGATTCTGCACTATCTCTAGGTCATAATCAAATAACAAAATTTGCGACATGGACAATATTAATTCCTGCACTGAAAAACAACCATGTAAACCTTAAAAAGTGCTTCATGTAGTAAAATCTCAATTAACTGAGATTAGTTGAACTCGACTTAATTAGACTTTTGAATGACACAGTGCATAGTGTAACCAGAGAGTAAAAAAATGCTGGTTGAAAGCACACAAAGAATCTATAGGCCACTTATGTGCAATCAGAATGCGTAGACATATTTATAGTTATCTCTGCAACCATTTCTACAATGTTTAGCCTACTGGTGATCAGGAATGGGTTCATGCAGATAGGATTGCACAAATGCATTTGTGTGAAGCTCTTAGGCAGTAACGTCAGGGGAGGAATTACTGTCTACGTGAATGGATGAAAAATGCTTTACACATGCGATATACAGAGTAAAAGTAGAGAGAGCGTGAAAATATGAATGGAATCGATAAGAGATAAAAGGCTTTTTGTTTGCCGTTGCTTAAAAGTATAATGGGCTGACATGCAGCACATGTAAATCATACGGAATATGGGCATGTGTCGAACAAACAGAGGGAAGAGAGAACCATGAATTGCACCAATCCATGCCCTGCCCTGCTCACTACTATTAACATACTGAAGCATTTACCTCCCCTGTCGAACTCCACACAATTAAAGCACTTTTCACATTACAACTAATGCTAATTTGGATAGTCAATTGCACCTTTTTCCATCCTGTCCTTTCAACGTTGTGCAAAAGTCAGTGGTTGCCATGGAGACTAACCCCACGTAAGGTACAGATCATTTGTTAATGTTTGTTTTGCTTGGGTAAATTAAATTATTTCATTGGAGAAAGACAGTTTGAGTGGTTACTTTTAAAATGAAAAACAGATTTAATGGATTGCAGATTAGCCCTATTTAAATTCCTTCATCATTTTACTCAAAAGAAAAAAAAAAAAGAAAAGGAAAAAAAGAAACAGGAACTGTGCCTAATGTAACACGTGTAAACCCTGGTTCCCTATCTGTCACTCACTCAACGTTGTGTCGATGTAATGCCACTTCCCCGGACATACGGGTATAAAAGGAGCCGGCTTGCATTCACTCATTCAGATTTGTTCTTCGGAGCCGATCAGTGTGAAGCTGAAAAATTCCACTGGTGTTCCTTTTCACCTCTACAGTGGCTAGGCTGTTTGATATATGGCGCATTTTACAGAGGGTTCTCCCTTCTAACGCACAGATAAGTGCAGAGAACATCCCTGGGCGCTTCGGCAGCCACACTAAAAGAGTTTATTTCTCTAAAAGAGTAAGCACTGGCAGAAAGCGTCTTTTTAAAGATGCCTTACCTTTTATGTGCAGTTCCTGGGTGCGGTCGCTATCTTTCCACTTCTGACGGACATGATCGCTGTGTCACATGTATGGGTCATAGTCATGCTGAGACAGCGTTCGTGGATGGTTCATTTTCTCACTGTGCGAGAACATGACCATGGCAACGTTGCGGCTTTCTTTCTTTCATAGAGGGAAAGCCACTCCAGCCACTCCCTGCCCTGGTCCTTCTTCTTACATGCACAAGTCTAGCGCTGGGGGTGATTTGGGGGCTTCAATGGGAGCATTTCCGCCAGGTGAATCCCTACGGACCTCCCATTCCCCAGCACGCTCCTTTCGCCGGTCAAGTTCATGGATGGGTCAGGCAGCTCGCCCCAGGATGAGTTTAATGTCTCATTCAGGGCTCAAGAAGAAGACGAGGTATCGATCACAGCTGCTTTTACAGTCTGACGCCGAGGACTCGGCTGGGCTCCCACTGTCTTGTGTGATCGCCCAGTCAGAGGCCGACGCGGAGCTGACAGCCATGCTTGCCCGGGCTGCCGTGAGCGTCGGGCTGGAGTGGAACCCTCCACCCTGCCCTGAGAGTTCACAGCTGGATGATTGGTTCCTGGGCTCAGAGCGCTGCACACAGCCGCACTCTGCCCCAGTTCCGTTCTTCCTGGAGGTGCATAAGGAGCTCACGAAATTGTGGCGGGCACCTTTTACTGCCCGGTCCGTTTTGTGAGTTCCTCCGCTCTCACTATCCTCGATGGCGGGGCGACCAGGGGGTACACGGAGGTTCCTCAGGTGGAGCAGGCGATTGCGGTGCACCTGTGCCTGCAAAACGGCACCACCTGGCAGAATCATCCTAGGCTCCCATCCAAGGCCTGTAAGATCATGTCGTCCCTGATGGCCAAGGCTTACAGCGCTGCTGGACAGGCTGCCTCCGCCTTGCATGCCATGGCCCTCCTGCAAGTCCACCAGGCCAAGGCACTGAAAGAGCTGCACGAGGGTAGTCCTGATCCGGGAGTGATGCAGGAGCTGTACTTGGCGACCGACCTCGCCCTACAGGCGATGAAGGTCATGGCACGGGCTCTCGGGCAGGCAATGTCCACTATGGTGGTCCAGGAATGCCACCTGTGGCTCAACCTTGCAGAGGTGAGGGATGCCGACAAGGTTCGCTTTCTTGACCCCACCATCTCTCAAGGTGGCCTGTTCATCGAGGACTTTGCCCAAGCAGTTCTCGGCAGTTAAGAAGCAGATGGAGGCCATCCAGCACATCCTGTCTCAGCATGATTCCACCTACAGGCCAACGAGATCCCGCACCCCATCTGCTCATCGCTGAGGGCGTCCACCTACGGCAGCAACACCGGCTCTGCCACAGCCCGAGCCGACGGCTCGGCCCCAGCATAGAGCCTCCTGCAGGAAGATGACGGCCCCCATTTCTCGGCCCGGCGCCAAGAACCCCAGAAGGGCTTCGAAGCATCCCTGAGACGGGCGACCCAGGGGTGAGGAGACCCACTGTAAACCAGGAGGCGGTACACAGACCACTCCATTCCCCGGTGGAGGGCCGGGAGGAGAATATTTTGTTCCTTTTTTCTTTGATTTCACCGCTTGCCCAGAGGGCACCGGCACTTTCATTTTCAAAAAAAGAGTGGTTTCCTCATTCTCTGGGTCACACACTCAGTGTCTGCGGCCGTCGTTGTCACGACAGCTGTACATCGAACACTCACAGCAGGGGCGCTGCGGACGCGAGTCCTCCACCTTTGCACACCCAGCTGCGACACTCACATATCCACAATCAGACGTATGTGACGTGCCACGAGGATCCCAGCCTCCTCTCCCGTCACAGACCGATCCTATGGAGGGTACACGGAGTGAGGTAAGTGCTCTAACATCTCTCTCAGCACAGCCACGAGTTCGGGATGCAAGGCCTCTCGACGTGGCAGCTTCTGCTCCACCCTGCCACAAGGCCCCATCCGCAGGTATGTCAAGCATGGTTGTCCCCTTGGTGCCTCTTGCACAGAGTCTGGAGGCATGGGTAGCGCTCTCCAACCCATCGCCCTGGCTCGTCAGGACTATCCAACTCGTCTATGTGATTCAGTTCGCCAGGCACCCGCCCGGGTTCAATGGTGTCTGTTTTACATTGGTAGCAGGCAAGGACGCCATTGTTCTGTGTGTGGAAATCATAGTCCTCCTAGAGAAGGACGCGATGGAGCCTGTCCCTCCAGCTGAGATGAAGAAGGGGTTTTACAGCCCCTACTTCATTGTACTGAAAAAAGGCAGTGGGTTGTGGCCAATCTTAGACCTGCAAGCTTTGAATCGGGCCCTGTACAAGCTCCCGTTCAAAATGCTGATACAGAAATGCATTCTGTCATGCGTCTGGCATCGAGATTGGTTCGTGGCAGTAAACCTGAAGGACGTGTACTTTCATGTCTCGATTTTGCCTTGTCACAGACCATTCCTTCGGTTTGCCTTCGAGGGCAGGCAATACCAGTACAAGGTCCTCCCCTTCATTCTGTGCCTGTCACCTCGCTTCTTCCCGCTAAGGGAAGTGGGTGTCCGCATCCTCAATTACCTCGATGACTGGCTGATTCTTGCTCACTCTCGAGATCTGTTGTGTGTGCACAAGGACCTGGTGCTCAGAAACCTCAGCCAATTGGGGCTTCAGGTCAACTGGGAAAAGAGCAAGCTCTCCCCGGTGCAGAGCATCTCTTTTCTCGGGATGGAGTTGGACTCAGTCACTATGTTAGTGCCCCTCACGAGCGAGCGCACTCAGATGGTGCTGAATTGCCTGAAGTCATTCAGGAGAAGAACAGCGGTCCCACTGAAACAATTTCAAAGGCTCTTGGGGCATATGGCGTCCTCAGCAGCAGTTACGCTGCTCGGATTGATGCATATGAGACCGCTTCAGCACTGGCTTCAGACTTGAGTCCCGAGATGGGCATGGTGCCGCTGTACGCATTGCGTGGCTATCACGCCAATCTGTCGCTGCAGCCCTTGGATGGACCTTGCATTTCTATGGGCAGGGGTTCCCCTAGAACAAGTGTCCAGGCGTGTTGTTGTAACAACAGACGTGTCTAAGTCAGGCTGGTGCGCCGTTTGCAACGGGCATGCAGCCTGGGGCTCCTGGACAGGATCTCAACTGCATTGGCATATCAACTGCCTCGGCATATCAACTGCCTCAAGTTGCTGGTAGCATTGCTGGCTCTGTGGAGGTTTTGGCCGTTGATCCAGGGCAAGCACGTGTTAGTTCGGATGAACAACATGGCGATGGTAGCATATATAAATCGCCAAGGCGGTTTACGCTCACTTTGGAGTCAGCAGCGACTGAAGTACTCCCTGACCGAGGCCCAGCTCGGCACGGATGCGTTGGCACACAGCTGGCCCCAGGGCCTGCGCAAATATGCTTTTCCCCCAGTAAGCCTGCTTGCACAGACTCTGTGCAAAGTCAGGGAGGATGAAGATCAAGTCGTGTTGGTGGCACCGTACTGGCCCACTCAGACTTGGTTGTCGGAGCTCATGCTCCTCGCAACAGCCGATCCCTGGAAAATTCCCCTGAGGAAGGACCTCCTTTCTCAGGGATGGGGCACGATTTGGCACCCGCACCCAGACCTCTGGAACTTCCATGTCTGGCCCCTGGATGGGACGCAGTAGACCTAAGTGGGCTACCACCGGCGGTGGTAGACACTACCACTCAGGCCAGAGCTCCCTCCACGAGGCTTTTCTGAATTTCTTTGTGGATAAAATAGCAGTGATTAGACAGTCGATTGTGTTCTCCACTTGTTAACCTCCCTCCGGGCAGGATGTGGTCTACGCGGTGTCCTTTTCTCCATGGGGAAAAGAACACCTTCCCCAGTGTGAATATATCTTGGTGAATTTAACAAACTCTTCATCAACAAGCACACCAAACACATGTGACTTAGCATTACAGGTAAATAAACAATTTTTCACTGTTACATGCATTTCACAGCTTAACACTTCAATAATCAAATAAACCTTTTCACACAGCCACATTCGTATGGAATGACAAAAATAAAATACATTTCAATAAGAAGACAATTCATTTATATAATAAAACTCACCAAGTCCAGAGTTTTCATGTTTAGTTATAACCCCGCATGGACATGAGAGATTCCGCAATCTGTTCATATCCACTTCTATCTCAGCAATCATCATTCGACAAATAACCTAATATCGTTAATCAAACATTCTGTAACACTCTGTTACTTTATTTAGTAATTTAAAGGATTAATTTACCATTTTTCAGTTTCTCCATTTCTCATGCTTCACCTTGCTTTTACTGAAGCATCTTACACTCTACTTCCGCAAGTTTACGTGACTACGTCATGTGTAGCTTTTTGTCACACACGTATACGTCACATTCTATTATTTCAATGTTTTGTTTATTTTCCTTATTCTTAATTAGTTGCATATCGATATTTATGCATATTATAAGATCTTCTGATCAGTTTTGACCGAAAATATATTCATTTAATTTCTACATCCATTTATTCAGGCATTTAGACTTGCTTTAGAATGTTACTCCCAAGGCTCAGTTTGTTTTTTCCTTTTTATTTTTATTTTTATTTATTTTTTTACCTGGGTAACACTAACATCCAGTAATAACATTTGTATCTAATTTGCCCACCTTACTCATCATCACACTTTCATCAGCATATTAGCAGATACAAGAGAAAATGAATGCTGCATTTTGACAAGTAGTTATGATTTACAGTGTCTACAAAAAGGTCAAGGCTTTTCAAACACTTCATAATTGACATCGCCTTTTCCATTAATAACGCTTACACGGGCAAACTTTTTTTTTTTTTTTGACTCGGGTAGTTAAGGAAATCTAGAGTATATTTAAAACATTATTTAAGCTGTTATGTACACCCTCTGACATAACAAAAACCATGCATGTCTTAACAGGGAATGATCATAGCATATCGTTAATCAGTTAAACTGGGATCTAAAGACACAAAGTATGTTTACAAGTGCAGTGATAATCGAGCTACAGCGGGTTTTTGCGTAGTCAAGCTACAGTCTTTATCTGTGTCCAAGAATATATGACCAGTGTTGGGTGTAATCTGAATGTAATGTAATTAGTTACTATAAGCTAATTACATTTTCATTAAAAAGTAGTGCAAAATGTCACATTTTAAAATTCTTGTTATTAGATTACAGTTAATGACTTTGAAACAAGTTAATCACTTGTAAGTACAAGTAATCTTGGGTTACACATATTCCAAATATATATATATATATATATATATATATATATATATATATATATATATATATATATATATAATACATTTAAGACATGAATTATGTTAATATGCACATTTGTTTGTGTTTTTGTGACCAATGAAATGACAGCAATAGAAAATTAGAAAATAGTAGAAAATTAGACAATTTTGAATTTGTGGAGCGGAAAAACAAACTTTTCTGTGATAATTTCTTTAGAATGTAACTACGTCAGGTAAAGTAATTTGCAGTATGATTAACAAAAAAAAATATTGTAATAAGCAAAGTAATCTGATTACAGTTTTAGATAAGTAATTACTAATTTGTAGTGGACATGACACAATGCTTAACTGGATATTTTAAGAAAGGATGCCAGCCGCTAATGTGACGTAAAAACTTTTATTCATGTATTTATTTATTTGTATGTATTTAAGAACGTTCAGCTCCCTCAGCTGCAACAACAATGCGGTCTCCTCATCCATCCAAAAACTGTTTACATACAAAACAGAAGACTTTCATTGACTGTATTGAGAGGGAACCTATGAATGTAGAAGCTCTTGCATGCAATGAACTAGGTTATGATGTAGCGCTGTCATCTTCTTGATAATGATAGAAGTCTAAAACTGTGTCCCAAATGACACACTTTACACTATGCACTTATAAAATGTACTATGCACTCAGCCATGTAGTGTATGAAGTTTCAAAGTGTAGTATTGTCCCAAATGGAACACTTAATGTTTTTTTTTTTTTTTTACTACATGGAAGTGTTCATCATTCATTTAACAGCTGACAAAAGTGACGTTTCAAACCCAAGGGTTGTGTTGCCGCTAGCTTTAGCCCGCTATCCACCCTCAGTTCAAGACTTATATCTCATTAATATACATATTCACACAGCATGGTATGAAGGTTCTGTCTTCACAAAAGTTTCACTAGTCATATTCTCCATTATTTACAATTGTTTTGCCAGATCACCATCGCTGCCGGTAACTCCACCCCGGCAAGCCGCGTGTGCTGAGTGCACGAAGTGTCCAACATTCCACACTCCGTTTTGACGGTTGAAAAAGTGCATCATCGGGTACTCATATACACTTCTTTTTGTTGCATTTTCAGTGTAAACATACTACTTGTACTACTTACACTTCAAAATGATGTAAAATAGTGCAGAAGTGTGTGGTTTGGGACACACCTTATGCCTAGATCTTTTTCCAATACCCTACACTCATCCATGGCAACCTGTTACTCTCAGCATCGTTCCACCCCCATCCAACTCAAATAATAAAGTTTTGTTAGTTTTAGGGGGGTGACTAGTTCTTACTTTTTATTTTCTGCCTGCAGGAAGGCCACTTTGAATAATTATCCATCAGAACTTCAAAAGCAAAACAAAGTGAGACTGACAAAATTTTCAAGCAAAAGATTAAAAAAAGTCAGTTTTAATATGTGTAGAGAAAGCAATTTGGTGGTATGTGATCATGCATTATATAGCAACACAGAATGTAACAACCTTTTTCTCTTTAGATCTCATCAGATCACTTTATACTTGGCATTTTCATGCTGATTTTAAATTTCTCTTGGGAACGTATGAAACCAAAGAGGTGAATACCGTAGTTCTTTCTTCTCAATTGCTACCTGCACTCTGATTTCTGGACTTTGCAGTATAAAGGAAGGCTTAAATGTCCAATCTCAGGAGCTGGTTTTATATTTCAGAACATGCTGTGTCTAATTATACAGAGAGAGTGATATTTGAGTGATTGTATATAAATATTCCAACATGAATGAACAGAAGAATTCAGCACATCACACTCTGTTCTGTCACCTGTGCCACTGTGAACTCATAACTGGATCTCTCACTGTCTGATTCAATCTCCAAAACAGTTGGTCTGCTGTATTCATCTTTTAATCCATCCATCTCCATACTTTTCCTTTATATTTCCATTCCTCTGTTTTTCTCTCCCTTGCTCTCTGTGTATGTCCTTCATGTATTCATCTCTTTAGTTCACAGCTCTGTCTGTACTTTGGTTTACCAGGGCCAACTTTACAAGGGCTACTAGGTTTTCTAGGTTCCCTTTACACATCTTTCTCCCTTCATCTTTCCCCTCAGTTTCTCTCCTTTGCTTCTCTTTTATTCCTCGCTTTCTCTGTTCTTTATTAGTGCCGGCCATCTCTAGGCGTGAGATCAGTGATGTACCTAATGGCCTAATTAGAAAAATAAAACACCACTTTACCAATACAATGGAAATATCAGACTGCAAGCTTTAATTTGACTTCCAGTTCGCTGAAAAGGCAGTGAATTTACCCTGGTGACGGGCAGCATCTCAGCTGGGCCTTTCTCTCTCACTTTTATCTAAACGTCACTCAGGAATCAGTGAAGAGGAGGTTTTGTTGATGAGTGGGGATTCGCACAAAAAAAAAAAAAAAAAGAAATCACACTCAGAAAGTGTCCTCAAGGATGAACTCTCTCACTGATTAAACACAGGTCAAAATTTTCTCTGAAACTTTTTGGAGGATCGCTCAAGTGTTCACAAGGTGCTTTTTGTACATTTGAGTGCTTTGCTATTTTGACCGCTCCAAAGTCTCATGGGATTGTGAATAACTGAATTAATAGAAGTGTTCACGGTAGATGCATCACAGTCTGACCAGCTCAGTGCCTGTGAAAATAACTACTCACCAACATAACGCCATGGCCTTTGACTAGCTAAATGTCCAGGTCGGTATCTGACATTACAGTTGAATAAATGTTGGCAAATGGCCAAAAATTACCCCTGAAACATTGAGTGAGTGAAGCTCCTGGGAACAACCAGGTTGATGAAAGACAAGACTATACATGAAAACAGCTCTTTCATGTTCATATTGATGTACACAACTGCATAGCATCCCCTAGGCATCAATGGGCTTTGACAACAGAGAATCCTGTACACAGACACAGAGGAGATCAAATCAGTAATTGATTCCCAATTGGAAAACCAACACTTTGAATCTGATCCATCAGAACTTCACATGCAAAATAAAGTGAGACTGACAGAATATTGAAGGAAAGGATTAAAAAGTAAATTTTAATATGTGTAGAGAAAGGAATCTGGAGATAATTTGATCATGCATTAAGCAACAGTTCACAATCTAACACAATGTATTACAAAATGTGTGATGGTTGACAGGAATGAAATTACTGGAAGTTACAAGAACAGAAAATAACACGAATAAAATGAACTACAATCAGTAACAGATATTAATATTATGTCATTGCCATTTGACGTAATTTGGTATAGTGTTTGTGTGCATTACTGTTTCTGTTTGAAATGCCCTATAAAACAAAGACAAAAATTCAACAACACTTTGTAGATGAATAGAATATGTGTTTGTATCTGTGTTCAGATGTATTCTAAGAGAAGTACAGTAAATAAGAACAGTGATTCAAGTTGACACTTGCCCATTAAATCCAGTGCTTGCCCAAAGAGAGCTATTCAAATGCAATGTAGTGGTCTCTCTGCATCACTTTCATGTCAAAACAAATTTTTAAGATCAATCCAAAGCACTACAAATGTGCAAATAAATAAATAAATAAATAAATAAATAAATAAAATAAACTATAATAATTAACAAATACTGATCACAACTTTGTGAGCTTTACAAGCATAAACAAGTAAACTACTGTATTAACACCTATCCACATTATTTGGTGAGATAATGAAACCCAAACAATGAGATTTCTAATCGTGGGTGAAGCCACTCCCACTCTCTTTGTCTAATGTAGGGGTGATCCCTCTTCTGTGCATGATGCCTCTGTCAACTGGTAATGATGATCACGTGTCATGTGGACAACTTATGTGGATACTAACTAGACAATCTATCCATTGGATTAATTCTGGTTAGAGGAAAACATCTAGAACAACATCTGGAAAACATAACGATGGCTGGCAGTAACAATGACAGGCAGACAAAGATGAGATGATGTGAAGGATCCAAGTGCAGTTTAAACATAAAGCTTGACTTGACGTTACACCAACAATGTTACATTGACAATACCTGACAAGAGACAATGGCAAACATGAGATCTTAAATACACAGACATGGGTAACAAGTAAACAAGACAACCAATCACAAGACTGAACTAATAAGACAATGAACCAATGAAAACAAGACACATGAACATGGAGGGGAACAAGATATCACATGACCAAGAACACATGAGGAAACAGGAAATCACATGACATGAAACCACATGACCTGAACAGGAACAGGAACTAAACTTTAAAATAAAACACATGAAAACAAGAACAAAACACATAAATGTGACACATATACTGTCATATAATAAAATATTAGTGATTTACATGTGCTTGCTATATAGCAAGCAACATATAAATCACTAATATACAGTGCATTCGAAAAGTATTTAGACCCCTTCATTTTTTTTATTTTATTTTTTTTATTCATGTATTAATTTATTTTTATGTATTTAAGAATGTTCATCTCCCTCAGCTGCAACAACAATGCAGTCTCCTCATCCATCCAAAATCTGTTTACATACAAAACAGAAGACTTTCATTGAAAGCTTTGGACTGTATTGAGAGGGAACCTATGAATGCAGAAGCTCTTCATGCAATGAACTAGGTTATGATGTAGCGCTGTCATCTTCTTGATAATGATAGAAGTCTAAAACTGTGTCCCAAATGACACACTTTACACTATGCACTTACAAAATGTACTATGTACTCAGCCATGTAGTGTATGAATTTTCAAAGTGTAGTATCATCCCAAATGGAACACTTAACAGTTTTTTACTACACGGAAGCGTTCGTCATTTAACAGCTGACGGAAGTGATGTTTCAAATCCAAGGGCCCGCTATCCACCCTTAGTTCAAAACTTATATCTCATTCATATACATATTCACAGAGCATGGTATTATGGTAAAGTGTTTAACTCACTTTTGTAAGGTGCTGTCTTCACAGAAGTTTCACTAGTCATATTCTCCATTATTTACAATTGTTTTGCCAGATCACCATCGCTGCCGGTAACTCCGCCCCTTCCGCTATGTACGACAAGCTGCTTGCGCTGAGTGCGCGAAGTGTCCAACATTCCACACTCCGTTTTGATGGTTAAAAAAAGGGCATCATCCGGGTACTCATAGTACACATCTTTTTGTTGCATTTTCAGTGTAAACATACTACTCGCACTACTTACACTTCAAAATGATGTAAAATAGTGCAGAAGTGTGTGGTTTGGAATGCACCTTATGCCTAAAGCTTTTTCCAATATCCTACACTCATCCATGGCAACCTGTTCCTCTCAGCATCATTCCACCCCCATCCAACTCAAATAATAAAGTTTTGTTAGTTTTAGAGGGGTGACTAGTTCTGTCAACTACTTTTCTGCCTGCATCCTGATTTCTGAACTTTGCTGTATACAGGAAGGCCACTTTGAATAATCATCCATCAGAACTTCAAAAGCAAAATAAAGTGAGACTCACAGAATTTTCAAGGAAAGGATTAAAAAAGTCTGTTTTAATATGTTCAGAGAAAGCAATCTGGTGGTATGTGATCATACATTATATATCAACTTTAGCAATCTGGTGGTATGTGATCATACATTATATAGCAACAAAACATTCCCTGTCTTAGGTCAGTTAGGATCACTACTTTATTTTAACAATGTGAAATGTAGAAAGACAGATTTATTTCAGCTTTTATTTCTTTCATCTCATTCCCAGTGGGTCAGAAGTTTACATACACTTTGTTAGTATTTGCTAGCATTGACTTTAAATTGTTTAACTTGGGTCAAACGTTTTGGGTAGCCTTCCACAAACATCTCACAATAAGCTGCTGAAATTTTGGTCCATTCCTCCAGACAGAACTGGTGTGTAGGCCTCCTTGCTCGCACACACTTTTTAAGTTCTGCCCACAAATTTTCTATCAGATTGAAGTTAGGGCTTTGTGATGGCCACTCCAATACCTTGACTTTGTTGTCCTTAAGCCATTTTTCCACAACTTTGGAGGTATGCTTGGGGACATTGTTCATTTGGAAGACCATTTACGACCAAGCTTTAACTTCCTGGCTTATGTCTTGAGATGTTGCTTCAATATATCCACATCATTTTCCTTCCTTAAGATGTCATCTATTTTGTGAAGTGCACCAGTCCCTTCTGCAGCAAAGCACCCCCAGAACATGATGCTTCCACCCCCATGCTTCACGGTTGAGAATGTGTTCTTCGGCTTGCAAGCCTCACCTTTTTCCTCCAAACATAATGATGGTCATTATGACCAAACAGTTAAATTTTTGTTTCATCAGACCAGAGAACATTTCTCCAAAAAGTAAGATCTTTGTCCCCATGTGCACTTGCAAACTGTAGTCTGGATTTTTTATGGCGGGTTTGGAGCAGTGGCTTCTTCCTTGCTGAGCAGCCTTTCAGGTTATGTCGATATAGGACTTGTTTTACTGTGGATATAGATACATGTCTACCTGTTTCCTCCAGCATCTTCACAAGGTCCTTTGCTATTGTTCTGGGATTGATTTGTACTTTTCGCACAAAACTACGTTCATCTCTAGGAGAAAGAATGCATCTTCTTCCTGAGCGATGTGATGGCTGCATGGTCCCATGGTGTTTATACTTGCGTACTATTGTTGAATGAGGTACCTTCAGGCATTTGGAAATTGCTCCCAAGGATGAACCAGACTTGTGGAGGTCCATTTTATTATTTTTTTTCTGAGGTCTTGGCTGACTTCTTTTGATTTTCCCATGATGTCAAGCAAAGAGGCACTGAGTTTGAAGGTAGGCCTTAAAATACATCCACAGGTACACCTCCTATCAGAAGCTAATTGGCTAATTGTCCAAAGGCTTGACATCATTTTCTGGAATTTCCCAAGCTGCTTAAAGGCACAGTTAACTTAGTGTATGTAAACTTCTGACCCACTGGAATTGTGATATAGTCAATTGAAAGTGAAACAATCTGTCTGTAAACAACTGTTGGAAAAAATCACTCGTGTCATGCACAAAGAAGATGTCCTAAACGACTTGCAAAAACTATAGTTTGCCAATATTAAATCTGTGGAGTGGTTAAAAAATGAGTTCCCTATCTGTCACTCACTCGACAATGGTGTCGATGTAGTGACACTAGGGGTCACTCTTGGGAGCCCGAGACACCTCTGGTCTTTGATAAAAGGCCAATGAAAATTGGCGAGTGGTATTTGCATGCCACTCCCCCGAACATACGGGTATAAAAGGAGCTGGTATGCAACCACTCATTCAGATTTTCTCTTCGGAGCCGAATGGTCATGCTCACTGAGCTGAATACTACTGTTCATTCACCTCTGCTGGATCTGACGGCGCATTTCAGCGGCTTCTCCCTCCTCTGCACTGGTGCACTGCAGAGAATGCCCCTGGGCGCTTCGGCAGAAAAACTAGATAAATTAGAGTATATTTTCTGAAAGAGCATTTTTCCCCTCTAAAAGAGTATATATTTCTCTAAAAGAGCACACACACGGAACGTCTTTTTAAAGACGCGTCTTTTTAAAGATGCTTTTCCGATTGTGTGTTATTCCTGGTTGTGCTCGTTATCTCTCACCTTCTAACGGTCACGATCACTGTCTTTCGTGTCTGGGCACTGCTCACGCGGAGACAGCGTTCGTGGATGGTAATGTTCTCATTGCGAGAATATGTCCATGGCAACGTTGCGGTCGCGGCTCGCCTTCGTAAGAAAGCGAGCCACCCCAGAGGCTCCCGCCTTGGTCCTTTTACCCATGGGTTTGAGCGGGCTCGTCCAGTCAGAAGCCTCAGCTGGGCACCTCCCCTAGTGTCACTACATCGACACCAACGTCGAGTGAGTGACAGATAGGGAATGTCATGGGATTGCCCTGTCGTTGCTGTGTCCGGTGCACGCTTTACGCATCTATTTGGATTGCACGTAGAGCTTTAGAATCTCTGAGCAGCTCTTTGTCTGCTTTGGTGCACAGCGGAAAGGAAGCGCTGTCTCCAAGCAGAGGATCGCCCACTGGCTCATTGACGCCATAACTATGGCATATCTCACCCAAAACATGCCGCCCCCGGTAGGGCTACGAGCCCATTCTACCCGTGGTGTAGCGGCTTCTTGGGCCCTGGCCAGAGGTGCCTCTCTAACAGACATTTGCAGAGCAGCGGGCTGAGCAACACCCAACGCCTTTGCAAGGTTCTACAACCTCCGGGTGGAACCGGTTTCATCCCAGGTAGTGGCACGCAACACAAGCGGATAAGCCCGGGATAGCCGGCCGGGTGTATCGCTTGCACATAGCGCCTTCCACCTCCTTTTGAGCTGAAGATGTGCGCTGTTAATTCCCAGTAGTGTTCACAAAAGTTGTTCCCTGGTTTACTTCCTCCGAGCCCTGTGGCAGTCGAGTTTTCGGAGAGACTCGCTGCCGGCCCAGTACACGTGTGAACTAAGAGCCCAGTTCTGGGGTAGGTGCTCCACATGTGGCAGTTCCCTTTAAGGCTAACCCCATGCGATCTATATCTTCCGCTAATTCATTTCCCTGCTGGCAAACTGCATCTTCCTTGGGCAGAGCCCCTCTGCCCCAGTCTCCATGTTGTAGTAACTCCTCCCCCAATGGGCAGGATCTACCTTGAAAAAAAGGTAGACCATGTGATGTATTCTTCCACTTAAATATCACCCCCTCTCTTGGGGCGAGGTGTGGTCTCCGCGGTGTCCTCCCCTTGGGAGGGACACCCCCCGACTAGACCTGGCGGCCCAGTCGGATAATCCCCCTTCTTTTTTAGGGAGTGGAAAAAGAGAAGGGGAAAGAGGCCACGACTGGGTTAAGCCTGTCTCTATCTCTGGGTAGTTGACTTGTCCCCAAAAAGGGCCGTTCGACACTCATAACTGTGTTGGGGGAGGTTACGTGTCGACCTGGTGTGCTGGCTATGAGGCACACAGCAAGTCTGCCCACCACACAGTGCCAGTTCACTTAACACAGTTCAGCCTTGTGGCGTTTTGTATAGGGACACCTAGTGTCACTACATCGACACCAACGTCAAGTGAGTGACAGATAGGGAACGTCATGTTTACTGGTGTAACCTCCGTTCCCTGATGGAGGGAACGAGACGTTGGTCCCTCCTGCCACAACGCTGAATTACCCGCTGAAATGGCCGGACCTTATATCGGCTCCTCAGCGTAAAACCTGAATGAGTGCTTGCATACCAGCTCCTTTTATACCCGTATGTTCGGGGGAGTGGCATGCAAATACCACTTGCCAATTTTATCAAAGACTAGTGGTGTCTCGGGCTCCCAAGAGTGACCCCTAGTGTCACTACATCGACACCAACGTCTCATTCCCTCCATCAGGGAACGGAGGTTACACCAGTAACCATGATGTTTTATTGACTTCAACTATTGACTTTAGTTTTTTTTTTGTTTTGTTTTTTTTATTTTTCACATCAATCTACACTCCATACCCCATATTGACAAAGCAAATACCAGATTTTTGGTAACTTTGCAAATTTATTCAAAAAACAAAAAAAACAAAACTGAAATATCACATTAACATACGTAAGTATTTAGGCCATTTGCTATGACACTTGAAATTTAGCTCAGGTGCTTCCCATTTCTCTGGATCATCTTTGAGATGTTTCTACACATTGACTGGACATGATTTGGAAAGGCACACACCTGACTATATAAGGTCTCACAGCTTAAAATGCATATCAGAGCAAAAACCAAGCCATGAGGTCAAAGGAACTGCCTGCAGAGCTCAGAGACAGGATTGTGTCGAGGCACAGATCTGGGGAAGGCTAAAAAAAAATTTGGCTGCATTGAAGGTTCCCAAGAGCACAGTGGCCTTCACAATTCTTAAATGGAAGAAGTTTGGAATAACCAGGTCTCTTCCTAGAGCTGGCCGCCCGGCCAAACTGAGCAATCGGGGGAGAAGGGCCTTGATAAGAAAGGTGACCAAGAACCCAGTGGTCACTCTGGTTGAGTTCCAGAGATCATGTGTGGAGATGGGAGAAACTTGCAGAAGGACAACCATCACTGCAACAATCCACCAAACTGAGCTTTATGGCAGTGTATCCAGATGGAAGCCTCTCAGTGCATGACATTTGTGCCCGCTTGGAATTTGCAAAAAAGCACCTAAAGGAATCTCAGACTGTGAGAAACAAGATTCTCTGATCTGATGAAATGAAGATTGAACTTTTTGGGCTCAATTCCAAGCGTCATGTCTGGAGGAAACCAGGCACCACTCATCACCTACGCAATACCATCCCAACGGTATAGCATGGTTGTGGTAGCATCATGCTGTAGGGGTGTTTTTAAGTGGCAGGGACTGGGGGACTGGTCAGGGTTGAAGGAAAGCTGAACGCAGCAAAATACAGAGATATCCTGTGGCAGCGGGGGCATAGTCGAGCGTCCGTTGGGAGAGAGAGAGCGGTAAGGGTGCATACACCTGAGCCAAATTATGACTAACACCTGTCTCTAATTGTAGTGAGACTGGGGAGAGCGGCATTAAAAGGACCATGCCAGCGCCAGATCAAGAGAGAGAGACTGGGTCGAGAGCCTTACTGTGAAGCTGATGTGTTATTGTGAAGCTGATGTGTTGTTGTGAAGCTGTAAACCAGAGAAGTGGTCAATTAAAAGTTCCCTACCTGTGTTTGAATAATCCAATTCCCGGTGTACTTCCTTGTTACATATCCTTAATGAAAACCTGGTCCAGATTGCTCAGGACTTCAGAGTGGACCGAAGGTTCACCTTCTAACAGGAAAATGACCCTAAGAACACATCCAAGACAATGCAAGAGTGGCATAGGGACAACTCTGTGAATGTCCTTGAGTTGAAGTAAAAGTACTAACATAAATAATTACTTGAGTAAGAGTAAGAAAGTATCCAATTAAAAGAGTACTCAAGTAGTGAGTATCTCGTTACTTTCACAAATGACAAAATGGACGTTTACTCCCCTATATTTCATTACATAATACACATTTAACATGTATTACAGAATTATTATTATTATTAATGAAAATTCTGTCATCATTCACCATCATGTGGTTCCAAACCCGTATGATTTTCTTTCTTCCATGCAACACAATAAGGAGATATTAGACAGAATTTTTGCTTTCAGTGAATGTTTTTTCTCTCCATATTTTGAAAGTGAATGGTGAGCGAGACTGTCAGTCTCTAACATTCTGTCTAACATATTTTGTGTTCCACATAATACAAAGCGTCACACTGGTTTGGAACAACATGAGGGTAGGGAAATTATGACAGAATATAAAATTATGGCTGAGCTATCACTTTAAAGAGATAGTTTACCCAAAAATGTGTATGACTTCCTTTCTTCTGCAGAACACAAATTAAGATTTTTAGAAGAATATTTTAGCTCTGTAGGCCAAACTTTGGATTCTCCAAAAAGCACATAAAGGCAGCATAAAAGTAATCCATAAGACTCAAGTGGTTAAATCCATATCTTCAGAAGTGATATGATAGGTGTGGGTGAGAAACAGTTCAATATTTGTCATTTTTTGCTAGACAGCAGGGGGCGATATGCAGAGAAGAATGTGAATCACCAAAAACACAAGAAGAAGAATGTGAAAGTGATCTGTTTCTCATCCACACCTATCACATCGCTTCTGAAGATATTGATTAAACCACTGGAGTCTTATGGATTACTTTTATGTTGATTTATTTGATTTTGTTTTAGCTTTAAAATGTTGCCACCCATTCACTTGCATTGTATGGACCTACAGAGCTGAGAAATTCTTCTAAAAATCTTCATTTGAGTTCAACAGATGAAAGAAAGTCATACACATCTGGGGTGGCATGAGGGTGAGTAAATAATGAGAATTTAAATTTTTGGGTGAACTACCACTTTAAGGCCTCTTGTCAGATCTGGATGAATTTGTTAATAAGAGAGGTTTGGAAATATTTCCAGTAATTATTATAAAACGTGAAAATGTCCCACAGGGACATTATATATAATGCTGAAATATAAACCAAAGCAAGATCATGTTTTATTTATGCCTACTTTTGCTATTTCATAGCTTTTAAAGTCCTGTGTGGATTCTTATTTCAGTGTAGTTACAGTTTTCAGTGTCGAAAGAATTTAGATCATTAGTTCTGTACAGCAGTACCGCCACTCTCTAAATGCATATACGCAGCCTAGTGCGTAGGGCACCAACCCCGGTCGTGGAACACTCACTGTGTCTGAAACCACCCCCATCTACTATATAGTGCACTATTTTGGGTGTCTGCCATTTTGTAGGAGTGTCTGAATTCTGAGTGAGCCACTCGTTCCCTACTTTTGTTCACTCATTATTATACAAAATGCACTCTAATTTCGAGTGTACATTTGATGTACACTTGACAACGGTTAATTGCCCACAATCCACCATGGGGAAGACGTACTAGCTGGGAGTTTACTGCTTCCTTCACTCCTGCAATGTTTTATTTCATGCTGAATATAGTAAATTACTTTTTGACAAATCATTACTTGATTAACATAATTACATATAGAGAGGCAAAACATACAGATACATTTTAAAATGTACTCTTTATTTGATAAAATGTGTTTACTCTTTATATTAACACACAGTATATATTAAAAATGACAAACATAATGACGATTTATTGTATTAATATATTATTTAATAAGAATAACAAGTAAGGCCCAAGTATTTTAAAACTTCATATGTGACGTTGTTTCTCCAACAGCCCCAGAACTCTGACACTCGGTGTACACGTCAGCACCCAAATCACTCATTTCGTTCACTTGCTGCTGAGATATAGTGCACTAACTGCCATTCACTATATAGCAAATAGTGAATGAGTGAACGATTTCGGACACAGCCAGTCTCTCTTCGCCAAAGCTGTTTCTTTTTTTTTTGTTGCCATTTTTGACCTAATATTGACCTTAAGACATGCCAGTCTATTTCATACTGTGGCCCTCCATAAAGCCATCGAGTCAGATTTTCTGTTTTTCAGTGCATGAATTGTCTAAGCCTGTGTTTGCTTCTAGTGACTCATGTCGAAACGAGAATTATTTTTCTCCCTTTTGAGTGGCAAACACCTAAGGACATCATTGACACAGCATAAATTTCAAAGCAATTTCAATGTGGTTTTTTCCAAACATTACAAGGGACCGACAAGGACAATGGCACTTCGTCGAAGCTCGCAATTTCTCACCACAAGGCATTATCCCCACTTGTTCCAGTTCTACGGCCTCCAGATTTAGAGCTCCGTGTGCTGGAGCTGTTTGGGATTTCAGCTTTATTTCTGAGAAGACAGGAGTGTGAACGAACACTGGAATCCTCCTTGTGTTTGTTGGAATAACAGAATATTCCCCAACTGAGTGATGGCAAACCAACGCATGGAGTGCTTTGTCGGTGCCATTATTCTCTCGGGATTCTATCAGGAGATGCAAGGTATTTTAACCAATTTTTTTCTTTCGCCCGTTTCATGGTTCACATGGGCGTTCTGGCGAGAAAAGAGACGTGCACTGCTATCTCTGCTTGATTTTTCAATGGCGGCATGTATATCGCTATTTTCAGACAGCTGTTGGATCTACACACGATGGTTTTGTAGTCCAACCAAGTGCATCGCATTAAGGAATGCCTTTAAGTTCACCGGCTCCATTTGGACTTTCCCTCGATCTCCCCTCACGGCTCGTGCTGGGGAATGAGTTGGTAAATGCGATGATTTTGCTTACGAGGGTGATAGACAACAGACTTTGTGCCTCCTCCTACAAATCGAGGTTAACAAATGCTCCCCGCCACATGTATTGCGCCTCACAGACAAGCGCATGGGGTTTGTATCGCTGCCATTCATAGGACTATACTTCTGACCAGCCAAAGCCCACTAAAGTATTTATTTATGAAGCGGAGTTCACTATATTAGTGTCTAACCCCTTTTTCAGTGCACCAATTTAGTTCAGTTTCCCCGTAATTTGCGCTGGTAAATGAACATTGAATATTTTCAGCTTTAGATTTGCCACCTCGACCAAGGGTCTCGGGGCACATGTAATATAACTCAATGAAAAATAAAAATAGGTCTACACATGAGCCTGACTGGCTTGCTGTGTAACGAAGGGTGAGCCCCCATTCAGCGAACGAAATTGGACCATATAAACGTAAGTGTTTCTCCCCTGTTTGACCTTCGGTCAGTATCAGGATGAGTTCACGGATGAGTTTGAACATTAATAAAATGCTTCCAGAATTCAGTCATTCAGGTCTCGAGACATGCATAACAGAATTCGCTGTTCATCAAGCACAAGTGTACACAAAACACACAGTGAACGTAAGCACCACACGTTGTCCCCCCATAAAGAATGCTGGGGCCATGGTGGTGAACCAGTTTTCTCAAATAAGCATTTCCCCCAATGTTCACACACTTCCCCGTTCAAAATACCAGGGAAAAGGTTTATTCTGTCTGCGTCCCTGCTTTAAATGCATTTCAGGGCACTCATCATTTATGCCTGAATACAATAAAGGCAGAAACATTAATAAATCCCATTCAACCAGCCACAGTAGTAGAGGCGCAAAAGTCCCCTCCACTGGACTTCTGGTTGTGGGTCAGTTGTCAAAAGTAAGCCAAGTGCGCCATCTAGTGGTTACATGTCGTGCTAAAAGAGAGAGCCATGCATTAATTCCTCTGTCAGCCCATCTAGGGGCTTGGCAGCAGTTGCAGGGCTTTTCGAACTGGGTACTTCGAATGATAGAGCATGGTTATGTCATTCAATTCAGGCAGGGCTCCACCAGTATTCAATGGGGTTGTTCCGACACATGTCTCTGTTCAGGTAGCCCTGTTTTTGATTCAGGAAATTCACTATCTCTTAGAAAAAAGGGGCAATAGAGGAGATTCCCCCTTTTCAGAGAGAATTGCGGCTTTTACAGCCATTATTTTCTGGTCCTGAAAAAAGACGGCGACTTGCATCCCATTCTGGATTTTAGACTTGAATTTCACCCTAATGAAATGTCAATTCAGAATGCTGACACAGAAACAAATAATGTCAGGTTTGTGACAATAGGTTTGAAGGATGCTTATTTCGATATTCAGATTGCACCAAAACAAAATGTCATGGTTACTTGTGTAACCTCCATTCCCTGATGGAGGGAACGAGACGTTGTGTCAATGTAGTGACACTAGGGGTCACACTTGGGAGCCTGAGACACCTCTGGTCTTTGATAAAAGGCCAATGAAAAATGGTGAGTGGTATTTGCATGCCACTCCCCCGGACATACGGCTATAAAAGGAGCTGGTATGCAAGCACTCATTCAGGTTTTATGATGAGGAGCTGAGACAAGGTTCGGCCATTTCAGCAGGTAGTTCAGCGTTGTGGCAGGAGGGACACAACGTCTCGTTCCCTCCATCAGGGAACAGAGGTTACACAAGTAAACATGACATTCCCTATCTGTCACTCACTCGATGTTGTGTTGATGTAGTGACACTAGGGGTCCCTATACGAAATGCCACAACTGGCTGAACTGTGTTACGTGAACTGGCGGTGTGTGACGGGCAGACCACTGTGTGCCTCGTAGCCAGCACACCAGGTCGACACGTAACCTCCCCCAACATAGTTATGAGTGTCGAATGGCCCTTTGGGGACAAGTCGACTACCCAAAAGATAAACAGAGACAGGCTAACCCAGTCGTGGCCTCTTTTCCCCTTCTTTATTTACACTCCCTAAAAAAGAAAGGGGACTATCCGACTGGGCCGCCAGGTCTAGTCGGGGGGTGTCCCTCCCAAGGGGAGGACACCGCGGAGACCACACCTCGCCCAAAGAGAGGGGGGGATATTTAAGTGGAAAAATACGTCACATGGTCTTGCCGACCATGTGGAGAGTCTTCAAGGTAGATCCTACCCAACGGGGGAGGAGTTACTACAAACATGGAGACTGGGGCAGAGGGGCTTTGCCCAAGGAAGACGCAGTTTGCCAACAGGGAAATTAATTAGCGGAAGATATACATCACATGGGGTTTGCCTTACAGGGAACCGCCACATGCAGAGCACCTACCCCAGAACAGGGCTCTTAGTTAGCACATGTACTGAGCCAGCAGTGAGTCTCTCCGAAAACTCGACTGCCACAGGGCTCGGAGGAAGTCAACCAGGGAACAAAGTTTGCGAACACTACAGGGAATTAATGGCGCACATCTTCAGCTCAATTGAGGTGGAAGGCGCTATGTGCAAGCGATACACCCGGGCTATCCCGGGCTTATCCACTTGTATTGCGTGCCACTATCTGGGATGAAACCAGTTCCACCCGGAGGTTGTAGAACCTTGCAAAGGTGTTGGGTGTTGCCCAGCCCGCTGCTCTGCAAATGTCTGTTAGAGAGGCACCCCTGGCCAGGGCCCAGGAGGCCGCTACACCCCTTGTAGAATGGGCTTGTGGCCCTACCGGGGGTGGCACGTCCTGGGCTTGATATGCCATAGCTATGGTGTCAAAGAACCAATGGGCGATCCTCTGCTTGGAGACAGCGCTTCCTTTCCGCTGTGCATCAAAGCAGACAAAGAGCTGCTCAGAGATTCTAAAGCTCTGCGTGCGATCCAAATAGATGTGTAAAGCGCGCACCAGACACAGCAACGATAGGGCTGGGTCTGCCTCCTCCTGGGGCAGCGCTCGCAGGCTCACCACCTGATCCCTAAAAGAGGTCGTAGGAACCTTGGGCACATAGCCCGGTCGGGGTCTCAGGATCACGCGAGAGTAGCCGGGACCGTACTCCAGGCACGTTTCGCTGACAGAGAATGCTTGCAGGTCTCCAACCCTCTTGATGGAAGTGAGCGGAGTCAGGAGGGTAGTCTTCAAAGAGAGTGCCTTAAGCTCAGCTGACTGCATATGCTTAAGGGGGCTCTCTGTAGACCCTGAAGAAATACAGAGAGGTCCCATGAGGGAATGAGGCACGGTCTGGAGGGATTCAGCCTCTTGGCACCTCTCAGGAACCTGATGATCAGGTCGTGTTTCCCTAAGGACTTACCGTCGACTGTGTCGTGGTGTGCTGCTATGGCGGCAACGTACACCTTCAAGGTGGAAGGGGACAGCCTCCCTTCCAACCTCTCCTGCAGGAAGGAAAACACTGATTCCCGTCGGGAAGTACAACACTTAGCGAACAGACACCATTTAAAGGCATAGAAGCGCCACATAGAGGGGGCCCTAGCCTGAGTGATCGTGTCTACCACCGCGGGTGGCCTAATTGCACAGGCCAGGGGGCCAGCTGTGTGCCAGCACGTCTATGCCGAGGGGGGCGTCGGTCAGGGTGTACCAGAGTGGGCAGTCGGAGGACTCTTGGGAGGCGAATAGGTCCACCTGTGCCTGTCCGAATCTACTCCAAATCAGCTGGACCAACTGAGGGTGGAGTCTCCACTCTCCCCTGAGGGTAACCTGCCATGAAAGCGTGTCCGCTGTAGTTTTGAGGTTGCCCGGGATGTGAGTGGCTCACAGCAACTTGAAGTGTTGCTGACTCCAGAGGAGGAGACGGCAGGCGAGTTGTGACATACAACGAGAGCGCAGACCGCCTTTGCGGTTGACATATGCTACCATTGCCATGTTGTCTGTCCAAACTATCACGTGCTTGCCCTGGATCGACGGCCGAAACCTCCGCAGGGCGAGCAGAATTGCCAACAACTCGAGGCAGTTGATGTGTCAATGCAGTCGCGGGCCCGTCCACAGGCCCATTGCAAACAGTGCCCCAGCCTGTTTTGGAGGCATCTGTCATGACCACGACGTGCCTGGAGACCAGTTCTAGGGGAACACCTGCCTGTAGAAATGAGAGGTTGGCCCAAGGGCTGAAAAGACTGTGACAGACCGGCGTGATGACCACGCGATGTGTCCCACGGCACCATGCCCATCTCAGGACTCGAGTCTGAAGTCAGTGCTGAAGCGGTCTCATATGCATCAACCCGAGCGGGGTGGCTACCACTGAGGATGCCATATGCCCCAGGAGCCTCTGAAAAAGTTTCAGTGGAACCACTGTTTTCTGTTTGAATGCCTCCAAACAGGCCAGCACCGACTGGGCACGCTCGTTCGTGAGGTGCTGAGTTGGACTCACTCTTCAAAGAGACTGAGTCCAACTCCAAACCGAGGAAAGAGATGCTCTGAACCGGGAGGAGCTTGCTCTTTTCCCAGTTGACCTGAAGCCCTAGTCGGCTGAGGTGTGAGAGCACCAAGTCCCTGTGTGCGCACAACATATCCCGAGAGTGAGCTAGGATTAGCCAGTCGTCGAGATAGTTGAGAATGCGAATGCCCACTTCCCTTAACAGGGCAAGGGCTGCCTCTGTGACCTTCGTGAAGACGCGAGGAGACAGGGACAGGCCGAAAGGGAGGACCTTGTATTGATACACCTGATCCTCGAATGCAAACCACAGGAAGGGTCTGTGTTGAGGAAGGATCGAGATGTGGAAGTATGTGTCCTTCAGGTCTACTGCCACGAACAAATCTTGATGCCGGACGCTCGCCAGAATGTGTTTTTGCATCAGCATCTTGAACAGGGGTCTGTGTAAGGCCCGGTTCAGTACTCTCAGGTCCAAGATTGGCCGCAACCCACCGCCTTTTTTTGGTACGATGAAGTAGGGGCTGTAAAACCCCTTCTTCATCTCGGCCGGATGGACAGGTTCTATCTCGCCCTCCCATAGGAGGGTAGCGATGTCCGCACACAAGGTAGCAGCATTTTCGTCCTTCACCAAAGTGAAGTGGATACCGATGAACCTGGGCGGGCACCTGGCGAACTGAATCGTGTAGCCGGGTCGGACGGTCCGGATCAGCCATCGCGTAGGATTGGAAAGCGCAAGTTCCACGCAAGGGGGACCGAGGGGACAACTTCGTCGGACGTACTGGCAGGTGGGTCCTCACAGCAGGGCAGAGCTCGAGGTGCCACACCATGTCGTGGTCATGCTGAGTCTAGGGACATCGAAGCACTTACCTGGCTCCTTGTGACCACCCCCGGAACAGCCTGGGACGGGGGAGGAAGAGGCCTGTCCTCGTAACCCGTGGAGACTGCCACATTGGGGGCGGCTGTGTGCCACAGCTGGGTGCTCGGTGGTGGAAAGACCAATCCTGCAAGGAAAAACCGTGGACGGTAGTCGTGATGACGACCGTGCAAACTGGGTATGTGACCCAGGGAAGCCTGCTTCCTGCGGTGGGCTCCACGCCGGGGCAGGGCCGAAGGGGCAGGCTGCATTGGACGCCCTTGGCGATGAGCAGACGGGGTGCAAGATCTTGAGCCGCGCCAGGGCAGGATATGCCAGATAGCCTCCGTCTGCTGCTTCACCACCGAGAACTGCTGGGCAAAGTCCTCGACGGTGTTGCCGAATAGGCCAGCCTGGAAAATGGAGGCAGCAAGGAACCGTGTCTTGTCAGCCACACCCATCTCGACCAGGTTGAGCCAAAGGTGGCGCTCCAGGACCATTAATGTGGCCATCGTCTGCCTGAGAGACCGCGCCGTGACCTTTGTCGCTCGGAGAGTGAGGTCGGTCACCGAGCACAGTTCCTGCATCAAATCTGGGGTGGAACTACCCTCGTGCAGTTCATTTAATGCCTTGTCTTGGTGGACCTGCAGGAGAGCCATGGCGTGCAGGGCAGCAGTGGCTTGTCCAGCAGCGCTGTATGCTTTAGCCGTCAGGGATGACGTGAACCTACAGGGCTTGGACGGGAGCTTAAGGCGTACGCGCCAGGTGGCGGCGCTCTGCGGGCATAGGTGCACCGCGAGCACCTTATCCACTGGGGGAATCGCCGTATAGCCCCTGGTCTCCCCACCATCGAGTGTAGTGAGGGTGGGGAAACTGAGGAATTTGGGCCGGGCAGTAAAAGGTGCCCCCCACGACTTCGTCAGCTGCTCGTGCACTTCCGGGAAGAAAGGCACTGGAGTGGGGCGTGGCTGCTTTGAGCGGTGCCATGAGCTCAGGAACTAATCATTGAGCCGCGAGGGTTCAGGGGAGAGTGGAGGGTTCCACTCTAACCCGACACTCGCGGCCGCCCGGGAAAGCATGTCCATCATTTATGCATCAGCCTGTGACTGGGCAATCATCCCCGAGGGGGGGAGCCCAGCTGAGGCTTCTGTGTCTGACTGGACAAGCCCGCTCTCCGATGCTGCGCTCAAGAGCTCATCATCTTCGTGGGCTCCAAACAAGAGGCCAGACTCGCCGTGAGTCGACCCGGCAGACTCATCCGGAAGCCCGACTGGGGCAGATGAGTGTGCTGGGGAATGGGATGTCCATGGGGGGATACCCGGCGGAGGCGATCCCATTGGGGTCCACAAATCGCCCCCAGTGCTAGCCGCGCTGGCCTCATACCTGTAGATAGAAGGACCAAGGCGGGGAGCCGCTGGAGTGAAAAACTGCAACGTTGCCATGGTCATGTTCGCAGTGAGAACATGAACCATCCACGAAAGCTGCCTCCGTGTGGGTCGCACCCAGACATGAAAGACAGCGATCATGACCATCCGAAGTTGAGAGATAACGACCGCAACTGGGAATAACACACAATCGGAAAGGCATCTTTAAAAAGACGCATCTTTAAAAAGACGTTCCATGTGTGCCGCTCTTTTAGAGAAATATACTCTTTTAGAGAAATAAACCTTTTGCAGAAAATATACTCTCTTTTTTCTGCCGAAGTAGCCAGGGGCGTTCTCTGCAGTGCACCATTGCAGAGGATGAAGAAGCCGCTGAAATGCACCGTCAGATCATGAACAGTAGTAATTCAGCTCAGTGAGCATGACCGTTCGGCTCCGAAGAGAAAATCTGAATGAGTGGTTGTATACCAGCTCCTTTTATACCCGTATGTCCGGGGGAGAGGCATGCAAATGCCACTCGCCAATTTTCATTGGCCTTTTATCAAAGACCAGAGGTGTCTCGGGCTCCCAAGAGTGACCCCTAGTGTCACTACATCGACACAACGTCGAGTGAGTGACAGATAGGGAACAGGTGTTTTCTCAGATTCGCTTTTGGGGGCAAAACATACCAATTTTGTATCCTTCCGTTCGGACTTGCACTGGCACCATGCACTTTCACAAAACGGACGCCCTTGAGGCTTCAAAAACATCCGCATTTTGAATTATCTTGATGACTGGTTGGTGTTAGCTCACTCAGAGACTTTGGCTGACCAACATCAAGATGTTTTTCTCAGCCATTTAAGCAATCTAGGGCTGTGTGTAAACCTAGACAAGAGCATTGTAGGGCTTTACTAGTTGTTTAGATCAGTGTTACTATCAGAAATAATTAATAATTATTTCTTTAGTTATTAATTAATATTTAAATTAATAAATTGAATCTAACTCATTAAAACCTCATATGGGGCTCCAGTAAATGTAGTGTGCTACGTTTAGGAGCGGGTTTGGTTATTAGCAATAATTAATAATTATCAAAGATAATTATTAATTATTAAAATCAATAGAACATTGATGAGAATCAATGTTAGCTTTTTTAATCCTTTAAATCAACAATTATCAAAGATAATCGTTAATTGTTAACATCAATGAAACATTAATTAAAATTAACACTAGCTTATTGATCATTCAAATTCAACAATCATCAAAGATAATTATCAATTATCAAAAATCAATAGAATATTAATAAGGATTAACATTGACGGGGCACCACCCTGGAATCAGGGACTAATAACCAGATAGTATAACAATCTCAATATTAGATTGTTTTCTTAGGAAAATCAACATCCGAAGAATATCGATTTTCGGGAAAAAAAAATGAATGAAGGCTTGAATCAGAGCACTGACATCCCATCAGCATGACACAGGTGTATGCAGAACAAACCAAAACACTTCTCTTTGTAATATAAACAGTTTATTTATGCAGTAATATCAATTAATAATTAATACAATGCAGTCAATAAACTTCCAACTTACAACTACAAAACTAAACAGTGATATGATTAGATATGGAAATAAAAATAATCCTATAACACATGAGGGTGTGTGTGTGTGTGTGAGAGTGAGTGTGTGTGTGTGTGTGTGTGTGTGTGTGTGTGTGTGTGTGTGTGTGTGTGTGTGTGTGTGTGTGTGTTTGTAAGGCGGGACGTGCACACAATGGCGAACTTGACTCGTGGAGAGCATGTCACGCGAGACTTCCGGCCAGGGAATATGGCCGCGAATGTGGGCAAAGAGAAACCAGTCAATGGCGTCTACCAGTTACCACGTGTATCCGCTTGTTCGATAGCTTAGGGACAAAGCTGAGCTTTATCACGAAGCTATCTACGAGCCAAAAATGTGTGCCAGAATGCTTGTGAGGGGTCGCGCGTGTGTGTGTGTGGTTAGTTCAAGAGAGAGAGAGAGAAAATTAAGTAACAGCCCCAAAGCCGATTTCACGATCGTGGGAGAGAAAGCAGCTGTTAGTTTATCACTCAGAGACGAAGTGGACGGCTCATAAACAGTCCCGCGTTCTTTGATTCTTTAATGGATAAACTCAGTTTGCTGGTCTCACCCGCGATGGCGGAAATGCACAACAGCCCACTGTGATTGGACCACAATACAGCAAATCAAATTCGTGATAATTAATACCCTGTGTATTAATGAGCGGACATGGTGGTCCGTAAACTGTACAAGCAAAAACCTTGAAACACAAGAATAACACACTATAATATTCTATCTCTGCCCAGATGTAAACCTCTTACTTTAATCGCATGAGGATGCAGGTGGAATGTGTGTTCATCCGTCCTTTAACTCAGACTCGGTTCCTCAAGGCTTGGGTGATGACGTGAGGCCGTTTCCTCGCTCTGTCGGCGGGCGGTACGGCTGCAGATTCTCGGCGGGCTGGCGGAGAAATCAGAAACGTCAACTTGATTGAAAATGGAAGAGAAATCTTTAATCTCTTCACTTCTGCAAGCAAACAGATGAAGATGCGGATTGCTCAGCGGTCTCCTTCGGATCCGTTAGAGTGTTTGGTTGAACACAGAGTAATCTCAACTCATCCAGCGAGATGGAGATTGTATGGCCACAGTTTCAAGTCGGACGTTACTTCCTTGTGCCACGAGACTGCACCTGAGAGAAGCGATGAGCTGCGTCTATACAGGGCGAGCAAAGTTGCTGGAAGCAAATCCCGGAAGCATTTCAGAGGTATTTCTACTCCTGATGATGTCATGGTTGAGGTGAGTTCTGTTGTGTGCCTCATCCAATAGGAGTTGAGAGTTCGATCCTTTATTGAGCAAGGCTTCATGGGATTTGTAGTCTGTTTTGGACTCCGTTTGTTTGATTTTGGCGCGGTTTTTATCAGTAAGATTTAGTATGTGTCTTGGTATGTGGGGGGCTGAGTTAGGTTTTACGACTGTGTTAGGCCTGCCTTTGTCTTTTATCTGAATACATGAGGCCCAACAGCATCCTGTTGCCAGGGCAAGAGACTCTGTTTCTAGGTGTCCCACAAAGGGACTTCAACCACTGACGCATGCACTTTATCCCTTCAGAGTGACCCGTGGGTGCTACCAAAATCTGCTGCCATGGAAATGGAATGCTTGACATCAAATGGTGGGTCTGTTTCCATGGCAGCAGAGTTTGATAGCACCCATGCGTCACTCTGAAGGGACGAAGCACAGGCATCAGTGGTTGAAGTTCCTTTGTGGACTTCATTCAGCACTGAAAAGTTCTCGCAAGCAACATGCCTGGTGGAATGGCAGCAGATGCCACGATCATGAGTCCCAAAAGCCTGTGAAATGTTCTCACAGGGAGAACACATCCCACTCTGAACATCGCTAGACACTGGCATAATGACTGAACACGAGCTGGAGACAGGCGCGCCTGCATCGCCTGCGAGTTCAGCTCCACACCTAGAAACAGAGTCTGTTGCCCTGGCAACAGCACGCTCTTTTCTAGGTTTACATGTAGCCCAAGATTGCTCAAATGGTTGAGAACGACATCTCGATATTGGGCAGCCAAAGTCTCTGAGTGCTCTAACAACTACCAATTGTCGAGATAATTCAAAATGCAGATGCCTTGAAACCTCAAGGCGTCAGAGATGCATCCATGCATTTTGTGAAAGTGTGTGGTGCCAGTGCAAGTCCAAATGGAAGGACACAAAATTGGTACGCTGTGTGTCGCAGCAAGGTGATAACGACAGACACCTCCTCCACGGGTTGGGGCGCTGTACACGAAGGTCGTCCAGCCTACGGTGTCTGGACGGGCCAGTGGCAATATTGGCACATAAACTGGCTAGAGATGCTCACGGTGCTGCTGGCGTTAAGGTTTTTCCTTCTGGAGATTCAGGACAGTCATGTCCTCATCTGTTCGGACCAGGGAGGGGTGCACTCTCGTGCCATGCTAAGGCTGGCACGTCACATTTTTTTGTGGGCATGGGACAATGTACTATCTCAACGAGCCGTACATTTTCTGGGCCGGATGAACTTGGGGGTGGATCTCCTGTTCAGACATTCAGAATTAACATTAAATCCTCAGATTATGGAACAAATCTGGAGGAGGTTTGGCAGAGCAGAAGTGGACCTGTTCATTTCAAGCAAGAGATTGCACTGTCACCCTCTATTTCTCTCTCGCCCCGGCACCACTGGGCATCGATGTGCTGGTGCATCAGTGGCCAAGAGCACGTTTTTACACATTTCCACTGATCAGTCTGCTGCACGCAGGTCTACAGAGGTTTTGGCTTCTGATAGTGGCGATGTATTGGCCATCTCAAGTATGGTTTTTGACTCTGGTCTCTCTCCTGGAAAAGATGCCTTGGGAGATTCCGGTCAGAGCAAACATGTTGTCTCAGGCACAGGGCAGCATTTGGCACCCCCGGCCAGACTTGTGGAAGTTATGGGTGTAGCCCCTCAACGGGGTGCTCTTTTGAATGACACGTTGTCCCCCGCTGTGGTTGATACCATTCTAAATGCTAGAACTCCATCACCGAGGAGGCTATACATGTTTAAGTGGCATATTTTTGCTTCTTGGTGTACAGCGCTAAGTGAAAATCCAGAAAATCACTGCCCTGTCGGTACAGGGCTGGAATTTTTGCAGGAGCATTTTGGGTCCAGGGTTGCCCCAGAAATGCTTAAAGTCTATGTTGCCATTATAGCGGATGAACATGCACTTATCAATGGAGTCTGTCTTGGTAGTCATTCTTGTCTCTTGTTTTATGCGCGGGGTACGCAGGCTTAGACCTTTTTTTCCCATCTGCATTCCTTTATGGGATTTGTTTCAGAGGTGCTCTTGGGTTGACTCTCAAAACGGCACTGCTAGTGGCATTGGCATATGTAACATGATTTAAAATGGACAAGGAGGAGGCGGGAACTTGCTGAACAGTCAAAGTAATATTTAATTTAAACAAAAAGACACAAACACAAATACACACAAGGCAGCTGTGCGTGGCTCTCTCTTACCCTAACTACAGCATCCGGCTGCATTTATCCCTCTCCTCAGCTGATTAGCCCGATTGAGGGCCGGGCATGCATAGTCATGGCCCGGCCCCGCTCTCCTCCTTGTCACACTCCTCCCTTCTTTGCCTTAGGCCGGGAACCCCTGGCATGACGTACAATCCCATTCTGGGGGGGGGTTGCCCTCCTGGCTGCGCCTGCCAGCAGGCTTATCCCTGCCTCTCTAGAGCTGGGGAGGGGTACAAGGTGAGGGGGAAAGGGCGAGGCGGAGCGACAGTGTGAGAGAGAGAGTGAGAGAGAGAGAAGGGGAAAAAATAGCTTGCCGGTTCATAGACATGCTGTCACCTGGTCCACTCCTCCATCCTCTGGCAGACAACAGCCGCTCCTCCCCGGGTGGACAGAAGCGAGTCCTCTGACCCCTGGCTGATGGAACGCCCCCTCCGCGTTCTCTCTGGTAGCGAGCCCCTCCTCCCTCGCAGACGGCGGCCATTCCTCCACATCCAGGTGGCCAGCAGCGACACCACCGCCCGCCGGCAGTTGGCCATGGCTGCTCCTTCGGGCGGACGGCAGTGACAAGAACTCCATGACAGCACATCCCTCCTCCTTCCCGAGTTTCAGGACCAATCTAACAGGGTTTAAATTGGGTAAGGAGGAGGCGGGAACTGGCTGAACAGTCAAAGTAATATTTAATGAAACAAACAGACACAAACAGGCTCTCTCTGCCGCATCCGGCTGCATTTATCCCTCTCCTCAGCTGATTAGCCCGATTGGGGGCCGGGCGTGCGTAGTCACATCCCAGCCCTGCCCTCCTCCTCATCACAGCATTGAAGTGAGTCAGTGATTTACATGCCCTGTCGGTCAACCCCTTGTGTATGGATTTTGTGCCAGGGTGTTCAAAGTTTGTGTTAAGACCTCGTTTGGGCGATTTGCCCAAGGTTATTTCTATGACCATTTTTTTTCAGGCTTTCTCTCCTCCCCCTTTTGAGTCGGAGGAGCATGATAGGGTTACATATGCTTTTCCCAGTTTGGGCGCTGCGAGTTTATGTTGATCGTACTAGTCAGTGGCGTAAGTCAGAGCAGTTGTTAATGTGCTTTGGTGGCCGAAACAGAGGTGTTTTGGTGTCCAAGAAAATACTGTCTCATTGGCTTATTGATGCAATTTCGAGTGCTAATGAAGCACGTGGCTTACCTTCGCTTTTGGGTATTTGATCCCATTCTACGAGGAGCATGGCATCCTCTTGGGCTTTGGCTAGATGTGTGTCCATGGAGGACATTTGTATGGCAGCAGTGTGGTCCTCTCCACATACATTTTTTTTAAATGTTATAATCTGGATGAGGGTTTGGCTTCCCAGGTTCTCTCTGTTGGAACAGGAGTTAAATCATGATTTTTTTATTCAGATGCTTAGTTCGCTTTTGCGCCACTATATGCTTGCCACACAGGCTTAGACAGTTGGCAGCTACTGTTCACATGCCGTTAAGTTTTTCGTTCCCATAGCGATCATACGCAGCTCGAGTTTGATCGAAAGGGAACATCTCAGTTACGTATATAACCTTGGTTCCCTGCAGGGAACAAGACACTGTGCAGCTGGCCATACTCTCTAGCAGCTGCTTAGGCTCGTGCCTTGTGCAGAAAATCTGACTCGATGGCACGAAAGCGAGTGCCTTTATGGAGCCCGTGACGTAGCTCCCTAGGGGCCGTCATTTAAGCAGCATCAGCCAATAAATTGCTGTGATTGTATAAGGGCTTCAGACCACGGGACACTTGGACGGTGTCCCATAGCGATCATACGCAGCATCTCGTTCCCCTCAGGGAACCAAGGTTACGTATGTAATCAAGATGTTTTTGCTTTTTTTTTTAAAGGATGAACGAGTCGAAATACATTTTTGTGGTAATTAATATTAAAAAAACCTGAAACATTCCTTTAACCTTTAGTAAGTTCGTTCAAGCAAACAAAATTACAGTTGTCTGTGACATATGACCATCCCTCTTAGCTGGCTTCTACCAGTATGCATAAAAGTGTCCACTTCAGTGCATTCATTTGTGACAACATGTTAACACAAGTTTATCTGTCTGCGTACTTTCATGTTGGCCCAAAAGAGTGTTGTTTATACATTATCAATAGGTGGGCCTTCCTGTGTCCATGCATTCACGTGTGTTTGCAAATAAAATGCTAATGCATGTGTGTGTGTGTGTGTGTGTGTGTGTGTGTTGAGAGAGAGATTAACATGCTGAATTATTCATCCCCTTGTTGGAGTTAATAACAGTGGCATATCAGGGGGATCGGGTCTGATGGTTGTTTGTTCTATGATAAGCTGACCGAGTTCTTATCTCACGGGCCAGTGCTAAATTAGGCTGTTTTTTCCCCCTGATTCAAATCTTGTATGCCTGCTTTGCTGTCTCTCCCATACCAAAGAGTCAAAGCTCACCATGGACCAGAATTGAAAATAGGCAGAAATTAAAGTCAAAGGGCAAAATGCACATGTGTGAGAGTATGTCAATGCAGCTGGTGTAGCTTAAAAGAGCAGAACATGATTGCAATAATCTGTGCATATGTGTGCATGAGTGTATGCCTGTCTCATTTTTTCTGACAGTAAACAGGTATACCACCTCATTAGTACGGATTACTCAAAGCACTTCCTGCTGCCTGTGGCTTCATCTACAAGTGTGACTTCTGTGCATCTGTGGGGGTACATATTTGTCGTCATGCTCCAACTGGCTATACCTCTCACTTACAGTATTTTTTCTTTCTCTCAATGTATGTGTATCTGTTTATTCTTTCCTCTCACTGTCAGACCACATGCGTCTATTACTTCACATTCATCACAAGGCAAGCCCCCTAATTTCAAAATCTGCAGAGCCTCAAAGTGTCATGTGCTAATTATAGACTTCTAAACACCTGAAAGACAAAATGACAGTAGACTTTACAAAATCACAAAGCTCCTGAGTCCTGATTTCCTCAGGCTTGTCTAAAATTACTGAGTCACATTTCTGGTCTGGACAAGAAAATGACTAACTTCATTGTAAAACAATCTTATTGAATGACAAAGCACTAATTTTCATGCTATCAGTGGTGGCAAATAATCCTCTCATTTCCGATAAAACAGACAAGAAACAATTTATTTATTTTTTTTAAATGGGAAAGTGTGCACCTTCCATTCTCTGAGCTCAGCTGTGCAGGTAAACTAATTTCAGAGTGCTGTACCTGTAATTCGACTGAGGAAATGAGGAAAGTCTAACGGCAGTCTTTGAATTTAAATAATCTACATCTTGAAACAAAGGAACCAACTGGAACTTCAGCCAACGCAACACAGTCAGAGTAGCAGTGGTGTAGTCGGGACCATATGCACATATATGCTGTATGCTTACTTTTTTTTTTTTTCCAGGTCTGTTAGCATATAACAACTTCTAAGGATCAATCTTTGCATATACCCTCAGTATACACACTTGTTTTGCTGCTTCAGAAGTCCATTTTTGTTGTAATTGGTACATATCACTTGAATTCTAACAATCCCCGCCCCTGACAATCGTTGTCACCACCGTCAGTGAGCAGAGAGAGAGAGAGAGAGAGAGAGAGAAAAAAACCCCCATGCTGAAGCAGTATCAGGTACAATTAATTAGCTAAATATATGTTGCCAAATGTCCCGTAAAATAAGGAATTATACCCTAATAGATGGGAAAAATTGCGTTCCGTATGAAATCCATATGCGACACACCCAAACTGCTGAGAATGTTTCACAAATTGAGAGAAATTAACACACACCTTTCGCGTGAGTTGTGTGAGATATCAGCTGTTGCTTTACATGGAAACTACACTTTAATGAAACGGCTGGGGGAAATAAATAACAATTAGCACACGTCTTCTGTTGTGTTTTCTGTCAGAAGCAGGAGAATTTTGTCAATCATATAGCATTCGATTGCATGTTAACTGTTTCCCATCATTGGGATTGTAAAACACCAGTGGCCGGTTGCACCAGCTGTGCGTATCTTAAAACTTAGCCTAGTTGTGGCGTAAATGGGCACTAAGTCACAATTTATGCACTACTAAATATTTGAGCATTGCACCATTAAACTTAGGTAGGATGTAACTATAAGTATAAACTAAATATTTACAGCAGACTCCGACCAGGAGTAATGAATGGAATAAAAAAGCAGACTGATATTTTATGACATCAATGAGCTCATGTTTTGTGTGACAGGCATCAGTCATTTCAACATATATGATGATGTTGAATTTACACTTGTGTACTTTTAAGTGACTCTTCAGCATGAAACCGATCTAACGGTGCAGTTTTCATGGTGCATCACCCGGTATCAAGTTTCAACACATTCAAAATATGTATAGGATATTAAAATGAATAAATGTCTATTTTTTGTATTAGTATTTATTAATCACCCCTTATTTATTTTAGATACAGTTCCTATATATTGTTATTTACACAGGGCAAATGTACTATTTATCAAATCTACTTTTATTACGTATCGTATTTTAATGGGGATATAATTTATTACAGCTGACAGTTAAGTGAACAAACAAGGTCTGTACATCAACCGTAACAAGATCAAATTGAAGTTAACAGCTTTTTAACACTTCTGTGTGCAAATTTGAAGGCTGTTCATTGGATAAATACAGGTAAACGTCATATTATGCGACTACGCATTACTTAATGGAGAGCTTACGACTTACTAGTTAAGTCTTGCCTTAAGAACAGGTGGTGCAACCAAATTAAGCACTGATTTAGTTACAAACTAACTACTAAGCCCTTAATGTGAACTTTACGTCCTAACTTACGTGAGAACTTGCGCACAGCTGGTGCAACCCTACCCAGTAAATGCACCTATTCATAACATGGCATTACATTTTATTGCATATGTCAGAAAATCTGCAGCACTTGTAATTCAAAACATTTTGTGATTTTCTTTCATTTCCCTTGTACTGCCAAAACAACAACACTAATCTAAAGAGAAATATACTAGTTTTCATGTTAAGCCTTTTCTGTCCCATTCTCTCGTCTTCCTGGTCATTTTTATTAAAGCATTTTTTTATTTTAAATTTGGTAGGGGACGTACGCACTGTAATAATGCGTAATATATCAAAGTACAAAAGCAACAAGGCAGGCTTCAATTCTGGCTTCAAATGTAAATTAATTCTGATCAGTGAGCCCAACTTGAATTAAATGACAGTTTGCACTTTGACTTTTACCTGCTGTTCGTGCTCAAGTTCATCAGATGAATCGTTACGAACCCCTCGTGTGGGATCTTTCTATTTTCTCTCACAGGGGTGCAGCTTTTCTGTATCAGATGCACTGAAGTTTTATTAAGCAAGCCTTATTTCTAAATATATAAATTATAAGCCTCATTTCTAATCTTCATTTGTTTTTAACAATCCACTCACCAAGTACATTTTAATGCATGCACCAGTCATCTTGTTTGGTTATTCGGGTTTAGTCAGGAGTCGGTACGTGGGAATAAAGAATCATTTTTGCAATGGCATTTCCTAAAACACAACTCAGACTAGCAGCACAGTGAGATATAAGCCTAAATAGCACAATACATAGGTCTTAAAATATAAAATCTCACATTAAAGTCAAACAAAAATGACTGCATGTATATGCACTCTGCCCGTGCTGGTTCACATTTCCATGTCATGTGCGTGGAGATAAACTGCTGTGTTTACATAGCCTCTTTGGGGTGCCTTGATTTTTAAATGGTTTAAAATCAAATGACATTGAACTTGTCAAATGATTATACTTAAGTCTGCACACCAGAGCAAAAGAAGGAAAAAAAACCCTCTCTTACAGTTTATCAGGCATTAAAACTTTGCTTTGTTAAAAACAACCTGGAATCATGTTTAATAACAGTAATGAAATCCAACGCAGGTGTTTCAAGATGTGTTTATAAAAATTAAAGTTATTTTTAACTTTACTCTGTGATCCCACGATACGTTAAATAAAAATTATATTAAATTACGATTTCGATAATAAAGTCACAATATTTTGTGAATAAAGTAAAAATTATGAGAATAGAGTTGTAGCATTACGAGATTAAAGTCGGAATATTTTGAGAATAAAATCGTAGCATTATGATATTAAATTTTGTGTGAGAATAAAGTCAAAATTATTAAAGTTGTAGCATTTTGAGATTATAGTCATAATATTTTGAGAATAAAGTAAAAATTATTAGAATAAAGTCTTAGCATTGTGAGATTAAAGTAGTATATTGTGTAAATAAATTAGAAATATTAGAGCAAATATAATCTCAATATTAGGCTAAACAGATCATCATTATTACAAAGACATAAAAGACGCCAGCAGCTTCATTAATGCAAGAGATGGATGTGGATGACGTAGTTAAAACATACTTTAGGATAGGATTTATGCAATAAAGAAATCCTTGGTCTTTGGTGCATCAGCACAGAGTTATTAGTATCCGGACACTGCAGCGGTTATGTAGGAAAAAGAGCTAGAACCAGACATATTCAAGCAGTCCCGCTTGGCGTTGTTATTGGGTTTCCCTCTCTAAACAACACTGTAACTGAGGGGATGTTACCACATACAATACTGTATATTGATATGGACTTATATAATTCACAGCAGTTCCAATTATTTTTCGCTTCACTTGAGTGTGAGCCTATATCTCGTGCCTCCCTTGACAGGCACCCATATGTTGAAAACACCTGTACTAATGCACACCTCATTCATGAACAGAGAGCTCGCAAAAACGTCCCACAAATGCAGCTCTGTTGCATAGCCAAGTTATCTGCCTGGTTAGTGGTGTTGTATGTAAAACACAGATGCTCCACTTTGCAGATGTCCATCACATCACTTTCCTTTTTATTTATGCTCAAAATATTACCACTTTAAACTCATGATGCTTTGACATTATTCTTGTTACTTTTACTTTATTCTCAAAATGTTATGAAAAATGACAATTGCAAATTTAAATTATTAAATTACTTTGATTTTATTGTTAGCGTTAATTTCTGCACAATTTTGGTGAGCCGACAAGTTGTAATTCTCGCTTTGATCCTCTGCAATTTAAATTAAAACATGTTTGATCCATTAATTGTGCACCTGACCTTTGCTTATATAAAGTTCTGAACCGTTGTCAGTGTTGCACTTAATATAATTATTATTTGACAGGTAGGGTGGTCATTTTTTAAGTCATGGAAGGAAGGATTCTTTTTATTTTCATATTATAATATGGCCTGTGGTCTAAGCCCCAGATGACACTGAAGTCTAGTGACACCCCTGCCATGTAGTAGCTAATTTATCCACTAAATGTCCACCCTGTTATTGTTCACCCTGACGCTGCTGGATGTAGGCTACATCTGATTTTTTTGTCATTTAGCTTGACCAGTATGACTAATACAATTTTTAACATGTTCCTGTAATGATGGAACATGAAGATACTTGTAAAAGAATGTTTTATTTTTCAAAAGTTTCAAAGCCGGAATGTCACCGAATTGTAGGAATGACATATATACGATATTTCCAGAGTAGCAGTTTTGCTGCTCCCTATACACAGATTACGCAGCGTATAACAGACCAGCCCCTCCGCTCCCCCAGCTGAGCCTGGTTTCTCCCAAGGTTATTTGTGTCCATAAACTAATGTCATATGGAGTTCTGTGTTTTCTTACCCCATTGGCAGATTGTTTTTTCTTGTTTAAGTCTAAAGTTCACTTAATTTTGTCAGATTTCTCTTAAAACAAGACATAATATCTTATGCCATTTTGCTTGACAAGTAAATAAATCAAGTTTTAAGAATGTTTAGATAATTTTACAGGAAAACAAGACAAAAATACTTGCCTTGAAAATAATTTTTGCCAGTGTAAGGCATGATTTTCAATTGGGTTACAGTATTTATTTAAATCGCACAATGAGGAATTTATGACATTACAGCATAGTTTTCTGTAAAGCTGCTTTGAAACTGTGTGTTGTGCAATGTGCTATACAAAAAAAAAAAAAAAAAAAAAAAAAAGAAATGTTATGACTGCTAATCAGCTCAAAAATTGTATAAAATTGTACTGTATAGCCTAAAAAGCCCCATCTTTCATATAAAAAGCAACCCCACTCCCCTCTCAAGAGTATGGTGTTTGGACAATAGCCTTTAGTTTGAAATGAAGTGACAAGGGCTTGAAAGCCTGACTCATAACACAAACTGCTAACCTCTGACTGAGGGTTAACACAAAGTCCTGCACTGATTCAACAGAACAACACGTGAAAGCCTGACTCTACACCACTTTGATTAAATACTATTTGAGGCAAACATCTGACAGCTAATACCAAGGATTTTTTACATTAATGATACAAAAGTGGCACCATTTATTCCGGCCGGGAAGGTTTAAAAAGCTTAAATTGATTTGATTTTGATTGACATTATTATAAAATATATGTTTATTTAAGAATTGTTTATTGTCTCCTTCCATTTATATTAACCCACTTAAATGTGTCACTAGAGTCCTGCATCAATGATGTAACCAGATGGTGAAACTGCTTAGCTGTCTGTAACAGGAAAAAAAAAAAAAAAAAAAAAGAAAGAAAAAAAATACACTGTAAGCATTGCTCAATTAATCTCTTGCACACCGTGTAGACAGTTACGTTCATTAGTTGTGTCCGCAGTGGGTGTAATAATTCTTCCTCTTGTGACCTCTAGATGCCGCTAAGAGAACTATGAACATTTCCTGCTGCGCTTCTGCATGTACATCGGCGCTCACAGATTTCTCATCTCCCTCCTGCTTAGTGCACTCATGCCAGCGTGATAATCTGAATAATATCATTTCACATGGTGTGTTGATGCAGCTTTGAACAAAACAGCGAATGACTGAAAACCGTTGAGTCGAGACAATTAGCCGTTAATGACTCTCGGCCGTGCCTACTATAGTAACTCCGGTGTGCCTAAAGATTCTAGTTTGATTTTACGAAGGCGTGAAATATTTCCATTACATATTTAAGCAACTACGGCTATGTTTAGTTGTACATTCTAAATATGCAGTATCGCACACCAAGAAAGCTAACATTGTTTTAATTGACCATAAAATATATATCTTTAAAAAGGGGTAAATTGTGTCAGAGTGATCATGCACCTGCACGAGGGTTTCGTGCGCGATGTGACAGGGGTCGAAAATTAACTGGAATAATGGCTCATTCCTTGGGCTTGTGAGACACTTGCCAAACTTGCTCTTCCTGTTAAGCCTGGGACGTAGCCACTTGGAAATGTTTGGTTAACTACGAATGAGGTTTTGTTGTGGCGTCTGTCCACACAAACAAACTCCGCCTCAACGACTCAAAATGATGTTCTTGTATGAGAGAGAGAGAGAGAGAGAGAGAGAGAGAGAGAGAGAGAGAGAGAGAGAGAGAGAGAATCATTTCACTCTCACATAGGCTATCCACCATATAGACGCGCGAGGTGAGCTGCTACGAGAGCGCGAGCCCCAGCGTTCTCTGTAAGGTCCACAAAACATTGAACTGATGCGAACGGATGATGAGAGCAAGCGCATTGGACACTACCGGACATAGTCTTGGAAGATTTCTTTCTTTTTTTTTTTTTTTTTTTTTTTTTCTTTTTCTTTTTTCTTTTTTTCTCCCCACTTGTTCTCTCACGCAGGCATCCGTCTCAATCTGACTGACTGATTGAAGACAGCAAGTTTTGGAAGATGTTGTCCGTGTAGCCGCGTGAAATTGGGTGTTTCGGGATGCTGTGAGCCCTGTCCGGAGTAGCGGTGGTTCGGGGTTTCCTTTCGTGCGCAAAGAGAGGACACTTCTTTCTGATGTACGTAACTACCATCAGCCAATTTACGCGCTCGTGTTCACAGACTTTTTAAGCGGACCCTAAGTGTAGAAAGGAGGAATTTTATGGAGAAACAGCGCTGACAGCGGGGAAAGGAGCTGTTTTTGTTGTATCGACGGAACTGCGCTGGTGCTGAATTTTGGATATCCAAAGCGCTTGACTTGAGGTGTGGAAAAGAAACGCGGCTCTCGCTCCGACTCCATCACTCAAGACAATTAACTGAGAGGAGTAATTACACGTTAAGGTACAGCCTTCTTGTCTAATATTAACTAGTACAAAATTGCACATTTTTGTCGTTGGTCTCTAATTTTCCATCGTAACAACACAAGTTTGCAAAAGGGAGTCAGCTATAGGCTCCTATCATCTGTATAGAGATGTGCTACATGTAAACCATAATCATCACATTAAATTACAATACCCGAATCCACATGAAACCATCACAAATGTTGAAATGTGAAATGGTTTATTCCATTTACAAGTGACGTCCACGAGTTGCACGCCACAATTTAAATAACTATTTAATAGACATTTTAAGTTAGCATCGCCCCACTTGTCCTTTAGATCTGATTAGCTCACAGGTGACATGTTTTGCCCTACATTACTGCTATTGATTTATCAACAAGAAACAGGGTGCTCGAGTAAATCGCCTATCTACGCTTGCTATTACACTACAACGTTTCCATCCACACATATAGGCTATATTTGTCTAGCTTCAGTAGTTCCGGTCAGTTGAGCTTAACGTAGGATATTTTAATCCATCCTTAGCTCTAATATGTAGCATAATATGTAACACTTCTATGTTGTTCTCTACAACCCTCCTTCACAAAAAAATAAAATAAAATAAAAAGTAAAACTAGTATAAGTAAAACTTTTAAGTTTGCCACAGTATCTAGTCAGGTTATTATTGCTCGGTCCCACAACACCTGTTGCTCTCGTCTTTGCACATTTCTCGTGTACCTTTCCACTGAAAATGCTGCTGTTTCAAAAGTGGCGTTCACTAGAATGTCGACTAGTTTACATTTCACGAGGCACGCATGGCGTCTCTTTCTTCAGTAGGTTACCCACAATCACTAATGGTGAGAAAACTATCGAAGGCAGTGCCTGTCACAAAAGTGGAATCTGGTCTTTCTGGCCGCTCCCGTCGTCGGGTTGCTTTTAAACATGTTTTTTTTTTTTTTCTTTTCTTTTCTGGTCCATACGGGAGAGAGACAGGTGTAAAAACACGAGGAAGCTCCAGCTTCAATCGAACAGCTGTGACCGGACATCTCGTCTGTTTCTTTGCGACGGTGTGCCTTCATTTGTAGGCAAAGCGTTCAGCCGGATGTACAATTTTACAGAAGCCCGCAATGGCTTGCAAATGACCCAGCTGCAGCGCTTTCTTTCATCCGCAGGTAAAAGTCATTTCCCTCCCCCTCTCATCTACAGTAGCTCGTGTTCTGTCGGCATCAGCACAAGCAGATTCTTGCGCTCTTCCAGGAGATTATTGATCTGTGAAATGTTTAAGCGCGTTTATTTATTTATTTGTCTAAATGTACTGATCTATCTTTGTCGCTTAACCCCGGGAGTTATAGGTGAAATATAGGCAAACCGCAGAATCGGGCAGCAGATCGTGTAAAAAAATAAAAAATAAAGTGTGTAGTAGTGGTGTAATAGTGTCTAAAGAAATGCACCCAATCTCTAAAATTCCTTTACATTTATATACAGTAGGCTACATATGTAAAATATGTAAGATTTTTTTTTTTTTTTCCTTTAAAAAATAAATAAATGAATGTTGTAATTATAGTCCCACATAAACGTACAAAATGTATATCAGGGAATGTTTCTCTCTGGCATGATGTACAGTACACCACTAAGAACCATGGTACGATAACTTGATTTTAAATATGCATTTAAATTAATAGGTGTCATTTATGTTCCTTTTATTAGGCTACTATGAAAATTGTTAATACTTTATTATTACTCTAATTCATAATACGCAATAAACTGTTAAGCACTGTAGCTAATATGAGTGTAGTAATGTTCACATAAACACGTTATCTTGTATTACCATATATAGCCTACATAAAAATGTATGGTCATTTGTTTTATTTGTGTACTATTATGTGCTTTTCTGTGTATAGTACAGTTGTTTTCCTACTTAAAAATATAAATTGAAATGATTTGATATCACAAGAGGCACCACCGACAGCAGTAAAAAAGCTAAAAAAAAAAAAAAAAAACAGCTCAAAAACTATCAAGGGTGCAATAGCATGCAGCTCTGAAAAAAATAATAAATAAATAAAAATTAAGAGACCATTTCAAAATTATCAGTTTCTCTAGATTTACTATTTATAGGTATGTGTTTGAATAAAATGAACATTTTTGTTTTATTCTATAAAGTACTGACAACATTTCTCCCAAATTCCAAATAAAATTATTGTCATTTAGAGCATTTATTTGCTGAAAATGACAACTGGTCAAAAAAATAAATAAAATAACAAATGAAATAAAATAAAAGATGCAGTGTTTTCAGTCCTTGAATAATGCAAATAAAACAAGTTCATATTCATTTTTAAACAACACAATACTAATGTTTTAACTTAGAAAGAGTTCTGAAATCAATATTTGGTGGAATAACCCTGATTTCAATCACAACTTTAATGTGCCTTGGCATGCTCTCTACCAGTCTTCCACATTGCTGTTGGGTGATTTTATGCCACTCCTGGCACAAAAATTCAAGCAGCTCGGCTTTGTTTGATGGCTTGTGGCCATCCATCTTCCTCTTGATCACATTCCAGAGGTTTTAAATGGGGTTCAGGTCTGGAGATTGGGCTGGCCATGACAGGGTCTTGATCTGGTGCTCTTCCATCCACACCTTGATTGACCTGGCTGTGTGGCATGGAGCATTGTCCTGCTGGAAAAAGCAATCCTCAGAGTTGCAGAACATTTTCAGAGCAGAAGGAAGACAGTTTTCTGGATGTGGCTTGATTCATTCATCCTTTACAAAGACGAATCTGCCCAATTCCAGCATCGCTGAAGCACCCCCAGGTCATCACCGATCCTCCACCAAATTTCACAGTGGGTGTGAGACTCTGTGGCTTGTAGGCCTCTCCAGGTCTCCGTCTAATCATTAGATGACCAGGTGGAGGATCGGTGATGATCTGGGTTAGCAAATATCCAATCACTTCTGAAATGAACGTTCTGATTGGTGGATCAGCTTAGTCGGACTGTCTGTCTTGCCAGTGTCATCAGTTAAGCTCACGCAGCTTCGTGCACATTTAGAGAATCTTTGTACACAAAATATATATATACACACTGTATATATACACAATTCACAGCGTTTCTGCAGCACCAGTAGTACTGAGCACCGACTCTATCTGGTACCAGCGTGCAGTATGATTGACACATGACTGCTTTAAAATGCTCACAGGCTTATTTTGAATGCATGCTCTGTTACTCCTTGTACACTGAAATGAACAACTAATCAAATTAAAGTCATGACATGGCCTAGTGTGATTTATTAAACTGCTAAATGTTGCAATCTTACTGTGGAAGAGCTGTGTACTTTAAATAAATCTGACCACTCATCCACTAGAAACTCCACAGACACTGAGAATCATTCACATTGTATGAGATGACAGAGCAGAGCACTAATCCATTGTGAACCATGCAGCACATGTAAAATATATATTTATATAATTAAAATCACAGCATTTGTGCTTTAATCTCAGCTCAGCTTTATTTCTATCACATTTAAAACAATGTAGTTGACTTCACAGTAATACAATTTAAAACATAACATTTCAAAATTACAACATACACAAACAGCATTAGTCTAAAATACAAACACTCCAAACCTATGTACTACATTTCATTTGTCAGACTCAAAGGACAGTGTAAAGAGATGAGATTTCAGACGTGACTTAAGAATTCAGTGACCACACTGGGCTGTGGCAAACTGTTTATCCGGAAAAGTGAAGCATCCAGCAAAAAAACACTCATTATAAAGCACGATTCAAAATAAAATCTATATGCCTGAAATTGAAATTTTTAAATAAAAATATATTACAACTGTATAGTAAAATATAATAATTAATAAAATAATAAGTCAAAATATCACAAGCAAATTTGACAAAAAAAAAATAAAAAAAAATGCAATGACATGTTGAAAAGTTATATTTTCACTTGTTAAATGTTTTAAGAATTTATTGATTAGACACTATTTTGATGATGAAATTAAAATTTAAAAACTTTAAAAAATGTTCTGGAAAATAATAATTATTAAACTATAATTATTAATTAAAAATAACTAAACTGGTGTGTTCAATAGCACATTATAATATTAGCATATTTTTGATGTGGTATCGAAACTGGTATCAAGAACCGTGAAATTTCACTGGTATTGGTATCAGCTACTGAAATTTTGGTACTGTGACAACACTACCCTAGACTATACTACTGGGGCTGGTTGCACCAGCTGTGCGCAAGTTAAAACTTAGCCTAGTTGTGGCGTAATTGGCCACTAAGTCACAATTTACACACTACTAAATATTTGAGCGTTGCACCTAGCCGTGGAAGACTCTGGTGACAGAGCTGTGGTAGGTGGAGCCGTGGAAGACTCTGGGGACGGAGCCGTGGTAGGCGGAGCCGTGGAAGACTCTGGGGACGGAGCCGTGGAAGACTCTGGGGACGGAGCCGTGGAAGGCGGAGCAACCTCCGTAGTCGAGAACATGGGCAGAAAATGTGAAATTACCTCTGTTGTCGTGGGCACTGGTGGAGACTCCGGAACAACCTCCGTGGTCGTGAACATGGGCGGAGACTCAGGAACGACCTCCGTGGTTGTAAGAATGGGCGGAGACTCAGGAACGACCTCCGTGGTCGTGAACATGGGCTGAGACTCAGGAACGACCTCCGTGGTCGAGGCTAGAGACTCGGGAACGACCTCCCTGGTCGTGGGCATGGGCGGAGACTCGGGAACGACCTCCGTGGTCGTGGGCATGGGCGGAGACTCAGGAACGACCTCCGTGGTTGTGGGAGGAGACTCGGGAATGACCTCCGTGGTCATGGGAGGAGACTCGGGAACGACCTCTGTGGTCGTGGGAGGAGACTCGGGAACAGAAAATTTTCTTCTCCTTCTCTGGATGGCCTAAGTTGACAACGCTGGCTCTGGGACGGACGAGGCTGGCAACGCTGGCTCTGGGACAGATGAGGCTTCAAGCTTGTTGGCCATGGCAGGCGTGGGCGCTGGATCGTTGGCCGTGGCAGGCATGGGCGCTGGCTCGTTGGCCGTGGCAGGCTTCAAGACCACTGAAGCCGGGATCAGCATAGGGAGAGGGGTATCCTCAGATTCCAGAATGTCCTGGGTTAACCTCACATATTCCCTCCATATGTAGTCTCCCATCTCAGGTAATTCCCTCCACCGATAATAGGTTAAACCTGTTCGTTATATTGCCTTGAGGTGGGAGTCTTCAAAACCTGAGAGGCTGGCTATGGCGCAGAATAAACGGGAGTATTCCCTAATGGGTAAATCCGCCCAGCTCAATTAAATGAACATGGCTGCTAGATCCATTTTTTGGGTCAGTCTTTCTGTGACGAGGCAGGCGAGGAATGAGGATCTAAACGCAGCTTTATTAATAAAAGGATAAACAAAGAAACTCAGAATATAAAAAAACAAAACACGGGAAACCAAGCACAGAACATTTCAACACATGTAAAGACTGACAAACTAAACGGGGGAAACAAGGGCTTAAATACACAAGGGAAGACACGGAACACCTGGGGAAACAATCAGGGAATGAGGAACACCTAGGGAAACAATCAGGGAGAACCAATCATGAAAAAACTACAAAACTGACACAGGAAACAGGAACTGAACAAGAATCAGTCAGTGCAAACACGGGGATTACGTGAGAGCAGCATGAAACCAATCTAATGGTGCACTTTCCTGTGTACGGTGTCAAGTTTCAACATATACGATATATATAAAGTATAAAAATTAATAAATATCTATTTTTCCAGCCTGTTGTATAAGTAATTGTTTATTTATTGTCCCTTATTCGTTTTAGATACAGTTATTAAATATTGTTATTCACATAGGCGAAATACAGTATATCATTAATGAAATCTTGTTTTATTACATATCTTATTTTAATGGGATATAATTTGTTACAGCTGACAGTTACATGAGCAAACAAGGTTTGAACATCAACTGTAACAAGATCAAACTGAAATTCACATCTTTTTAACAGTTCTGTGTACAAATTTAAAGGCTGCTTATTGGATCAATACAAGTAAACGTCATAATATGCGACTATGCATTACTTTACGTTGAGCTTTCAACTTACTAGTTAAGTCTTGCCTTAAGAACAGGTGGTGCAACCAAATTAAGCACTGACTTAATTACAAACTAACTAGTAGTTACTAAGCCCTTAGTGTGAACTTTACATCCAAACTTACATGAGAATTTACGCACAGCTGGTGCAAACCTTACCTGGTGTCTAGTCATGATAAATAGCACTTTGTAGACTTGATGGTAATATGTACACTACCGGTCAAAAGTTTTGAAACACTTGACTAAAATGTTTCTCATGATCTTAAAAATCTTTTGATCTGAAAGCGTATGCTTAAATGTTTGAAATTAGTTTTGTAGACAAAAATATAATTGTGCCACCATATTAATTTATTTCATTATAAAACTAAAATTGAATTTAAAAAAAAAAAAAAAAAAAAAAAGAAGAGTACATGTCTGCAAATTCTAGGCAAAGGATGACTACTTTGAAGATGCTAAAATATAACACAGTTTTGATTTATTTTGGATTTTGTTTAGTCACAACATAATTCCCATAATTCCATTTATGTTATTCCGTAGTTTTGATGACTTTACTATTATTCTAAAATGTGATAAAAAATTATAATAAAGAATGAGTAAGTGTTTCAAAACTTTTGACCGGCAGTGTGTATATATATATATATATATATATATATATATATATATATATATATATATATATATATATATATATATACACTGCATTTAAAGTCTGGTTTTACCGAAAAAAAAAAAAAAAATGTATCGCTTCACGTGCACACACAGAGAATTAAGGGTGCTTTCACACTGGCAGTTTAGTTCGAAACAGAGCACGGTTTGCATTAAAAATTGGTAATGTGAAAGCTGTCTTGTGGACCGTGGAGCGCACCGTGGTACCGAACCCGAGACTGCCTGTAGGAGGTGGTCTGAGTTCGGTTGCAATGGAACTGAAGTGCGATTCGCATGAATGTGAAAGCAACTCGGACTCAGGTGCGCACTCGTTCAGGAAGTAAAGTAACCTGCGCACGCATTTTAGCCGATGACGACATCGTTAGTTTCGACAACACACAAGGATCCACACATTCCTGAAAGTCCCAAAAAAGTAATTACACCACAATGACATACAAGTACAAGTATCAATCTGTCTGTCTATCTATCTATACACCTTATAAATACTATATATAAATACTATTATAGGTTATAAATATAGGGTATAATAGGAGATGACAGTGGCGATAACTTCACCTTGGACACGAGCGTAAGCATGCAGTGTAAACAAAGATGCAAATGAATTCCTTGCAATCAGATATCTCCTCAAAACACATAGTTTGTGAGCGACATCTGATGAGTTATGCCATGAAGCGCACATATACGCAGTTGTCGTTCACTCTGCTGTGCACAATGGCACCAAAATAACAAAAAAAACAAAAGTATGATGAGTCGCGTTGTGTTCATCATGCGTGTTTGTGATGACATAAGATGAACGCAAATGGTCCAGGGTTCAATAGAATCAAGTGAGTGTGAAACCAGACCAACGCTGCGGGGTGCACCGGGAACAATCGCACTCAGAATCGGACCGCAGCAAACGTGCCCAGTGTGAAAGCCCCCTTAAAGTGAGCGTTCAAGTAAACCAACTCGACTTGATTGTTTTAAAAGCAGTGAAATATGTAGTCTTTAAAATTCAACCCGTGCACAGGTTTTCCCTCAGGTAAGCTAAATAAGCTTATAACAATGTTATCTAACTTTATCAAAATTGGTCTTGCCATAAATTAACTTATTGTCGACATTGTGGTATTAATGGTAAAATGTGGTAAAAACACTAAATGGTAGCCTTCTACAATAAACACACAATACAGTGCACTGTTGAACGGTTGGACACAAAGGTTTTTCAGGTTCAAATTATTTCTTGTCTCCTTATCATGGTGTAAGACTTGATTCTTTCCATCGTCATCGATGCTTGTTTAGAGTTTTATTAGGTATGTTACTCAAAGATTATACATGGACCAACCCTAGTGTGTTTCTAAGCACTTGGGTTTCTTTCATTGTACATAATAATAGGAATTCCCTTTCATATTTTCACTATAAAAGTGTAGTTGTTACAATAACCGTGTTATAGTCTTAAAAGTTTAAATGTTGCCAAGTAATGTGTATCAGCATTAGCCTACTACTGAATAACAAGCCATCACCAGTGTCACAGATTTGCAGCCTTCCATTCTTTTTCCACTTTGGTAGATTTTGTTTATTCACTCCAAAATGTAGCATGGACTGATAACTGGTACTGTATGCATTTATATGAAGAAAGAATGTCACACCTATTTTACTGATTTTATTACAACCTCTCTGACTGTTAACCCAGCAGTCTCTAGACTTTGTCTTAGCTATCGCTGTGTGTGTGTGTGATTTGCCATGTGTAATGGTGTGTGAGAGTTTGTGTGCCAGCCTTGTGACTGGCCAGCTCTCTCTGTGTAACAGGCTGGTAGGCAGCAGTGGGGCAGCAGTTCATCTAGTCTGAAAGCGGGTTCAGACTAATCTGGGCCCACAATGGCTGAATGAAATAATTAAAGTAATCCTCTGTGTCTCACACTTGGATAGGGAGGGGGCCTTGGACCACCCATCCTGATCGGGTCACTGAGCATCACAAAGTTGGCGGCCAATAGAGTCTGGAAGGGTCAGACTGGGCTGATTTTTGCAGGACAAAAGCTAACATGGACTGAACTCAGTGGCTGGGGGTGTTGGTTTTAAAGTTTTGCGCCTCTTTGGCGATGTTGCAGCTCTTGAATCATGACGCATTCAGTACTGAGGATGTTAGTCATAGTACTGCGCAAGTTATATTGCTTGATTTTAGGTACTTTGTGTGGTTTCAATGGGCCCTGTTCTGTACCTGTGTACACGAATGTCCCAAATATGGAAAGAGACACGGTTGCCAGGGAGAGCAATCTCCCGACCCCTCTTTCTCTGCCTATCAATCAGCAGCGTTATTCAAACAGCAATGAAATAGCAGTCCAGTGGCTCACCTTGTGTAACACTAAGCATTTGTTTTTTTCAAAGATGAGATAGGTGAACATTTGAGCTGCATTCTTAAGTGTCTGCTGTGCTTGCTGAGTTAACCATTAACCTAAGAAAGATCCTGCTATCGTACTTCCAATTGTTCTCCTTGACCAGGCAAGAGCAGACTCCTGAACCCTCATAAATGTCACCGCTTTAATTTAATTTGTGTCAAAACCAGGATGTTAGATGGGAGGGGTTAGAACCATTGGGCCATTAACAGAGGACTCTGATAATGTTGCGTTACCATGACGCTGTCCCACCATTACGATTCAAGGATTCCAGGAATCTGACTCCTGCCACGACGGTTACGTAAATGCTTTTCTAGGGCTCCCTAGAATCACCTTGAAGTTTCACACTGAGCTGGGTGCCACCTGGGCGGTAGCATCTTGGCAGTGGTGCATCTTCCTAATATTCCCATGGGATTTTTCGAAGGCAGCAATGTGTAGCTGGCAGAGGAGGGTGAGCGCTGGTACAATGATGAATTCCTTGTTACAAGTCTCTAAAGAGGAAAGAAGGAGAATTTGAGAGAGAGAAAATCATACAGAATTTTAAAGCATGTCAGCGGGGGCTTTAGAATAGTAATTAGCCCGTTAAATCTGTTAACCTCCCCCTGCGCAACAACACAATGGCCTGCTCATCAGTATGTATGTGTGTGTGTGTGTGTGTGTGTGTGTGTGTCTGAGAGGGCACAGGAGGGCATTGGAGATTTGTGTGTGAATGGGAGAGAGAAAGACGGAAAGTGAGAGAGAGAGAGATGTAGGAGATGTTGTTACTAGAGACCAGGTGTGAAATGAACATAATGTGGTTTTTGCAGGGAGAGAAAGAAAGGAAATGAGAGGAACCACGGTCCCTGAACGCTGATGCACAAATTCTGGTTAAATGTACTGTGAATAATCCACAAAGAACCGATGGTGGAGCTCCATTGGGGAACTCTGATCCATGCCTTCCCCTGCCCTCTCAGCAATTGATTATATTAAAGACATCCAGCTTATACACAGCAGTACAAGATGATTTTGACTACATAGCCTATGAGCCGAGTATAAATTCTCACAAGATTATGACAGTAGTCATAAATACCGCAATCTGGCGACACCTGTCTCCCTGCGAGGACATCTTGTCCGTGGCTCTACGATGCCATATTTGATGACATTATTAGGTAGGTAGTCAGCACATGTTGATTTAGGGTATGTGTGTCATGCTGTCTTAAATCTGATCTTTGACCATGTAATGATGACGATCAAAGCTCAGAGCAAAAGAAAATCCCTTCTGATGGCCCATTGTCAATGTAATGACTGAGCTTATTGTGTACCTATATGAAAGTTAAGTGCTAACTCTCTGCAACTGAAAGCTGTCTACCACGTACCAGTGCTTGATTTGACTCTGTTAAGGCCTCCTCTGTGTTTGAAATGTTGCCGTTTTTAAAGGCATGCCACTCAAATGCACTTTCACGTTTTCATGACAAAGGAAAAAAAGTCTGAGCCATTGCCACCTTTATATTTCATATACTCAAACATGCTCAGCTGCTTTCTTTTCTTTTTTTGTAACTTTTCATAACCTTTGCCAGAGTGTCTGACATTCATTTGCTGCAGTTCTTTTTAAGATCGTGTGTGTATATACTACACACCCACAAACATATGCTGCATACATATATGTGCACAGTCTGTGAGAATGTTCCAGTACAGTGTGGGAAAAGATGTGTATAGGATCATGAAACCCCTGTTGGCCACATCAGGGTTCCCAGTGTACAGTGACCCTCTATCACACACTCTCTACACTGGACCCTTGGGACAGAATGTCGTGAGAGCTTCTCAAACCCTGCTCATCACAACAAACAGATTCATTGTTGACTCTCCTGACACACAATGTGGATGATGGCTGTTTTGATTTGTTTATATATAGATCCATTCCTTCTCTCTTTTTTGAAATAGAATTTTTAGCGTACTAAGCTTGTTTAACCCTTTACCCTGCTTTGTTATGCTGACCCTTTTTGTGTTGGAACACACTACAATATTCAACACATCTTCAGCAGAGGCACAGACAGATCCCTGTGAAATGCCAACTCCATAAGGTGGTCATTTTAAGCACAGTGAGGGGTAAACTGTTTTAAAGGTGAGGTATTTTTCCACCACTCCAGCCTCTTTGTGGAACACACTGTTTAATTAGTTATATGAAAGTGTGCCAGAGTCATCTGTCTCAACAGAGTCAGAATTAGACTACAGAATTAGACCGAGACGAGTCAAGATCTCATCATATGTGTGATCAGGGTCACACATCCCTCCTTGAATTTCTGCCTCATTAGTGCATTGTTCTCCTGACAGTGTCGTTGCCATGTGGCTGCAGTTGTGTTAGCATGTCTTATTTGACTGAAGTCTTATTTGTTTGGTCATGTTAAATACTGTATTTATTTGCCATGCATGCATGAATGATTAGTTCTGTGTGTGTGTGTGTGTGTGTGTGTGTGTGTGTGTGTTGCTGTATATTTAGTCATTTTCTGTTCTAAGCAGATATATTTTTTCTTTCTAATGTACTTATAAAAGGCTTGCTATTGTCATGATTGGTAAAGGGAAAATACTGAATGGCAATGTACATGCCTTAAAGAGGCCCTGTTATGCTTTTTGGGTTTTTACCTTTCCTTTAGTGTGTAATATAGCTGTTTGTGCATGTAAAAGGTCTGCAAAGTTACAAAGAACAAAGTCCAAAGAGAGTTACTCTCTCCCACAGAAAACACTGCTTCTGAACTGCCTGTAATGCCTGGTTTGCAGTCCAGCCAATACTTCCGTGATATAGCTAGGTCACTATGTAATACATTTGCATAATGCCCGCCTAAGGGCTACTTTGGCCTGCCCTCAAACAAAGGTAGTTATAGCTGAGGCCAGGATGAGTTGTGTTAGTGTTGTCGCCATGTCAAGAAGACGCTGTTTTCTTCACTGCGAAAGCAAAAGCCCTTTGTATGGACTTCCAAAGGCATACGAATTGAAGAATCAGTGGTTAAAATTGATTTTTACCACTATTCCTCAGCAGTACAACCACAACCACAACAAAAACAAAATTGTCTATCTCAAGAGTCTTTATCAGTGGTAAAGTGAGGAGGTTTACTTATAATTACAAGCTGTAATGTTATGGTCACTATCCACAGTAGACCACGGCTAACTTGCTCACTAACTCTGTAATACCCCCTGTAATGTCCAACTGGGAGTAAGCCTCTGTTCTCTGTTCATAGCTCTGGTGACAAAAGTTCAGCTACACCCATTCCAGCAAAAGATGACTAACTTAGATGCACTACTTGTGTTTTAATTGAAGCTTTGTTAGGTTCACATTAGGAGTGGGCGATGTGACCAAAATCTTATATCAAGTTATGAGTAATTTTATATCACGATAATGGTATATATTGCGATATAGTAATTTTTTCTTTTTTTGGGGGGGGGGGTCAATAAAAAATATAATATATAACCATATTGTAATGCCTATTTTTGGAAAATCCAGTCAGTGAAATACTTTTTAAGTGAAAACTACTTCCTCTTATATGATTTTCTACTTATTTAGAACTTGACAGTCAAAGTTAAAAAATAAAATAAACACTCGGTTTTAAGTCAACCTTGCCATAATTCTCAATTTCACATTATGCCACATTTAGGTCTGATATGTTTTTGACCAACAATATTATAAACTTTCCTCAAACAAAAAAGAAAATATTACATAATATTAGTAAAAAATACACAACGAAAATAGCACATCTTGAAGAACATACATTACAAAATATTTTATAAACACCTTGCAAAAATAAAAACAAATAAAAAATAGGAATTAATGCAGTGCACATCTTTTTTAACGTGATTTAGAGAAATTACACAGTTATAACATCACATCTGAAATGTAAGAGAGCTACAAAATAAAAACATACCTCTGTGAAACGTCCTGCTCAAGTCGTGCTTGCGAAGTGGTTCGAGCTGATCAGCTTGTTCTTCCAAACTTTCATTATCGGGCTCAGGCTCAAACTGGTACAGAAAAACCAACGCCATAGTTACCGTAGTTACAATAGTATTTACAGCTGCTCAGGAAGCCTTGGGAGCTGAAACTCGGTCATGGTAAGGAGCATTACAGTTACGCTCACAGACACATGCTCTAAGCAGTTGATCAATCACAACAGACTGGGCCTGCTGACCAGTCAAAGTAGACTGGACTTTTCGTAAAGGAGGGCTTTAAAAAGACATGAGCTAAAACAGAGCATTTCAGATAGAGGGTGAAAAGAGGTGCTGCAGCAATGTACAGTATGAAAAAAATTATGTGTTTTTTGAACATTAAAGCATGTAAACCTATTCTAGTAGACCCCTAAATTAAAATTATGAACCTGTAAATGAGTATAATATGTGCTCTTTAAACTACAACATTCAATCAGTAATGACGGATGTATGGAATAACCCACTTTCTGTCAGTCACCAAATGGCTCTAAACTTTGCTGCATTTTCTGCATGTGAAACTTGGAATAATATCATCAAAATTTGTCTTAACCTCAAAATTTTGTCTTAAAACAGTTTTTACGTTTTGGATTCACAGGCAAATACTAGCTGTGACAGTGCTCTCACATCCCTCGTTGGTTGAGGTGTCTGTCTCCTCTGGACAGCAATCTAGCAGCCCTGCCTCATTAGCCTTGGGGAGCATGGTGGGATAACATTCCACATATGTTAGAGGGGTCCCTGCAGTTATCACAGTGGGGAACATTAAAGTAACATGACCTTAAACATAATAGATCAAACAGAAGCTGATTTATTCATTTGATTGTACTTTTTTGGTGTTGTTTTGCAGTAGCTCATGCCGAGGTTGTTAATGTTTGGTGAAGTGGCAGGAGGGGGGCATTGTCAAGATGCCCTTCAAAGCCCAGTCCCTTACCTCCCTGTGGCTGGGTGATGCTGGTAGCAAATTCGGAGCCATTTTCTGTGAATAGCTATCAGCAAAAGAGGCTATTGGAAGATTAGAAAAGAACACTCTTAGCACCTCAACAATAAGTTAGACTTAACAGAAAAAAAAAAAGAAAAAAAAACACAAAGCACAGTGAGATCGAACAAAAACCTTTTTTTGTCACCCCTTTGTTGACCCAAGCTTGACTGTGGATATGACAAGCAAGGTTTGTCAGTGGTTTGCGAGAGGTAGATTAAGTAGATTAGAACACTTCTCCGCTTGCTTCCCCCTCTCTTAAGGTCAGTGAGCCAAAACATCTCTCAGGAATACAGTTATATTTTGGCTTTCTGAATGAGACATGTTGTGAAGTTTGGTCAAACACAATTAATTGTTTGTGACACGTTTACTACCTTTAAAGACGTGCAGTTTACTACCTAAGATGGGATGATAATAATCATAAATCCCATGGAATCTGCACCGTAAAATTCTGTGACTGCCATTTTATTTTTTTCTGGTTTCTTTCCACTGTCACAGACTTTGAAGGATTGTGTCTGAAGAGTGAATGTCTCTAATCTTATTTGTTTGCTTGATATTTTATTTTTTTTGTGTTTTTTTTTTTTTTTTTTGCAGCACAGACTGACAATGTTCCAAAGTGCCAGTGCGATGTGGTCACAGTGGAGTGCCATGCTAGTGTGGATTGTGCTTCTCCTCTGTTGCTCTGCTAGTGTAGTCAACACCATCATCTACCAGGTGACCGAGGAACAGCCGCCCAACACTCTGATTGGCAGCTTGGCATCTGACCAGGGCCTGCCAGACACTGGTCACCTTTACAAGCTTGAAGTGGGTACTCCTTTCCTTCGTGTGGATGGCAAAACAGGGGATATCTACACCACAGAGACCCCAATCGATCGTGAGACTCTCAAGGACTGTCGCAACCTTTTCGAGGGTGATCCTTGTTTCCTGGAATTCGAGGTGTCTATTACAGACCTGATGAAAGGCACAGGACCTCGGCTTATCGAAGGCCGCATCGAGATCCTGGATGAGAACGACAACACACCTCAGTTCTCTTCACCCGTCCTGACATTGTCGATCCCAGAGAACACACATGTGGGTGCACTTTTTGCAATTCCGGTGGCCAGTGATAAGGATTCCGGAAGCAATGGCATTGCTGATTATGCACTAACAACTGGCCCTGAAGCTGCCAACCTTTTCAGCCTGCAGGTGGCACAAGACTCAGATGAAAAATTGCCACAACTCATTGTATTGGGTAACCTGGACAGAGAGCAGCGAGATTCATATGACCTCAACTTAAAAGTGGTTGATGGCGGCTCCCCACCTCGCCAGAGTAGTGCCCTGCTCAGGATCACCATTGCAGATGCCAACGACAATGTGCCCAAATTTGAGAAGTCACACTATGAGGGTGAGCTGCCAGAAAACAGCCCAGTCGGTCATTCTGTTTTGCAAGTAAGTAATTTGTTCCTTAGTTCCCTTAAGCAGGTACAGTAGAATAAAGGCCAAGGATTGTCAAAATCAAGTTTCTGTCATAGTACTTCTTGTCCATATCTAAACAAATGTTCACAAGTTTGATTCACAATGATAAATTGAATGCAATTAAAAAGGCAAACTATTGTCTAAAAATAAAAACAATTGAGAATAGAACCAGATTTCATGTTCACAATCATTCCACTTATAATGTCAAGACAATTAATTTACCTGTTAAAAAGTTACAATTTTGATTATGCTTGATTGTGAAAATTGAGAGTTGAGAGCTTCACAGTAGAAGTGCATTCAAGCCCCACATACAGAGCCTGACATGCTCTGATAAATGGAAGTCTCAGTTATCCCGATGGGCTTTAGCCTCTCTGTTCTCACACATCAGGGTTAACACGGAAGAAATGGGAAAGCCAAATCATATTTTCACGGACAATCGATTGATCCCTCATGGTCCCTTTAAACACAAGCTTTACAAAACAGGAGTGAGGTATTGACCGGTGGTGAGAATTACATGTTGAATTGTTGTGGAAATGAAGGTGCTGCTAAGATTAAGACAGCCATGAAGGCTGGAAGCTTTCCAAGATCAATCTGTGGCAAGTGTCCAGAAAAAAAATAAAAAAATAAAAATAAATAAATAAATAAATAATGGTGGTTCATCTCTCAGCCAACAATTAATCCATGCAACCAAGTTTTCAAAGAGCATGTCAGAAGATTTTATTTCCCTGTAAACCCTTATAAGCGTCATTTGAAGCCAAAGTAAATAAGCAGTGGTATTAAAACTGCTTAATTTTATGATTTCAGAGGGTTGATGATGGAGCATTTCAGCTTGTTCAGAGGAATCCTCTTCAAATACATTAAATGCAATGAATTCCCAGTTTGCATTTCTGATCAAATGGAGTGACTATTATAGAGCAATAATAATTTAAGCACCATGGGTAATCTTATGACTGCCTCAGATTAAGGCAGTGCTCTCCAGTACATGGGCTGAAACAGCTTGCAAGTGTTTCATACACAACCAAGGACAGAAAGGAGAAGATGTTGTATGAACAAGAAAATGTTTATCATTAGAAAGCTTTAATCAGACTTATGATTTAATTTTAACAAAATTCAACTATTTTTTTGTGTCCTGATATCATTTTCAGGGATTTGTCTTAACACAAACCTAAACCAAACTCCAGTTAAAACATTTAACGCCTCTGAGAAAATGCAGTGCTGTCTTTCTTTTCTTATGTTTTTTTTAACATGAAATGATAATCCATTGCTGTCTATTGTGCTGTCACTTTTTGAAGGCATAAGCTGTCTTTTGGAATCAAAGGTTTAGTGTGGAGTGATGCTTGATATCAAGTTTGTGGAAGACCTTTTTAATTAGTCTAATGTAGTTCTTGGATGAGTTACCTAGTCTTTTTTTGGGTGTATGAAGCATACTTTTGGCAATGATTACAATATCTGAACCGTGCTAATTCATTGCTACTTACAGTGATCTTTGTCCTGCTCTCATGGACCTGACTGAATGAGTTTATTTAAATAATGTGACAAACTGATGAGTGATCTGCCTCCTTTGTGCAATAAATGTCAATGATGTGAATTGCAAAAACCATTATTCTGTATTCAGGCACACTTGATGAGTACAAAGTACCTGTGTAATCTCATGCAAACCTATGATGTGTAATCTGATTTGTAAATAATTTTTTCTGTGTATTGCTTAGATTAATTTTGTGTTGTTTGTTTAGGTGAAGGCCAATGACTCTGACATGGGGCCCAATGGAGAGGTGACCTACAGCATTCATCAGGCATCACCAGCAGTCCAAAGGCTTCTAAGCATTGACCGTAACACAGGTATGATTTTTGTCAAAGGCTTAGTGGATCGTGAAGAAATTGGCATGCTCAAATTCTATGTCCAGGCTAAAGACAACGGCCCCCAATCCAAGAGCTCCAAAGCCCTTGTGACCATCACAGTTAAAGACCAGAATGACAATGCACCCTCTATCAGAATCCGGGGCATTGGCCTTGTGACACATGAAGATGGTGTGGCTAACATATCAGAGGATATGCCTGTTGGCACAGCTGTGGCTCTTGTGGAGGTATCTGATCGTGATGAGGGTGAGAACGCTGTTGTGACCTGCGTTGTTGCAGGGGATGTCCCATTCCAGCTGCGTTCAGCTAGCGAAACAGGAAATGACCGAAAGAGGAAGTACTTCCTCCAGACAACCACACTTCTGGACTACGAGCGGATCAAAGACTACAGGATCGAAATTGTGGCAGTGGACTCTGGCAACCCTGCACTGTCCAGCACAAACTCTCTGAAGGTGCAAGTGACGGACATGAATGATAACTCCCCAGTCTTCTCACCCTCTTTGTATGAGGTGGAATTTGCAGAGGAGAACCAGCCAGGTGACAAGGTTCTGGATGTAGTAGCCACAGATGCAGACAGTGGAACTAATGCAGAGTTGACATACAGTATAACTGGTGGATCAGTCCCAGAGGGGCTTTTTGAAATTAACCCTAACACGGGAGAAGTGCGAGTCATGAGCCAGTTGGACCGTGAACAGTTAGATCACTATCAATTTCTAGTTGCAGCTGTTGATAAAGGTGTGCCAAGCTTGAGAGGAACAGCCACTGTTGTTGTGAAGGTGCTCGACAGGAATGACAATGATCCTAAATTCATGCTGAATGGTTATAGCTTTTCAGTCCAAGAGAACATGCCACCTCTTAGTCCTGTTGGAATGGTAACAGTTAATGATCACGATGAGGGCGAGAATGCTCATGTTCAACTCTCTGTAGAACCAGACAACGGCAAGTTTATGATTCAAAATGGAACATACACCATCCTTTCAACCATTTCCTTTGACAGGGAAAAGGAAAGCACCTACAGTTTTCGACTTAAAGCTGTCGATGGTGGTGACCCACCACGTTCCTCCTATGTTGGTATTACCATTAATGTTCTTGATGAGAATGACAATGCTCCATATGTCACTAAGCCCTCCAACTCCTCATATAAGTTCTTGGATCCCCGGACGAGCCCGGAAACTCACGTAGAACACGTTGAGGCAGAGGACATTGACATTGGTTTAAATTCCGAACTGGAGTTCAGTATCACAGGGGGTAATCCCCATGGATTGTTCCGTATCTCTTCAGAAGGTGAGATTACATTAGCTAAAGAGTTCACACCCAAACACATTGGTCTCCACCGCTTGGTGGTAAGGGTTAAGGACAGGGGCTCGCCACCACGCCAGACAACTGCACTGGTCCACATCTATGTGAATGAGACAATCGGCAATGTCTCCCATGTTGAAGGACTTGTTGGACACAGTCTGTATACACCACTAGAAATGGACATTGCTGGGGATCCTGATTATTCTCGGGACTCGCATAGTAACATTCTCTTTGGAATCTTGGGTGGCTTTTCAGTAGTCATTCTGATAATTGTGGTGGCAATGGTTATCCGGCATGTAGTGCTAAAGGAGAACAAAAGTGGCTACCAGGCAGGCAAGAAGGAGACCAAAGACCTCTATGCCCCCAAACCAGGGCCTAAGAGTAACAAGAACAAGAAGCCTAAAAAAAGCAAAGCTCCAAAGCCTACCAACCCATCTGAAGAAGATGAGGGAGCAAGTCTTCAGAAAGGATTAAAGTTCAACCTCATGAATGATAGTGTCAATGATAGCCCTAGAATTCATCTGCCACTCAACTATCCCCCTGGGAGCCCAGACCTAGGGAGACACTATCGGTCTAATTCTCCTCTGCCATCCATTCAGCTCCAACCTCAGTCACCATCTGCCTCAAAGAAACACCAGGCAGTGCAGGACCTGCCAGCCACCAACACCTTTGTAGGAACCGGTGACAACAACTCAACAGGCTCAGACCAGTATTCGGAATACAGCTACAAGGCCAACCCTCCAAAATATAGCACCAAACAGGTAGGAGACAACTTCCAAAGTATGGCAGGGTACCATAGCTCAGAGTACCACAGCTCAGGGTACAACAGCTCAGGGTACCACAGCCCAGAGTACCACAACACAAATTACCACAGCAACATAGTATGGACTAAGGATATCTGTTAGGGGCTGGAACTGAATGTCAAACCAAAGCTGCACTAATCACAAAGCATGCACGTCACTTGATAGCAATAAGTTGCTTTATTTGCTTCTTTTTTTATTTCCCCTTTTGCAATGCTATAGCATATAATTCATGCGCTGAAGGATACATAACTTAATGTTATGTAAAATACTTAATTTTAAACATTTTAAATGAAGGAGATAATACAGCATTGTCTTAACATTTTATGTTTTATTTTCATTGAAAGAGCATTTTTTATTTTTATTTTTTGTCCAGTTGAACAATGTTTAGTGCTGCCACACAAAAGATGAAAGGAACTGCTTTGAACACATTTGAGATATACTAACCTTCAGGCCAGAGAGATGTGTCTTTTTTTATTTTTTTATTTTACTTTTGCTTTGAAAGATACACATTGCAACATAAAAGAAAAGCCGTCATTGTTTTTATACTTTTTATCAGGCTAGCTTCAGGTGTTTTTACACATTTGTCAGTGTGTTGGGATTCTAAAGAAATACTGTTCTTTGCATAAAAGTAAGAAAAAATGCATTATGTGAACTGAATAGGTTAAAAATACTCTTAGGATGGAAGGTCTAGTAGTAGTATGCTATTCAAGGTAAGGTTTGAAAGTGGCACATATTGACAGGCCTTCTAAAATATTTATTTAAGTGAAGTATTTTATACAGATTAACAGCAGGTAATTTTAGCCCCTCCCCTTCCATGCTTCCTTGACTGCACATGCAGAGTGCCTTCTTTTGTTATGTATAAATTAGCGGAATTGTTTAATGTAGATTTATAATCAGACACCAAGGTCAAAGTGTGCCATGTACATTGTTGAATTATTAACTACAGGATTTTCTATCAAGCTGTGAATAATGTCACAATACTGTAAATAGAAAGCTACTTGAGACCAAAACAAGACTTTTTATTTCTTTTCTTTTTTCCTGCAGTACCATGCTTAACAAGTCAACCAAAACAGGTCCGTTTTGACTGTTTTCCTTAGAGTTCATGTCCAATGTTTTGAAGACAATCATTGATTTTTTATTTATTTATTTATTTATTTTTCTTACACAAGGTGCATATTGTGAATGTTAATAGCCTGTATTGTGTGCTGTTGTGTGAGAGTGTTTATCCCCTATGATGTGTTTAAGTTCGGTTGCAGAGCAGTGATGAATAACATAAATAGCTTCATATCGTACAATTTACTTTTAAAGATATTCTTCTCTTTATAACACAACAAAACATATTTGATACTAAATTTGTAAATATATAATTTAGAACCAACCAGATAGATCTTAGGTCTCAGCTGCTTTGATAGTGTCTCCATCATTCATATTGTGAAATCTGGATAAAATTGAGATATGTATGTTCATTATTAAAAGCAATAATATATATTTTTTTTTTCATTGAGCTAGAAAAAAAAAAAAAAAACTTTTAAATAGATGTTCTGTAGAAGTGAATAGTACACAATACAAGTTGAAATTGACCATTTGCATTCTGTGTATAATGTGTACCATCTGTGGAACTGTATTTAAAGCTGCAGACGTTCCCACTTCACATTTCTATCATGTGTTTTGTGTTCTTTTGTCTTTTTCTCATGTTTCTATTAATTTGCAATATGTTGTGTTTTGTATTTTTTTAAGTTCGCTTTCAATAAAATTGTTCTGAAGATGTTGAAATTTACATCTGGGTTCGTTGTGGATTTAATGTTAAGCAGAAATAATTAATTTGGATCAGTTGGAAAATGATTCACCAGGCGACATGAATTCTTAAGGTACAGTATTTCCTTTCCATATCTCCATTACATTTAATGACATTGCCCTTGCTGTATCACATTTACCAGAAATCATTTACTTTTAATTTACTAACCTACACAATAAAAATGCCATCTTCAAAAACTTTTTAAAATTCTCCCAATACCACTGAGAACTGGCTGATTTGGTTGCACAATTGCATCAGGGTCCCTAAGTTGGTAGCTAAACAAATGGATTGATTTTTGCTTCACTTCACCACAAATTTGTAGTTTTACTGCATTCGCAAAACCTGTCAGTTGCACATTTTTACGTGACCCATGTATTAACATGTTTAACTTGACACATTTACAACATTGCTCCACTGGGATCAAGCTAAACAGAGAGTCATTTAGTTCACAGAAGCATTATTTTTGTATTTCACTTGTATTTTCCCTCGTTCATGCTAAATATCACAAGAACAAAATCATTTTCCAAGCGTAGACTTGGCATATGTCAATGACCCAAGGGGGACGTGAGGTGTGTTTTGTACAGGTACTGTCATTCAAATACACCTTTTGGGCCCTATATTTAAATTCGAGGAATAGGATCAAGGGATGGTTGCCAGAGTTCCTGTTAATTATTTTTATTTTTTTTTACTATTCAATTGGCTTCTTGTATGCCGGCAGCTAATCTGGGCCTGAAAACCTCACACATATTACTATACACACACGCACTTTTTCTGACGCTGCTGACCATTTAAATTCTAGCCGCATCTACGCTTCTTAAAAGCTGTCGATTTTGCCCTCAGCTTGCACAGTCACCATGGCAATGGACTGACCAGTGTGTGTTGTATGCTGACTCACAGGCTGCTCTGGGTACAGGTGGGAGAGACAGAGAGATAGAGAGATAGAAAGACCAGGAGGAATCACAGAGAGATGTATAGAGAAAGGGTGAGGAAAAAGGACAAAAAAGATGAGAGAAAAGTATAATCTTTTGATCCATGCTATTTTTTCCATGTACCACAGTGCTTCATGCAAATGGAATAAACAGGCCATTCATTCATTCATTTGGTCACATCCCCTCTAGTCATTGGCTGCCTTTGCCATAGCCTTGCCCACTTACCATGCTGTCTGCATGATTGCATGACAATCCATTTGGAAAGAGGTCATGCAGTGAATATTAAACTCTACTGTACCTTAAGTTTGTCATGGCCCTTGTGATCTGTTCTCAAAGACCAACAATTCAAAGAAGAGGGGATAATGCAGCCTTAAACCAGTTCCTATATGTGTCTGCAAAACATGTCCTTTTTATACAATGTTTTAAAATGAATATACATGCAGAATAGATGTAATACTAATAGATTCTATACACATTTGTAAACCCTTAGCATTTACAAAGCCTACCGTGCTTGTTTAGCCTCCAGTCGTTTACTGATTGTAGAAACTTAATGCTGGACTTGATGAAGAATTAGTAGTTGTCTCTGTTCTTTCCACCATCTTTCTAAGTTACGTCTTTCTCTCTCTCACTTTTTCTCAGTCTTCAGAATCTGTTCTGTGAAGTCAATTATGCAAAGCAGCTCTGTGGTCCTGGCTGTGGTCAGACTACAGCAACTGCAAGTCACCCTTTAGTAGTCCATGGTTTAGTAGTAACTTTATCACAGCAGTCTGTCCACCTTTCTCTCCTTTAAATAAACAAACTAGTACCTTCCATTGCTTAACACTTAATTTGGCGGAACGAAGTCACCAGTAATAATCATGGCTCATCATGAGAGAATATAGCTGAAGGGAGAAAGAGAACACAACATTATTTCAAGGGAATGCAGAAAAAATTATAAACAACCAGCTTTTTTTGAATTATTAATATGTTGTCATTGACAAAGCAAGACTAATTAAAATAAAAAGCTGTTAATTTTTGGGAGCAGACTTGTGAAAATGAGCATTTTTCCCCTTTCTTTTGACTTTGATTTTTATTTTATTTTATTCTTCGATGTGACACATTGATAAGATGGAGAATCATTAGCTTTGCTGTGCCTAACACCTGCAAGAAGCCCCGGACAGATAGCATCTTTTGTGTGCATTTTGCCGGGGAAAATTTCACCAATTGGACCATGATGCTGCTAAATTGCATGTGCTCTTTGCAAACTGATTACTTTACATGCGCTTTCACACACCACATTGGAAGCTCTGCACTGACCATTTCTCTAACTACAGTGCCATATCTGTGGTTTTGTTGAGGATGAGAAAGCAAGCAAGAAAGAAAGTTCTAGGAAGCCCTGTTGCTGTGCTTTTTGATTCCATTACAGGTGTGAAATTAATGAGACACACAACTGTTCGTGTCGGCCCATGACACTTTGTTTCAGTATTCTAATTAGTTGTCATGGGCCTTTCATAACATATTTTTTTAGGCTTTGTTGTACTCCTAAATTTTGAATGTGTTAATGTCATGGAGATGCCACTCTTTCCATGGATCCTCAATATCTCAATGTTACTGTTGTGTTTGTTGTTTCACAATGTTACCTGTCCTGTGGGTTTAAATGTGGAATAACAGTGGCAGACAAGGAGATGGCTGTCTTGACACACACAAGAGTGTTTTTTACCTCCCAGTAATCAGTGAATTCCTGGGAGTACAAATCACTCAACGAAGGAAAATTACTCTTGCCTTGCTAATGTGTGTGTGAGTCACAGTGAAGGCACGTGTGTGAGCCCCTCCAGTTCTCGGGGGAAAGATAAGGGGACACGTATGCACAAAGGTGAACAGGAACACAAAGGTTCCTTTATGTGAAACTCTGACGTTCCTTGTCATAGCCTCTCTCATTAAGGAGCCTGTCTCTGGACTCACACTACAACTCAACATCAAGGCTGAACACATTAGCTCTCATTTAGCTCCATTATCTAGATTATCTGAGCTGATCTAATGATAAGTATTAGCTCTGTGGTCAATGTTAAGGGACTAGCAGAAAGTCAATAGCTGCTCGGTTGGCATGGAGGCCTCATGCTCAGACATATGACTCTCTCTGGGCATATGTGTACCATTAATTTAATGGTTCCTGATTAGTGATTAGCAGTTCCGTGGTAGGACATGCTAGTTAGCAAATGTTTCCGGTTAGCCTTTAGGCTGCAAGGATTGGGCAGCTCAATGGAGACTGGATGCCAGGGCCCATTTTTACAAAGATTTGTATCTTACCACTAGGAGTTCTCCAAAGAGTTCCTAGCTAAGGGATCTTGCTTAAAAGCTATTCACAAAACTGCTAAGAGCAAGTTTTAGTAAGGAAATCTTAATTTAAGAGTAAGGCAGTGTTGATCTCATTGCTATGGATGACATCACATTTTATGAGTGTGCACTTTTAAATCGCCCAACGTGATTGGAAGACAGGGAAGCGCTATTGCTCAGCAAATTCCTAATTGAAAGATAGTGGAATATATATAACAAACATAATATAAGATAGACAGATATCAGAAAAAAATACATGAAATATAATATAAGACAAATCTCTGAAGTGAGCACACATCCACAAGAAAACATACACTATGAATTGTCGAACGATGTGTGACAAGCCCTCTCCTGATTGCATATTGACCAACAATTCTGTCATCCATCTGCAAAATCATCCATCAAACTTTAACATGAATGACAGAAATCCCCCATTCGTCCACACTACACAGTTTCGCTTTACCTGTGGCCAGAGAGCGCAAAGTTGTCAAAATTTATCTCGGGTGTAATTGGGTTGTTTCGGTTCGTTGGAGAGTTAACTGCATTTCTAACTAACTTTGCAATAATGAAAAAACTGCGATTTAGACAATACCTTTTTTAAAGGTCAATGTCAATATTATAATGTTTATAATATTATAATGTTATATTATTAAAATACATCGACTCAGTTGCGATCCAGAAAATACGTTTTCACAAGGTTTATGTCATAATAATGTTCTAATACATTGTAAGAGTTGCTTTAAATTTCCGCTACTTTTAGACTTAAGATTTTTTTGTGAATATGGGCTCAGATTTCTATAAAAAATAAAATAAATAAGTAAGATTTACTTAAAATGTATTTTGCTAATTATTGCACACAGGTTATTTGCATTGCAACTGTAATGATATTTATTCCTAATATATTATATCCTAAATTATTTTTTAACAATATGCGATAATCGATAAAAAAGTGTATTTAAAAGTTAAAAAGTTGAGGTTGTTTGAATCATTCTACTTACCTGTTGCCTAATCATCAATATCATCCTTAGCAATATTTACTTATAGGTAAGAGTTCTGATTTCTACAGGCTTCAATTGAGAACATGCTTCAACTGAGTAAAAATTATTAAAATTTACATTTTGCTTAATATATTCATGTTCTAACTCTGTACAATCAATGTAGAATTTTATTTATTTTTTTTGCCATTAAATGCCATTAAATATACACTGATCAGCCACAACATTAAAACCACCTGCCTAATATCGTGTAGTTCCCCTCATGCCACAAAACAGCTCTGGCCCATCGAGGCATGGACTCCACAATACCTCTGAAGGTGTCCTGTGGTATCTGGCACCAAGACGTTAGCAGCAGATCCTTTAAGTACTGTAAGTTGCAAGGTGGGTCCTCCATGAATCGGACTTGTTGGTCTAGCACATCCCATAGATGCTCAATCGGATTGAGATCTGGGGAATTAGGAGGCCAAGTCAACACCTTGAACTCTTTGTAATGTTTCTCAAACCATTCCTGAACAATTTTTGCAGTGTGGCAGGGCACATTACCCTGCTGAAAGAGGCCATTGCCATCAGGGAATACTGTTGCCATGAAGGGATTTACGTGGTCTGCAACAATGTAGGTGGTACGTGTCAAAGGAACATCCACATCAATGCTAGGACCCAAGGATTCCCAGCAGAACATTGCCCTGAGCATCACACTGCCTCTGCCAGCCTGCCTTCTTCCCATAGTGCATCCTGCTGCCATCTCTTCCCCAGGTAAACGACACACACGCACCCGGCCGTCCACATGATCTAAAAGAAAACGTTATTCATCAGACTAGGTCACCTTCTTCCATTGCTCCATGGACTAGTTCTGACGCTCACGTGCCCTTTGTGGTTACTTTCAGTGGTGGACAGGGGTCAGCATGGTCACTCTGACTGGTCTGTGGCTATGCAGCCCATGCAGCAAGCTGTGGATGCACTGTGCTTTGACACCTTTCTATCATGGTCAGCATTAAGTTTTTCAGCAATTTTGTGTTATGCAGAAGAAAGAAAGTCATATACATCTGAGATGGCATGAGGGTGAGTAAATCATGAGATAATTTTCATTTTTGGGTGAACTATCCCTTTAAAAAGGATCCAAATACACATTTATTTTCAGAAGAGATAACAGCAATGTCACTGCGCTAAAGTACTAAAGTCTGCAGATTTCAACATCAAGATTTCAACTCATTATGAACTTGCTATTCACATCAATTTTATACTCTTATTGCATGTCAACAATGGTCTCATTTGTGTCTATTTCTCTTGAGGAATTGTAGGAGAAATACTTCAGATAAAGTTGATAGATGAAATGCAGTTAAGAACTCCATAAACTCTTCTGAGTCGTGAATGAGCAACTTCTGAGCAGTGCATGTTTCTGTAGGGTCTTTCTCTAATTTGATAAAGGCACAATTGACACATGAAATGTTTATCTCGTTATCTCTCTCTCTCTTTCTTTTTCTCCACTGTCACTTCACTCTTGTGGGCTTTCATTGTTTCTGGGCGAGGTGTCATCTGCAGTGTGGTGACTGCAATCTTTGCCTGTGCAACTGCAAAATCCGACTGCTACTCCACTTCTTTCGTCCCTGGAGGCCCATCCACACACCCTGGCATTGTCAGGCAACATCTGCTGAAATTACGCCTGGCTGTCCCCCTCCCGCACGCACACAGTCATTCAACACAGAGATGCTGACAGCATCCATCTTTATAGGTCCTGACAGCGGATGAATAAACTTGCTCACTCACTCATGCTCAACTAGTCACTCAGACAAATACACACACACTGATGTGCTTGGCTGCGCGGAGAGAAATTAGCCTCAAAACCGTAAAAACGAACATGAAATCCAATCAATCCCTTCATGTGCACAGTCAACAGAGTTTAATCCCTTTATTTATGCATTGCTAGCACTAAATTCCAAAAAATAGGCTTCGCTCTGCATAGCCATTAAGATAATTTTAGTCCAATGATGTTACAGAGATTTTCATGGCGTGTTTATTGCGCATTTTAGCATTCTGCCCAACTTCTCTGCTCTTCAGCCTCATAAGGCAGTTACTTTGCCTACTGATCTGCTTTTAATTTCACAGAAATGAGGGAGAGATACAGGGAAAAATAGGCCATGTATACAGTGCAATGTTTTGGGTGTGACAACCGAATTTAAATGTGAAGTTCCGTACACACTAGACAGCTTTTATACAAATATGGTTGTCACTACCTGAATTTTTCAGGAGTGAATTCAGTCATAGGATGCAATTGTAACTCCATAAATTACCAAACTCTGTGTGTACAGAATGAGATTAAGCTCTCAAAAGAGCAGTAACAACTTTAGCTGCAGTTTGCACATGGCCATAGAGAGAGACAGAGAGAGAAAGAGCAGTGCAGGTCCTAATTTATTTAAGAGAGTGTCTATTTACACCACGGTGTAATTAGCATCTGCCACACAGTACAGCTATTTGCACCCCAATATTCCCCAATAGAACCACAGAAAAAAAAAAAAAAAAACTAGACAGTAGGCGTCGATGCAGTGTTGTGGGGTGTAAAGAAGGTGCGTGAATGTGTGCTGTTGTGCTTGCGACTGCGGTTTGAATATGTGTTTTGTCCCACTCTTTTCCCATCCGATTCCCTGTATCCACTCTTAATATTTCCTTTAATACTACTTAAAATAATAGATACAAATTTATAGAAATGTTGATTTCATCACAGTGATTTGGTCATGGTGAATGTCGAGGAGTACAGAGAAGGGATGAGCTGGAGGCAGGGTCTGTCGATCGCACTCGTTCCCGCAGCTCAGCATTGCTTGTGTGTAGATTGCCATACTGTATTACTAATATTGTAGTAACCATGTTTTTTTGTTTTTTTTTGGCAGAAACCATAGTTTTAATGCAATTAACCATGGTGTTAGTACAGTAATATAGTGGTAATATAGTAATCGTGGTTAATTTTATGGTTACTGTAAATTTACAAAAAAATACCATGGTAAAACCATGGTTACTGTAGTAAAACCAAGGTTAATTTTTCTAAGGTAAGGTTAAGGTTAGGTTTAGGGGTAGGTGTTAATGTGTTGTGTCTGTGAAACTCTAAATAAACACAATAAACACATTGCAGTGGTGCCCATACTGTATAGTATTTAAATATGGGTGCAAACAGTATCTAACACTATTTGCACCAGGGTGCAGTTAGTAGCTACTATTTTTTGCACCAGGGTTATTATTTATTTAGTATGTAAAGACAAGGGACGTCCTGAACAGGAAGAGACAGACAGCTGAGATGTTGTGTCTTTACCTTGTTAAGCTGTTGCTTGGTCACCCTCTGAGAAAAGCCAATCCGTGCTGTCATATTGGAATTATAAAAAAAAAATTATCTTTGGGCAAACATGAAGTCAACAGCAAACACACGCTAATACTAATGTGACAAACAAACACAGACACACAATATCCGCTTGTAATGATAGACATCCGCCCACATACATATGCATATGTATAAATGCATACAAGCCCAAGCTAACCACACAAGCCTGAATGAGTACAAGCAGCAATTACGGCTCTTAGCAAACCAAGTAATTTGAGCAAATTAAGAAGCAGTCACTGTATACTGACAGAGCTGAAATGGTGGTAGGTGACTTGGCATCTGCTGGTAAACAGCAGTGATAGAACATTTCTTGACACAATGGCACACATGCTTATGTACATAAACACACTCATCAAGACAGAGCAGTTTGAGTCTGCACAGAAAGGCATAAACATGCATTCATGTGAAGTGAATTGCCTAGTTGCAAAGTCTTTTGAGCACAGGGTGGGGCGTTGATGAACTTTGACCTGTACAGCTTTCTCCAGTATATGTTGCAGACATTTCTTGAGGTTGTACCAGGCTGTTAGCAGGTGGCACAGATCCACCAGGGCTTGTGCTCACTGACCTGTGCTCCAACACATGCCATCTGTGTGTGGGTGTTTCTGCAAGACTGATACTTGAGGAATCTGCTGCCCTTGGTTGCACATCATAATTATTTTTTGAGGTTTCTTATCAGAGGATGGATGCAATTAAGGATGAGGGAGATTCCAAAACTGTCTTAAGCATGTGGCTGAATCAAGACAAACTATAAAGTAGGATGCATATTAATGCTTACAGGATGGTTATCCTGGGACATAAAATTCTGAGCTCCATATATTTTCTCACGCTAGCATTAAACATTGCATTATTTTTGTTCTCCCTCTGTCTAACAATACTCTCTTATACTGTAATTGTTGTAATTTCAAATTTATGTAAAAAAATAAAAAAATAATTGACTTTTACTTTACTACATTTTAAAGAGGAAATTAATATTTTTACCCCAATATATGTCTCCAGACCCTTTTGTTTATAAGCATGAATCCTTTTTTCACCACCTTTTTACATTTGCAGGTTAGGAAAGGAGAAGTAAAGAATAGTAGGATAAACTTCTATAGTGGTAAAAGGGAGACAACAGCAAATATTATTTGTGCTTTCCAATTTGCTCCATTATTTGTTTGTTTGTTTTTGTTTATTTATTTTATGCCAAAATGTAATTAAGTCAAAGTTTAGTGATATAAATGTACATATAATAATAATAATAAAAGATTTATCCTGCTAAAATTAGGTGGTAATATGTTATCAAAGTCTGTGAAAAGGGTCCATGATGTCCGTTTCGTGAATTAATTATTTGATTTTAATCTTTTGATCAATTTGATTCTTTTGAATCGGTTAAAATGGTTCGCGCAACGGTCTGAACCTATTTTAGAGCTTCTTAGTCTGAATGATTTGTTTCGTGAATCTCCAGTCTGACTTAAAATCATGAGAGAATCACACCAGGCAACGCATAAAGGGTCTCCACTCTGAAATGTAAACAGATTAGGCTGTTCATGTAAGCTTTAATATGTGTTTATTGGTGTAAATATTTTTGGCTTAGACATTATGAACGTTGTGAAAAGCTGATAAAGTTATGCAACAGAAATCTATTATATGTCTAAAATATATCTAAAGTGTTCTCAGTGTTGTTGTAGTTTTTTAGCACATTGTTATGCAGTTGTTAGGGTGTCCTGGTGGTTGCATATTGGCCCAAGTCAAGAGTCCAGAAGTCCAAATTACATTCTGTTCTCCTCTTAATGTTGTGTTGTGTTCTGGACTACTTGAGTTATTAACTCGTATATAAATAAAAAAGAAATATTAAGCGTAGTATCATCATATGCCAGTCCGAACTCAGCAATAGACTCCAGCACAATGCCACTGAACTAGGTTGTCATTGCTATAGTCGGGTGTGCCATTATTCACACCTTTTCCTTTAATTCTTAAGGGCATTTAATATCAGTTACTTTAATACTTTTACTACTTTCAATACATACAACCCCAATTCTGAAAAAGTTGGGACAGTATGAAAAATGCTAATAAAAACAAAATGAATGATTTGTAAATTATATTCCCCCTTTGTTATATTGAAAGCACTACAACTAAACATTATATAATGTTTTACCTTGTGAATTTCATTGTTTGTTTTTTTTTTTGTTGTTGTTTTATTTTTTTTTCTTTATGTACAGTAATTTCAAATCAGATGATTACAACACACGCCACACAAGTTGGGACAGTCGAGTGTTTACCACTGTGAAACATCACCATTTCTTCTAATAACACTTATTAAGCATTTAGGCACTGAAGACACAAGTTTGTTAAGTTTAAAAAGTGGAATTTTCACCCATTCATCCATTATGCAGGTCTTTAGCTGCACAATTGTATGGGGTCTTTGTTGCCTTATTATGCGCTTCAAAATGCTCACAACACATTCTCAATTGGAGATGGGCAGGACTGCAGGCAGGCCAATCTAGCACCCACACTCTCTGCTTATTCAGCCAGTATGTGGTTTGAAGTTATCCTGCTGAAAATTCCAGGATGTCCCTGGAAAAGGCTGTGCTTGCGGGCAGTATATGCTGCTCCAAAATTTGTACATATCTGTCTGCATTAAAGGTTCCCTCACAGATGTGCAAGTTACCCATGCCATGGGCACTGACACACCCCTGACCCATATGTCTGAGGGATCAGAGATCACACGCATTCAGAATTGGTTTTCTTCTTGCCCTTTACGCACCGAGATTTGGCCATATTCCTTGAATCTTTTAACTAAATTGTGCACTGTAAAGGGTGAAATGGCCAAAATCCTTCCAATTTGTCTTTGGGGAACATTGTTCTCAAGGTGCTGGATTATTTGCTGAAGCATCTGTTGGCAAATTGACAAGTCTCGAATGATCCTTGCTCTTGAAGGACTAGGCTGTTTTTGGAGGCTCCTTATATACTATGACACGATTGCCTCACCTGTTTAACATCTCCTGTTTCACATTGCCTTGTTATTTTAACTCGTCAAGTTGGTATTAGTCTTAAACTGCCCCTGTCTCAACTTTTTTGGAGCATGTTGCAATCATCTGATTTGAAATAACTGTAAATAAAAAAAATAAATAAATAAAAAGAATGAAATTCACAAGGTAAAACATCATGTTTAGTTGTAGTGCTTTCAGTATAGCAAAGGGTGAATATAATTTACAAATCACTCCTTTTTGTTTTTGTTAGCATTTTTCATACTGTCCCAACTTTTTTGAAATTGGGGTTGGTATTACAAGTATTTTTCTAATGAGATACATTAACTTTTATTTCCATACAGATAATCTTTACTTTTTTTTAAGTATGATGATTGGGTTCTTTAAACTACACTAATTGCTCCTGGAAACATGTAAAAGATGTTGTAAACAAACATAGATACACAACAGTTCCTTTCACATCCCACCCCATATTTTACCCCTTGGCTGAAGATAAAATCATACAGCTCATCTCTGTTTTTTTTTTTTTTTTGTCTCTCTGTTTGTCACAAACAAGTACACTCACTTCAACTCCCTTCATCTCAAATCAACTTTTGAGTGAAACATGCCTGAGCTAGGGCACCAGGGCATTTGATTTTGATGGCGTACCTTACAGGATCCATTCGCCGTGTCTATATTTAAACTCAGCTCTGCACTGGTGCCCACCGGTCATGTGGCAGCTTGGTAAGAAAGAGAGAGATTGAGAAGAAATTGTCACATATCAGGATTAAGGATGGGTTATGATGATCAACTAATTGACTAGTCATCCAACAAGCAACTTGTTGATTAGATAAGTTGAATAATTTATCTTTTTTTTTTCTTTTTCTTTTTTCTTTTTTTTTTTTTTTTTACATTTTTAGCAGCGGCAATGCTTTAATTAGCATTGTTTTTCTATGTGAACATGCACTAGACAGATGTTTTTTTTTTTTCTTTTTTTTTTTCACCATCTCGTGCAGGAACATTGCCTTTTTAGACACTTGGACAGGTAAAAAAAGAGCATCACCTTCTTTTAAAACAAATTTTACAACAACTTTTAAAAACATCAACTGGAGACCCTGCATTGTGTCGTTTGTGTTAAAATCCATCTAGTTTTTTAAGTGCAACAACGCATTTTGTCTGAACAGCCCCTTAGACAGTTAATATTGCTTTGGCTTTTAGAATATTTGCATGGTAAAACCCTCTTGGAAAAGTTGGGACTTGAATTTATCCCCTTTTAAAACACCTCCACTGCAGCCATACACATTCAGGCATGGATTTCTTTGGTTGTTGCATTGTGTCTTGGGCACTCGTGTTGCATCTTGTATGGCCACAAGCATTGCTTTTTTAAGATGCCAGGTCAAGTTAAAAATAGCCCAACTACTGAAGCACGTCCCAAGACCCCTACATTATGTTACATTAAAGGAGGTCTATAATGCAGTTCCATTCTATTGTGCTTCATAAAAGCCTCCAAAGAAATGCACCAGCCTAATTATACAGGGTTCATTAAGACCGATTAGATGACTAGTTGGACAGGCAACCCACCAAATAGTTGTTTGTAAAAATAAGCAGTTTTGCACATACCTAGATAGGATGCAGAGTATTCCATCATCACTACTGCTTTCATCGGAATTGGTCTTGCGGTCGGTTCCCGGAAGAGACAGCCATTGCTACATACTGGTGTGTGATTGCAGTCAGCAGGGGGTTTGTTAAGAGGAACGAGGGAACGGGAAGGGAATCAGAGAGAGGTGGGACCCTGATGAGAGAATGACACTTTTTGTTCACAGGAAAATGCATTTGATTGAGTGAAAGAAAGGAAAGGGTCAAAGGAATCAGAAAAGAACGATAAAGACAGAAATTTATGAAAGTGGGAGAGTTCAGTGAGAATATTCACCTGAGGATCTCAAGCTGTACCAGAGAGAGAATGATGAGAGATGGTGAGATGAGTAAAGGAAAAGAAAATTAATTTGGGGTTTCAGTGAACAAAAGAGGAAGTATCTCTCACTCATCCATTGATCTTTCAATCTATCAGTCAATCTTTACCAGTCCCCGTGGGGGTCCTTTACTGCCTCATGGCAACACAGATCGACAGTGAGAAAGCGAACCTTAAATCTGTACTGGTTACACACACACATACTGTATATAGACAGAGTTTGGGGCCTATTATAAACATCTGTAATTCAGTTTTCACTAGTTAAAAGCAAATTGTATCTAATTCGTGATATCAGCAATGGAAATGCTACTTGGAAAAATGCTGGTTATTGATACCAAAAATTTTATTTGCTCTAGTAAAAATTGTTATACTTGATATCAAAAATGTTGTCATTACTCTCTGAAAAACCCATTCTTGTTATCAAAAATGGAATTTAAAATCACTAAATAATATAGTAGATTCGGTTTGTTGTGCACCAAAACTTATCGTATGTTTTCATAACAATCATGAGTCTCATGGAATAATTTACTAGACTTCTGAATTATACTTTTGTGTGCTTTTGAAGCTTGAAGAGGTGGTTACCATAAACTGCCATTGTATGACATCACTGTGCACATAATTTTTTTCACAATTTCTTACTTTGTGTTAAGAAAAAGAAAGAAAATCATACTGGGTTATAATAAGACAGGGGTGAGTAAACAATGACTGAATTTGTATTTTGGGGGGAACTATCCCTTTATTTAGGGGTGTAAATTGTATATGCCACTATTTGCACTAGGGTGCAAATAGCATCTTACACTATTTACAATTTATTAAAATAAGATGCTTTTGGTTGCTATTTACACTTAGTGCAAATAGCTTCTGCCTTTTAAGATATCTTTAATTACTCTTCAACTTATTGATATCCAGAATTATTATCAGAGTACTGGTTCTTCATGTCATCAAAGCTACCCTTATTGTCTACATCTCACCGATGACATTCAGCACGCATCTGTTTTTTTTTTTTTTTAACTGTGCAAGTAAATCAGCAATCTAGTTTCGACAGTGTGATTTGTGATACACTATTTCCTGCAATTTTGATTCCTGTGCAAGTACATTTATGCCATCTCTGTACTAGTTGGTCTAAATGCTGCATTAGATTAGTTTCTGTACTCCTGCCCATTTTGCCAACCAAACAGTTCTTATTTACACATTTACAAAGGTACATGAGGCCACATCAGAGAAAGTGTTTCACATGACAACAGCAAATTGTGTGAGTGACTGACAGTGTCCTTAGGTGGAGAAAAACACCAGGGTCATACCCCCTTATCCCGGCCCTGAGCCGCTGTAGATGTCTGGGGATTGTGGGACAGAGGGACAGTATCGTAGGTCC